>NC_081407.1:228789137-229126015 GCF_030272615.1 Cryptomeria japonica
AGTAATATTTTTGTTTTTTACTCCATCGTATGATAGCCCATTGGCATAGAATTGATGACACCTATCCCTAAAGCTTCCCCATTTGGTAATTTTTGTGGAAACAGCTAATGTTTCAAGGCTAGTGGCAAGGGATTGCTAATGGTCAAGTTCAGAAGTTTTCAATTTAACAATCAATCTATTGATTTTAGACGTATTTTGTCCTAACTGACTAATTAATTCTTCTTGTGTTTCGGGTGTGTGGTCAAAAGGAGGAATTGGGGGTTGTTCTTGTGTGTTTTCAGGAGGTACATTTGGTTGTTCTTATGGGTTTTTAGGAGGTGCATTTGGTTGTTCTTGTTCTGGATTAGAAGAATCTGGTTTTTGAAACAAAAAATGAAAAAACCTAATCAAAATTAATTAAATTAAATTCAAAATGTAAAACAAATTGCATAAACTGGAAAGAAAGACAAAAATAAACAAAAACTAACCTTGATCCATAGCTTGGAGGACAAATCTAGCACCCCGTTCACAGTTTAGGAGAGGAAAGGGGAAAAAACAAAGTTAAAAACACGCTATTCACGGGTAAATGAGACCCAATTTTTTTTTTTTAAACTATTTTTACCAGGAACCGCATACGCGGTTTTATTTGGATTATTAGCACTTACGCACTCATTTTCCTATGAGTAGCACATACACGCTCAATTTCCTAGGCATAGCGCATATGCGCTCATTTCCTAAAAGCAACACGTACGTGCTACCTTTTCTAGGCTCGAGAAGAACAAACCTAAGTGCATACGCGGGAATTTTAAATTTTAAAACCGCGTACGCACTGCTTGTTTTTCCACCTTTTTTTTTGGTGGTGTCCACTTTTCTGACCACCATCTTTGTGCACACGCCCACCCCCTTATATTGTATATATTATAAAGGCATGCACACAAGTTGAGGAGGGAAGAAAAAAACTATGACTAAAAACTAAGTATGAAGATAATGTTGAAATGGTAATTTAAAAAATTAAGTATAATAGGTGGTCATGTAAGTACAAATTTAACCAAAGAACACCTACCTAAAAAGGTACTTACCTACATAGTTGACCAATGCATGCATGCTTGTTGTAAATATGTGCCCACTTTTCTCTCAAAAAGAGCAAGTATGGCAATGTAAAATCTACAAAAAGTAATAACAACTTGCTTTTAATGGAAAGCATCAAGGAAAGTATGTACTCTAGAAAAATATAGCATATAAAGTAAAAAGTGTACAATACATGAAAAAGAATTTAGCTATAAAAATACAGCATATATTGCATCAATGCCAATTAGGCTTATTTCACATATGATTACATTGCTTTTTAATTACCTTTATCATAATCATGTGTTGGATAATGGCTTATTTCACTTTATATTTCTTCTTTTCATCCATACTATTTTTGCATATTGCATTTTTTAGGGTTTCTAAAATGTTTCCTACTTGCAAATCATATCTCAAAGATTTTATCCATGTTGTAATTTATTTAATGATAACCCTAAAGATGATATCCACAAAACAAACACTGGTACCTCTCCTAGGGTATCTAATGTGAATGAGGACAAAGTCAATACTCCTATCAATGATCTCTCTAATAGAGATAAATCATTGTAGAGCAACATGATACCACCCTCTTCTCATAGGCATACTTTAGTGTAAGGGGGGCAAGATCAACATGTTGGTTTATCAATCTCTCTAGATCCCCCTTATTCTCCTAGAGCTTATCTTGAACATCAAAACATGTGTAGGGAAAATTCTTTTATGCATTTTATTCATGACATGTCTCCTCACATAACATTAAGAAAAGATGAAGCCTTAGATGATAAATATCTTCCCTCCCAACCTATAAAAGAGGATGTGAATAATGATAATAGAATAGAGAAATTCCCTACCAAGGATATTCCTTCTTCATCTAATTCTCCCTTTAATCCTTCTATGTGTCATTGCACTATGAATTTTAAATAAGTTCATAGTTTTGGTCCTTCTTCTTCTCAATTAAAAATCTCTTATAAAAGTGTTTACAACATAATGTCAAAACAAGGTTATAGATGACAAGGACTTGGAAAATATGAACAAGGAATCAAAGTCTGTATAAACCCTCCTTCACAAGCTAGTACTAAAGATCTAGGAAATCCTTATCATTCACCTATGGATGATGTCTTAGAGTTTAAAAGATTAAGGAATACTTTCCAATACATAAAATATATCATCCATCTAAAGGTGCTTCTTCCTCATATACTTCTTTTTGCTCATTTCATCAAACTAACAGTCTAATGCTTATTATTGTCCTGATTTTTAAAAGGGAATGTAATAATTAGTTGTTAATGCAATTACCAAAATCATAGAAGATAACTCTCCTCCTTCTAGTTACCTTTGTCCTATGCCTATAGATGATCAAGAAAAGTTAGCTACAAGAATCTTTTGGATATTGAAGTATGATAGGAATATTGTTTTCCCTTTCATTAAAATTAATTACAATCATAAGAATAAAGAAGGTGATGAGAATTGTCTTTTTCATACAAGTTATTCTCATTCTCTTGAATATTGTAAAGCATTTAAAACATTTGTTCAAGACCAATATGATAGAGCTCGCATAGCTCTTACAACTGATTTTGCACTCTTTCTTGGTCAAGAGGTAGTGCCTTAGCACTCTATTCACCCTATCACGTTGCTCCTCACCCTATACCACTAGTAGTTAATTTAATTGGATGCTCTTTTTCATAAGAGGGGATTCCTTTTCAATTACAATCATCTTGGATTAGAAATGCAATTCATTCTTGCCTCTATTCTTGGGGGGAAATAATATTATCGTATCTCTACTCTCTATCTAAGGTTTCACTATTTCTTTTATGGGTTGTATTTTTTCATAACTTGATGTCCTTTCTTGCATGAAGTTATCCTCCACGCAAGTACATGTGTGTCCCTTTGTTAGGATCTATTCCTTGCTTGAAACGATACAAATCTTATGAATAATCTCTCCTTAGGGGGGGGGGGGTGTGATCCTTCATCTTAATTCTACATCTTTCCTTTTTTAAGATTACCTCTCTGTTAGAGATGCATTTTGCATATGTTAATTGTCTTTTCTTGAATTGAATATTCCTTCATGTGAGTACATGTGTGTTCCTTGTTAGGACCTTTCCTTGCTTACGGTGGTGCATTTTTCTTATGTATAATCTCTACTTGGAGGTTGTGTAATTCTTCTCATTGTCCCTAAGCTTTGGGGGGCATTGATTTTTCTTATCCTTTCTAAGGATCCACTTTTATTTTTTTAGTGGTGTTAGCTTACATAATTTGATCTTATTACTTGTGTGAAGTTTTTTGTTTGTTTGGGGATTCTTTCTTATGCAAGAGGTGTGTATCCTTCTCTACAACCTCTTTACACTTGGGAATGTATATTTGTTATAAACAAATCCCCCACTTGGGGTCAAAAGTGTGTCATCCTTCATCAAGAATCCCTTTAACATAGAAATAGGGGGAAGGTATGAATTCTTGTTCTCTTCCCTCTCGATGATGCTAATTTTGTTCAATAAATCCTCTTGGAGGTAGATGTCTTTGAGAAAAGATCTCTTATCCTCCAAGGATTCCCTTTACACTTGTTACAAGATATCTCTTTTTCAACTATCTTATCCTTGCTTGTAAGAGTATTGCCTCTTTAGCTTGAATTTATGAACATTGTTGCCTAAAAGGATACATGCTTGGTGTTGAAGGTGGGTATCCTAGCTTCTAGCTTCCTTAAGACATCAATATAGGGCTATGCTGAAATCTTAAGGGGGGGCATTCATATCACCCTCATTGTACTATATTTTTTTGCATGTCTTAAACTAAGTGTTCATATTCAAAACCAGACAAAACAAAGTCTTCTATGAGATGCTTCATGCCCCAAACTAGATGCAAAATTTATATATTTCTTATATAGGGTTACACATTCTTGAAACTATACAAAATACAATCTTACACAAGATGTTCCTAAAACCAAGCACATATTTGTGTTAGACGGGGTTACACATTCTCAAAACCAAACATAACAAAGACTTACATGAGATGTTCCCGAAACTAGACATTTTTGCATTTACATTACATGTCTTAAATGACGTGTTCATACTCAAAACCATTGAAAACAATCTATTATACAAGATGCTTCATTCCCAAAACCAGACACCAGCATATGCAACATGATGAGTGGAACTAGAAAAATAGCTAGACTATTCTGACTCTCCTCCCCAACATAGATCGCCTAGAAAAATACAACTAGCCCATGACATCCATGTCCCCTCTTTCTCTTCTTCTCATGGATTTCCTAATAAAACACAACTAGAATGTGATATATATGTCTTCCTTTTCTTCTTATCATGATCTCATATCTTTTCTATTTATAGTTCATGGTTTGGTGCATGCTCTTTCTCTTTTTATGTGATTGCTTGTGTTCTTGTGACAACATTTCAAGAATGATATTATTAGTTGAGACATTTTGCTTATCGAGGTCTCTTTAGCTAGTTGACTTGAGATCTTATTTTGGTTTTTAGCTTTTGTGTTGTCTGTATTTTGTCTCTGTTGGTCTTTGTTTGTCTGTTTTGTCTTTGTCTTGTTTTGTTAGTCCTTGCATAAGATTATGGTCTTGGTTCCTCAAAATTAGTGATGTATGATACTCCTTGTGATATTGCTCTTTATTTCTCTCCTCTCTCATATTTCATTTACTTTACTATGAGTATTTGCATAGGCACATACTCCCATTAAAGTGAGGGCTAAATGTAGCATCATAAATTATCATTGGTACAATTTACACCTCATGTTTGTGCTCCTATTTTAGCTTGTTCTATCCTCATCCCCTCTCTAGGTCCATTTTGTGCTTATTGTACCCAACTTTTATGTCATGTATAACCTGTTGTGGGTCCTATAGAGGGGTACCCACCTCCCTAGCACCTTATTTTGGTCCCCTTTGCAGTGGGACCAAAGCGTGGTACATCCTGATCTAGACCATGGCACTCTAAAATGCCATTGTCCCCCTCAAAGGGGTCTCAATTTGAAATGGGGTAAGTGTTATATTCCCCACCAAGATTTGGCCCCTGGGGCTACACATGATTGTTGGAGGTTGGAATAATCATTAATTTACCTAGACACCCCTATATAAACACATCTTATCAGTTCATTTTCATATCCACACCCTACCTAAAGTAAATTTGTGCATCCATGAAGCATTCATTAGTAAGCATTTTGAGAGATCTTCTAGGTTGCACATTCATCATCAAGCATTGTGGACCAAATTCATGTTGATTTTCATGCAAGCATGTGTGTGTGATTAGGATTTTTTGTTTTTCATGCCATTGCATACGACATTTGTGATTACATTCAAAGAGCATAACATCATCAACAACAATTTCATATCTAAGGTATATTTCCTTCAAAAATTATTTCAATATTTGTATTATTTCATTCAAGGTTGATTCCAAACCAGGTTTTGAATTAGGCAAACATCTATTCCCAATACATTTCCCATTTCTTTGTGTGTAGGAACATACATACAAAGTTGTAATCAGGAGGATCGACATAATTCGTAAAAATGACAAGTTCAACTTTTAGAGGCAAAGAATTTGGAGGACCATGACGAATTGATGCTACTTGGTCTTGAAAAACAACCTGAACTTCTGGGAACAAATCCAAAACATATTATTTTATCCAAATCTAGGTTGGTGTCTCAGTGTGACATCTGTAGCTCACTGTTTCTGATAGATTGCTTCAATAATCACCTATTTTGTCCTAATTCACAAACATTCAACATTCAACTTAGAAAGAGGATTAATCAACTCCACACCCCATTGAATCCAATCAAAATATCAGTCTCTTTCCTAAAAGGATTGAGCCTAGATCTATTGGGTTCAATCCTCTTTCAATGTAAGTGGGTTAATTAGGCTAGTTAGTGGCTTTATTATCTAAAACCTTATTTCCTAATTTTCCAACCATTACACATACAACCAATTCCAGACATCCCAAGGTTCCCTTTAGCTACCCCATCAAAGTTTTACTTGTATCTTCCTACTTCTAGAGCAACCCATCAAGCATCTTATCTAGGATTAGGTTTGCATAATGTGTTGTTTGATGGCGGCGTCACTCTCTTACAACATTTTTGGATCTCATTGTCCCACGATGAGAAAAAATATCTTTTTCTCCTAACTTTAGTGTTGACCACTTCACAAATTCCAACCTCAATTTTAGCGTCAACCACCTTCACAGTTGTAGAGTGATTACAAAATATTATTTTGTTCCTCTCTTTCTATACTTGCGAAACAACCATATAAGGAGCAACAATCTTGATATCAACCCAACTTGAAGATTCTCCACTAATGGGCCAACTAAGTAGGAAGATTTTGAACTATTCTATCTGAACATCTTCAATTGAGGAAGCAAACAATCCAATCCCAACATGTTACAGTAAAGGTGTAGTTTAATAATAAATGATTGCCAATCTCAAAATGCTTCAAACAAAGAGGAAATACACTAGGTACCTTGATTCCTACCATTTTGAGATGATCATCGATCAATATTCTATCATGCAAAGATATTCATAAGAAAGCTCCAACCAACCTTCGGTAGCACATTGGTGTTCCAATATAGTCTTAAAGGTCATTTTGTTCATTCCTTTTGCATAGCATGCATCTCATACCCAAGCTAAACAAAATACTCCCCTATCTTTGAGGCATACCATATAATTTCATCCTCCAATGTCAAAAAAATTCTTTCTATTCTTTAATATCTCACCCAACTTTTCATTTGCATTGGCAAGGATAATGGGACTATCAACTACACGCCAACACCATGTGTCGCCGAGGCATCCTTCCTTTCTTTTGTGTAGTTTTCTACAAACTCTCCATATTTCCCACTAACCTTAAGAATTCATTCTAGATTATCCATTAGGCTACTAATAGATTCTTCCCCATTCCATGAGTCCAGTCAAATATTGGATTTCTTCCCATTAGCTAGTTTCCATGTTATATGATCAACAATCATTTTTCTACTCTCCCATATGAATATCTAAATAGTTGGCCCACCAACTAAGATGGAAATTAAGATAATTATCATCAAATCATCTGTGTCAAGATATTTTTTCCTTGTTATTCTACACCATAATGTATATGGTTTTTTCCCCATAGCAATGTTCTATCATTCCATCCTACATAATCCAACACCCCCAAATAGTTTTGAAGTACGCCATCTCCAATTTTCTCAAGGGGATTCCTTTTTCCTCTTTAGTGCCCTCCTAGGGAAATTTCTTCAATATTCCTTCCAACTCAATGAGTGCTTTATTTGTAAGTTTGAAGCATGACATCACATAAATAAGGATTGTTGAAATAATATATTTAATCATCATTATCCTCCCAACTAGTGATAACCACTTATTCTTTCATACACCCATTTTAATCTAATAGATACTAATATTTTCTTCCTAGTGTGTAGTTGTGCTAGGTCCAATGAACAAAGGAACTCAAAGATGTTTTGCAATAAGTGAAGACACAAAGAAACCTAAAATCTAACATATCTTCTTTAAGACAACTTTCTTAGTATTGAGAAAAAAAATCGTAAACTTATCTTTGTTTAAATTTTGTCTGGAAGCAGTGGAGTAAAATTCCAACACCTCTTTGATGACCTCAACTTCTCTAACTGAATCTTCTCCAAACAAAATTATATCATCAACAAATTGGGCATGAGTGACAGGCTCAAGATAATTTGATGTTAAAATACCTTTCCATAACCTAATTTTATTTATTCTGTCAATCAATCATCCCATAACCACGACCATAATTACAAATAGGAAGGGGGAGATTGGGTCCCCTTGTCACAATCCATTGGTTGGGACAAATAAGCTACTCAATGATCTCCATTAACTAGTACAGAGAAGCGACACAATGTAATACAAGTCTTGATGATCTCCAACCAATGTGATTCAAAAACAAATCTACACATGACTTCTAACAAAAATTTCCATTAGACATGGTCATATGCCTTACTAACATCTAATTTAATATCCATTCCTTTAATCTTCTCAACATACATTGCATGAACTATCACAACTCCAAAGATTATGTTGTTGATAATATCCCTCCCAAGGATGAAGTCGTTCTTCTCCTCAACAATAAGTTTCCTCAGTGGTAAATTCAATTTGTTTGCCAAAGATTTTGATATTATATAGTGTTACATAATGAAATCAGCCGATAGACCACCATTGAGGAACAATCTTTCTTTTAAGGGATCAAGACAGTGGTAGCATTATTGATATCCCTAACAAAATTATAACTCTTTCTAAAGTCCTTTTCCAACAACCACACACCATGTCCAATGAAATCCCAACAAACTTGGTAGAACTTAAGTCATCGTCTCCTAGAGTTAGATGCAACTAGAATTCAACATTCTTGATTTCTTCCTTTGGAAATTCATTGACCAACATCAAATTATTCTCTTCTGTAATGCACTATAGAATCATTGAGAAGATAGGGTCATTTTTTCACAACAAACACCCCTGAGCCACTTGCCAAAATTGATTCAAAAAACCTAACTACCTCAAATTCAATGACTAACAAATGTGTTCTAATTGTGCCATCCACCAGCTTGACTTTTTCGATGTTGTTTCTTTCCCTTCGAGACTTGACAAAGGCATGGGAACACTTGGTATTCAAATCTCCATCCATGAGATAATTTTCGCGAGCCTTAACCCTCGAAAATACTTCCTCCCTAGAGAGATGCTCTAATAATCATTCTTTTAGATCCTTTTTCATTAGGAAATCTTCCATGTACATTATGTTCCTTATAATTTTCTCATTTAGATCGTGTAGTTTCTTTTCCACGTCTTCTTTCTCTATAAAGATATCCTTAAAGCTCTCCTTAATTTATTGTTTTAATTTCTCTTTAATAAACCCTAATATTTTTAGGAAACAAAAACTTGTGTTCCCTCCCTTGAAAACATCAATTTCCTACCAACATAATTCAATCTTATTCTTCAATGTGGTATCCCTCTACATATTTTAAAATTTAAAATATTCTTTTGTAGTGTCGTAAATTGTACACCCTTGCTAGGGTTGTACAATTTCACACTTAGGTTAGCACCTGCCTTAATGTGTCTTGCATCTTGCATTTCTAATTCCCCCTTAAGAATTTAATTAATTAATTAAATTAAATATAAGGTCATGTCTGATCACCTTACATATTATAAAGTTGGGCCCTTTACCCTAAGTGTGCCCCTTTTCATCTTATTCCTCCAATGAATCATTTAATCATGAACCCTAATTATGTCTTATTTTGACCATTTAGGCCTGATTTCGCATATAAAAACATCTTGAAATCAGATGTAACTTTGAGATGCGCTCCAATATCATCATATCTAAGGGCCCCAAAAATTTGGTCGGACCATGGCGAGAATGCACATGGTTCACAACTTTTTCCCCAAATTTTTGAGAGCATAATCCTATGATATAATAATGTTTAACCCCAAAATATCAGCGACAAATTCAAATCCTAGGTCAGCCTAAACATGAAATTAAGATCTAGGGTTTCATACTTAAGAGCTCTCTTTCTTAATTTGAAGGGGTATTTTTCTAAGAATCTAAGAGCAGGTTTTTGGAGTATTAGAGCCTTCTTCGCAGTGAAAGAGTAGATATTTGAAGTCTTCAATAACATTCAACATTCATCCATCAAGCATTCATCAAGCATCATTTTATCAATTGGGAGCTTTTGAAGATTTAGAAGAACAATAGGAGATCACCGACTGATGATTGGCTTGTACCTCTCTCTTGGGATTGGGTATGGTTTCATGTTGTTTTCATGTCTTTGCATAAGCTTCATTTTGATTCACATTCATGTTTTAGATCACTTTGCATTGTGGATTTAGAGCATTTACTTTGTCAATTATAAGCAATTAGGGTTTACTCTTTAGGGTTGCTCTAGGTTGTTTACTTTCATTCTTAGGATCTTGCACACACACAAGGTTCTTGCACACATATTTTCAGTACATTATTGGCTATTCATGGAGGTGGAAATCACCAATGCAGGGGTTTGACTAAGGCAAAACCCTATATAGCCTCCCAAACCCTCTTTTTCAGCGTCAGGTACAGGTTCGGATCTGAGCGTCGTTGGAAGTTTCAGGACTAGAAGAGCACACAGGGATAGTTCTGGGTTGCAGATCTTGGCAAAAGCCCTAAGGATAGGGGCATGGTGTCGTGGTCCTACCTAGGACAGTGGCGTGATGCCATGGTCCTACCCTTTGTTAGCAGGACTTGGCAGAACAACATTTTGCAGGCTTCATAATCCCTCATGTCAATTGCAGCTCTCAAAGTGCAGAATTAGGACAGTGGCGTGGCACCCTGGTCCCGGATATTTCTACTCAGATTTTAGACATAGGTGCACCTCTAATTTTTCCTTTTGATCTGTACTTTTTAGCAGTGTAATAGTTGTTCTTTGATCTACAATCTCAAATTAGGTTTTGCTTGCTTACTTGCATTCTAGGTTAGATTGCATTTTTCACCATTCCTCTCTCTAATTTACAACAAAGGAATAGAAAACCTAAGAGGTACCATGGCTCTCTCTTTATCATAAGAAGAAGCCAACGTGTGTTACCTCCCTAGGCTCTTTCATATTCCATGAGTGTGTATGAGAGTGGGATTAGGGTTTTCATACTTAGTCTCACTTTTTCCCCTACACATCTTTGGTGAACCCGATGTGAATCCAATTTCATTTTCATTGCATTGCATTGATAGGTATAGATGTAGTTTATTTCGTTTGCTTTTAAAAAAAAGAGAGATAGACTTCTTTCATTTTCTTTGCATTGTGTGTTTGAGTTTCATGCAATTTTCATTTCAAGATGTCAGATTTATATTTACAAGATGTTCATGCTTTTGATGATGTATGCAATTTTGTTGATTATGAGTTTAGTAAGGATGAATTAGATGAATCTCTAGATGGGTTTTTGAACCCTAAGCCTTCTAAACCCTCATTTTACCAAAAAATAATCAACCTAGTTACTATGCCATTTCGTGGTGATGAGAAAGATAAGTTGGATGATTCCTCTCATGGGTACATTCCTATCAACTCCTCCACTAGATCTAGCAACATGGTTGAGTCTCGTGATTCACTCTATGATGTTATGTCTCCTTTTTCTATAGATAAGTCTTTCAATCACTATGATCATGCTTTATTAGATGATGCCATTGATGACTTTGTCTTTGCCTAAACTTTCAAACAAGAATAATGCATCTAAAAGGTTAATCAATATGATCAATGTGAATGAACATAGCAAACCAATTTTTGTTGTCTAAGGCATTTTTCCTTCTCCAGCTTCACCTCTTCCTAATCAATCTCTTTTCACAGTTCAAGGTGGATATGGTCATGATTCCTTTAGCACTCCAAACAAACCTATCATTACGGTTCAAGGAAGGAATCCCACTAAGAGTCCTTATAGCTATGCTAGACAACTAACTAAGGAGAGTTATAATGCAGTTTCCCATACTTATAACACAAGAAACAATAGGCAACTTAACCCTCCTCTGGTTGTTCTGATTCCACTACCTAATCCTCAACCCATTCTTCCTCAAGCACCTTGTATTTCACAAACCCTTGGTAAAGAATATGATCTTGTCGAACAACTTAAAGCTACTCCTGCCAAGATATCCCTTTGGGATTTGCTTCAAACTTCCTTGACTCATAATGGAATGCTACAAGATGCCTTGAAAACATTGAATGTCCCACCCTCAGTGACATCCAATAATATGACTTCTTTGATTAACTCTATTACAACACCTTAGGTTCAGATTGTGTTTACACAAGATGAGATGCCCTCTAGTGAATTTCAACAATAGTATGATCACTTAATTATTGTGGTTATCATAGATGATAGTGTGATAAGAAGAACACTAGTGGACAATAGTTTTGGCCTTAATGTTTGTAGCATTAACTTGTTGCATAAGATCAATGTTGATACATCTCTTATTAAGTCTGATTCTCTCACCATCTGTGGCTTCGATAATGTTGCTAAATCTTCACTAGGTATCATTGTCGTATGTAAAATTCATCAAATCAAATTAACTAGAAACAAAGGGAAATCATGAATCCCTATCTAATCAAAGAATTCTAAATAAACCAATGAAATAACATAATCAAACAATAAGAATATAAAATCTATCAATAAAAACTTCCTATTCCATGACTGCATATAGCTTCTATTGTTCTTCTCTTCTTTGTGGTATGGTGGCTCTCAGATATTGCACTGACAACCTGGAAATGACACAAAGATTCAAAGTTCGTGATTGTTGAGAATGAAGATTGAATGCTCAATTTATATATAATTGGAGAAGATTGATTGAAAGGTGGAATAGATTGATCAAGAGGTGGAACTCAAGTGAGCTCACATGTTGATTGATAGTTGAACTATTGATTTGGAGGTGAAATAGAATTGATTGAATTGATTAAATGAGTCAACTGATTGAGAAAAAGTTGACTGAAGGAAGAAAAAGGATAATTAGAGGAAATAAAGAGGATGAAATAGTTAACTGATAGAAAGTTGATTAAGAGCTTTATTTAGAAAAAGCTAACTAAAGGATAGAAATAAGAATTGAAGAGATAATTGAATTAATTAATTAATTGATTGGATTAATTAATTTAGCATGTGCTTGAACTTTGACTTAGATTTTCAATTTAATCTTTGCATGAGAATTTATTCAAATATTGAATTAATTTTAAATTCAATTTGGTATTTGAATATACTTAGAACTTGACTTCAATCTTCAATTTGATTTTTAAAATCATGCACATGTATTTGAAATTAGAAGAAATTAGAATTTAATGAAATTAAAAGAAATATGAATATGAATTTGAATTTGGATTTAAATTTGGATTAGAAGAATTAATTAGTTAAATGAAATTAGAAGAAATATGAAATTATAATTTTGGGATTTGGAATTAGAATTTAAAGAATAAATTAGTTAATTAAATAATTTAAAGAAACTATTTAATTATTTAGAAATGGACTTTAATTAAATAATAAAGATTATTAAATTAAAGGAATTAAAATCATAATCAATGAAATAATAAATATTTAATTAATATTTAGAAGAGGGTTAATGATTAGATGATGATAGAAAGAACTTGAGAATAGAGTTTATTTAAATTGGGGAATTAATCAGAACAATTAATTAAATAATAAATATTTAATTAACATTAGAAAATGATTGAATGATAAAATGATGAAAGAAATGACATTGAATTAATTAGTAAGATGATGAATAAATATGAAATCAGAAGAACAAGATTAATTAACTTAATTAAATAATTAAAGAATTATTTTATCAATTAGAGGAATAATTAGTACATGATCAATGAGACATTTTAGGTGTCTACATTTTCCCCTCTTTGAGACAAAGTCAGAACGATGTTGTTTCAAAGAAAACAAAAAATTTCTTGTCCCAGTATGCCTTGGTAACACTATATAATGTAAATATGCCCCTTCGGAAAAGGTGGTCTAAAAATTCAAAAATTTAGACCATATTTTCGATATCAGTATAATGAGAAATTGTGTGAAGTTTCATGCAATTTTGAGATCGTCCGAGCAACCTACAAGTTGTTTGAAGTTGATAGGGACCACTCACGTCAGAGTGGGAAAAAACCCTAATTTTGAGCTATAAATAGAGATTTTAACGTTTCATTTTCTCATTTGCATTGTGGTGAATTCTTGGCGAGTCTTGCAAGTTTTCTGCTTTCTTGCGATTATTCGATCATCATGGCTAGCTATAGGGCACAAATGCACTTGCTTGATCGAGTACGTTCTTATCAGAGACCTCCAGGGACTAGCCACATGGTATTTTTCTAAATTTTTGCCTGATTTTTTGCTATTTTTTAAAAACTTTTTCAGAGACCTAATTTTTGAATCATCACACATTCGCTTGTCGGTTTTAACACATTAGCACTAAGTGTTACACATTTTCTCTAAATATACCATAAGATCTTAAGTGTACCGCATAGGTTATAGTTGTAACACATACGCTAATCTATTTCCACATTAGCTCATATGTTCACGCATACATGTTAAATGTCATGCATAAGCATTAAATGTAACACATTAGTGTAAAATATTACGCAATAGTGTTAAACATTACACATTCGTTGTATGTTAAAGTTTTTTGTGATGTGTATGATAATTTTTTGTAACCTTGTTCTCCGATATCTGACATTTTCATTATTTTCTCTATGCAGGAGAATATTGGAGTATTATATTGCCGACAGAGCAGACCCAGTGGACTCGATCTTTGTGTAGATTTACTTGATGAGGAGATTGCACATATCCGACATCTTGGACTATATCATGTTTTACATTTTCCAGAGGTTACGACCAACATGGTCTTGATTACAACTTTAGTAGAGTGGTGGCATTCTAAGACGTGTTCTTTCCATCTTCCTACTGGTGAGGCATCCATTACCTTAGAGGATGTATGACGTATACTTCATATTCCCATTCATGGTGCGAGAGTTGTGTATGATCATGATGATGGCGTCACTGGACTGTGTGCCCTTTTTGAGTGTGAGGAGAAGGATTTACAGATCAATGGTCATTATGATATCCATTAGGCTCACTTGGACTATGATGATCTTACTATAGTATTATGCAGTATCATAGGTGGTTTGTTGATTCCTGATAGACGAGGTCGTGGCTTTCTAGTTGGAAGGGGCAGAGTGCTCCATGATATGATTGTTCATTGTTGTGTATATGCTTGGGGTCCTTGTCTATTAGTCATGGTTTATTATCAGATGCACGACATTATATACCTGATGTAGACACCTAAAAATGTCTCATTGATCATGTACTAATTATTCCTCTAATTGATTAAATAATTCTTTAATTATTTAATTAAGTTAATTAATCAATTTCTTCTAATTTCATATTTCCTCATCATCTTACTAATTATTCTATTTCTTATTCTATCATCATTTAATCATTTTAACCATTTTCTGAATGTTAATTAAATATTTATTATTTAATTAATTCTGATTAATTCCCTAATTTAAATAATCTTTATTATTTAAATAAATTACTAATTATTCAATTTCTATCTCCAATCATCTAATCATTCAACTCTCTTCAAAATATTAATTAAATATTTATTATTTAATTAATTACGATTTAATCCTTTAAATTAAATAATCTTTATTATTTGATTAATTTCCATTCCTAAATAATTAAATAGTTTCTTTAAATTATTTAATTAACTAATTAATTCTCCATTTCCAAATCCCCAAATTCTAATTTCATTTAATTTCTCATTTCTTCTAATTTCTTCCAAATTCAATTACATGTGCATGATTTCAAAAATCAAATTGAAAATCAAAGTCAAGTTTTAAATATATTCAAATGCTAAATTGAATTAAATTAAATTTAATTATTTGAATAAAATCTCATGCAAAGATTAAATTGAAAATCTAAGTCTAAATGCAAGCACATGCTAAATTAATTAATTAAATCATTTATCTCTTCAACTTCTATTTCCATCTTTTAGTTAGCTTTTTCTAAATTAATCTTTCTTTGTCATCCTCTTTATTTCCTCCAATCATTCTTTTTCTTCCTTCAGTTAGCTTTTTCTCAATCAGTTGACTCAATTAATCTATTCAATCTATTGAGTTTCACTCCTACAATCAACAGTTCAACTATCAATTTTCATGTGAGCTCACCCGAGTTCCACCTCTTGATCAATCTGTTCCACCTTTCAATCAATCTTCTCCAAAAATCTATAAATTGAGCATCCAATCTCCATTTTCTTTGAATTACGAACTTTGAATCTTTGTGTCACTTACAAGTTACCAGCGCAATATCTCAAAGCCATCATACCACAGAGAAGAGAAGAGC
Source organism: Cryptomeria japonica (assembly GCF_030272615.1). Taxonomy (NCBI): domain Eukaryota; kingdom Viridiplantae; phylum Streptophyta; class Pinopsida; order Cupressales; family Cupressaceae; genus Cryptomeria; species Cryptomeria japonica. The sequence continues at coordinate 228,805,009 of NC_081407.1, forward strand.
AATGGAAGCGATATGCAATCTTGGAATAGGGAGTTTTTGATTGATTTGATTTATAATTCTTATTTCTTGATATTGCATTATTTCATTGTCTTGTTTGTTAGATTCTTTGATTAGATAGGGATTCGTGATTTCCCTTTGATTCTAATTGATACATTGTTATTAAGATGAATTTTACATGCACACATTTTGGTGAACCCGATGTGAAGCACAACTAACTTACCTTATTTGTTCTCTGTGTAATTTTTGTAGGTCGTACGGTTTTTTGCATTTTTAAATTTATTTTTTTTTACTGATTTTGCATGAATTTCGAGAATAAATATTCTGTCACGCAATCGCGATTACATCGTCCCGCAATTGCATAGACAACATCACGCATTCGACCCCTCGGGGTCACGCATTAGCTCTGACAAGGTTATGCAATTGCCATGTTCAGATCACGCAATTGCCCTTTCCGGATTATTCATTCGCAGGGAAAACTACTGTCTAATTTTTTATTCTATCTGTTATTTCGTCTGTCTAATTCTGTCTCAAATTGGGTTAATCTAGGATCAAATTGCTTTTATTTCATGATTTGATTATAACAGTTTATGGCAAGGAAAGTAGAGTTCAGGATTTCAGGTGTAAGAAGGATGAAACAACAAAGAAGAGAAGCCAAACGCTATCAAAAGGTTCTCCGGGCATAAAAATTGATACAGGATTCGGAAGAGCAACTGGCATTTGATAGATATAATAGATTAGTTCTTTCTTATCAAGTTAAATATGATCTAATCAATATTGAATGGATGATGAGAGACTTGGCTAGGGCTTCACAATTGGTTTTGTAGGTTCCTGATCGGGTTTAGTTTTCTTTTATTTTTTTTATTTTTTAACTTTTGTTGTTGTTTGCCTGTCTATCATGCAATCAACCTGTTAGTGCTACGCAATTGATCAAATATCATCACACATTAGGTCTGTTAGAATTATGCATTCTCTCTGTGAGGTTCATGCATTCGGTCTGTAAGTATCACACAATCGAACAGGTATTGTTACGCATTCGCTTCTGTCAAGTTTTGAGTTTCTGTTTTCTGTTAGTTTGATTTTACTACTAATCTTCTATTTACAGCATGTGGCGGATTTGCCGAGAGGATTAGATTAGTATTTTTTGCATGCATCACCTCACACTTCATTTTTTGGTGCTTATAATCAACAACAGTTAAAATGGGCATGCATGGATAATCTCACACTTCGTTGTTGGTGCTTAACATGAACATGGGCTAAAATTGACATGCATGTATCTCACACTATCTTTTGGTGCTTAAAATCAGCAAATGGTTAAAATTGACATGTATGCCTTCATATTTTGATTTGGTGTTTAAAATGTACATGCACATGCGTATCTAACACCTAAATTTGGGATATAAAACAAACGTGAATCAGGCTGCATTAGATTAAATCATTTTTCTTTTTTTTAAGGTAAAGAATTTTTATTGTGTCTGGGGTGGACCTACTGTTGTACTAACTGACTTTCCACCTACCTTTGGGGTCTTGGGAGAAAGGAGGAAGGTGACAACGACATCCAAATTTTATTTTATTCTACGTAGTGAGGGGTATCTTTGACTGGGGATTTCATCACCCCACAAAGGTACTTCTAATTGGGATGCGTTGGGGATATCATCTCTCCCAACGTACTCTCGAGCAGGTTTTTTGAGCCGCTATATAAATATACTGGTCAGGTGGCTAGAGTATTGAGTGAATTCGACATATGTGGGGGCCTTCCCTGTACTGATAAGCTCAACTAAAGTCTTAAGTGGCTTGCTCTGAGAATCCATCATTGGATCGAGACCCCTTGAAACCTAATACTACTGTAGCATCATAAATTGTACGCACTTGCTAGGGTGGTACAATTTCACACCTAGTTTAGCACCCGCCTTGGCGCATTTTGCATTTTGCATTGTATTTCCCTTTAGCACTTAATTAATTAAATTAATTAGGTCTAGGGTTCTATTTTATCATTTCATCATCATTAAGTTGGGCCCTTTTCATTAAAGTGTGCCCCTTTCATTTTATTCTTCCAATACATCATTTAATCAAAAACCCTAATTAGGTCCTATTTTGAACTTGGAGGCTTGATTTTGGGGGTCAAAACATCTCGAAATCACCTGTAACTTCAGGATTCTCTCTAAAATCATCATATCTGACGGCCCTGAAAGTTTGGTGAAAAGTTGTCGGGACCATGGCACCCGGAGTGCAACATGGTCCCGGACATTTTTCCCGAAATTTTAGGAGCGCGATCCAATCATAAAATAAAGCTTAACCCCAAGAAATTGGCGGGAGATTCAATCTCTAGGTCGGCCAAAAGTTGAAATTAAGACCTAGGGTTTCATATATAAGAGCTCTCTTTCTTCATTTGAAAGGATCCGATTTTTGTTTTCAGGAACCTCATATGCTGCGAAAGAGCAGATCTTTGAAGACTTCAACAACATTCAACATTCCTCTATCAAGCACTTATCAAATTCATTCATCCACTTAGGGCTTGGAAGACATTGAAGAACAATAGGAAATTACCGACTGAAGATTGGCTTATACTCCTCCCTTGAGGGTTGGGACCTTGCACACACACTAGGTCTGCACACACAATACATTTTACAATACAACTTGGCTATTCGTGGAGGTGGAAATCACCGAAGCGGGGGTTTGACTAAGACAAAACCCTATATAGCTGCCCAAACACCTTTTCAGATATAAGTGCAGGTTTCGGAATTCGGACGACGCCGCAAGTTGTAGATCCGGAAGAAGCAGACAGAGACCGAACTTCACACCAAATCTCAGAGCAAAAGACCAGGACAGGGGCGTGGGGCGCCCTGGTCCTTTTGACAGCAGTTTTCAGCATTTTTGACAGCTTTGCAAAACAGCAGTCTTCGGAGCAGTTTCAGGGGCAGAATCAGGACAGTGGCGCTTGCGCCCCCGTCCCGAACATTTTCAGTCAGATTTTAACTCCGGGTACGCATTTGCATTCTTGTCTTGTCCTTGTGTTTACAGCTTTTCATTATTTAAGTTCAATTCTGCAATCTTGTCATTAGTTCATACTTGCACTTCGGGGTTAGGGATTGAACTTGCATCATTTCATCTTACAATTACAACAAAGGAATAGAAATCCTAATAGGTAGCCCGTGGCTCTCTCTTCCACAACAAGAAGTAGCCAATTGTGTGATACCTCTAGGCTCTTTCGTATTCCACAAGTGTGTGGTTGAAAGTGAGATTAGGGCATGTTTGCTTAGTGTCACTTTTTCTCCCACACATTTTGGTGAACCCGACGTGAACTCCAATCTTCTCTAATTCTGATTTATGTTTTCAAATTTGAGTGCTTATGCTATTTCAAATTCAAATTTGTATTTACAAGTTTTAATTTCTTGCAAGATTCAAAAAAAAAAAATTTAGAGGAAATTTTTGCTAATTTATTTTTCAATTCAAAGTTGAACTTGTGGATAGCTTAATTTGGATCGATAATTTTAAATCTGATTTAGGAACTCATTTGAATCATAAATTTCATTTTCTAAATCTACATTCTAAGTGCTTGCATTGGTTAAAATTGAACATTTTCTTCTATTTTGCATGTGTTATCATTTGAAAGAGGAAAATTGTTGTCATGATGCATTCATTTCATAGATGTGATAATGGGTTAGCTTCCCTTGTTTCAATTTTTCCATCTCCTAAAGAACTTCCCCCTATCTATAACAACATTTTAGTGCCTAAAAGAGTTGCTACCAATCCCTTTGAGACTCTCCCATGCTCTAAGGATGAAGTCTTTAAGAGTGATCTTGATAATTCTCCTAAAATGTGCCCTTCCTATTTAGCTATCCTAGAGGAAGAGAATGATATCATAAACACCTTTCTTAATGTTACTTCACCTTCCCTACATGATGCCTCTCTAAGTGAAAAGGTATTGATGGACATTGACTTATTTTCTCCTAAAGTTGGTTCTTCCAATGGGGGCATGTTAGTGCAACAAGAGGTTATGAACACTTCTTTCAAAGATCTCCTTCCTAAGCATGAATCTTTGGAGAAATATGTTCATGTTCCTCCCAAAAAACACTCCCTTCATGAGGATCCTTTTGTGCAAGAAGATGACATTATCCCTACATTTCCTAGTGATGGCATTTCCTTTTCCAACAAAGTTCCCACTAGAGATGATGAATTAATGATAAATGCTTACCCTTCTCCTAAAGTTTGTCTTACCCATAAACATCCCTTAGAGAAAGAAGATGAAATAATAAGCAATTTCCTTAATTCTCTCTCCCCTAAAGATCACATTGAACATATTTTGAGGAAAGAGGATGAGTTTAACACATCTATTGATGCTCTCCCTCCTAAGGATGAGGAATTAATAGACAATGTTATCTCCTCTCCAGAAATTAACAATACTTCAAACATTCCTTTCAACAACTTCACTATTTGGGATGAACCATTAGAAGAAGGTGTAGATTATTCTCTCTCCCTTGATAATTTCTCACCTTCCTTGAATCTCAATTATTCTCCCTCTAAAAATAAAGCGTCTCCCTCTCCTCAACTTGGTTCTACTCATAAGCATACCCTAGTTCAAAGCAAGATGGTTAACATTTCTTTCAAAGATCTCCCTCTCAAAAGTGAGACTTTAGAGAGTGGTGTTGATCCTTCTCCTAGAGAGTTTATTCCCCATGTAGATAATTTGATGATAGAGGATGATATGACCTTTCCTCTTCCTACTAGAACATCAATGCCTACCCCTTGTCTCTCTCCTAAAATTGATTTAATCCATGATGAGATTTTAGTGCAAGAGAAGACTATCAATAATTCTTCCAACACTTTTGTTCATTCCTCTAAACCATCCTCAATCAATTTGATACATGTGAATGAGACACCTAACAAACCTCTCTTCACTGTCCAAGGTGCTTGTCCTTCTCAAAATTCTCAACCTTTAAGTAAGCCTATCTTAGTGGTTCAAGGTGGTTATGCTAATGATTCTTTTTGCACTCCTAAGAAACCTATTATTACTGTGCAAGGAGGTTATTCTTCTAAGAGCCCTTATGAGTATGTTAAGCAACTGACTAGAGAGAGTTATCATGCAGTTGCCCATACCTATAACACAAGAAACAATACGCAACCTAATCCTCCTCCAGTTATCCCCACTTCGCTTCCTCCTTCCCAACCTATTCTTCCTCAAGCTCCACGAATTTCACAAGTTCTTGGTAAGGAATATGATCTCATAGAACAACTTAAAGCTACCCCTGCTAAGATATCCCTTTGGGATTTGATCCAAACTTCTTCCGCTCATCATGGAATGTTACAAGATGCCTTGAAAGATTTGAATGTTCCTCCACCTAATACATCTAGTAATATAGTGTCTTTAGCTAACTCTGTGATGAATCCTAAAGCTCAAATTGTGTTTACTCAAGATGAGTTGCCTACTAGTGAAATTCAACATCAATATGATCCCTTGATGATTGTGGTTATCATAAATGACACTGCTATAAGACGAACACTAGTAGATAATGGTTCTGGCCTTAATGTGTGTAGCATTAATCTATTGCATAAGATGAATGTGGATACATCCCTTATTGACCCTGACTCTCGTCCCATTCGAGGCTTTGATAATGTGGCTAAGTCTTCATTAGGTATTATCACCTTACCCATGATAGTGGGACCTGTTACTTTGCCTACTCCTATCCATGTTATGTCAGGAAATATAACATACAACTTGTTATTAGGGAGACCTTAGATTCACAGTATGCAAGTTGTCCCCTCTACATTGCACAGACAAGTTAAATTTATTTATAACAATAAGACATATACCTTGATAGGTGATACTAATCTTCAGGCTTGTTTGCAAACATCTACTTCCAAAGGGAGTTCTTCTAAATCTTCCTCTTCTAATGATGACCCTTTGAACAAGATACCTATGGATGAATCCTTACCCTCTGATAATCAAAATTCTTTGGATGAGTCTGAAGCTCCTGAAGAAGGTCCTTCTCGACTTGAATCTATACATAAAAAGGCTTTTGATTCTGAGAAGGTTCTCACAGAAGACGATTGGGGATCTCTTGACTTTAATCCCACCTTTGTAGGTGAGTATAGGGTTCCTCCTAGAGAGCTTAAAGTTAAAAAGAAGGAAGAAACTAGAGATCAATCAGCCTTACCTGAACCTATGAGCAATAATTTTGTGGCCGCTTCTCAAACTTCTTCTCCTCACACCTCTAATTATGAAGAGTTTGATTCTTTGTCTTATGAAAAACCACCTTCTCTTCCTGAAATGGCTGATCGTTATGGTCGTGGTTTTCGCATTTTTGCTAAGCATGGGTATCATGGAAATGGTTGTGGCGCTCATGAACAAGGGATAAAAGTTCCTCTAGAGACTAATTTTCACAATTATGCCTTTGGACTCGGCTATAATCCCTGCAAACGTACCAAAGCATCTAAAAGACCATCTCTCAATGTGAGTGCTATATTTAGTAGTGATGATGATCTCACTTCAACTAAATCATCTTCTACTTCTATCAACTCTCATTCCCCTCATAAGGAAATCTTGGTGATGAACAAATCTCTTTATGACTCCCCTCAAATTTCTAAATCCACTTATGAATCTTTATCTCCTATTCATCATAAAATCCTTTCCTCTAGGGATAAGGCTCTAATAAATTACACTCATCCCTCTTCTAAGATTTCTTGTGACTTTTCTTCTTCAATTTTTATCATTTTATACATGTTTTTGATCTCACTTATAGTTGAGCATTTAACATGTCATATTCAAATACCTCATTCAATCTATCATGTCTTTAAATAACATTAATGGCTATTATGTTGCTCATCATTATGTGACATTGGTAGCTCATTTACTGGGGGCTCATTGTCATTCATGATGGTACAATTTCAAGTGCAATCATATTTTTTGAAGCAACATAATAGCCTAATTTTCTTGTTCCTATGGGGACAAGAGTGATTTCATACATCTCTTCTTTTGCTTATGTCCAAACCTCTCCCTAGAAGATTGTGTAAGTCCTTCTCATTGTCCTTATCCTTGGGAGGCAATGATCTTTCCTTATTTTTATCTAAGGATCCACTTTTTCCTATTTTGTGGATGGTGTGGACTTTATTACTTGATGTTATGCCTTGTACGCATTTGTTGTTGGTTGTTCAAGGATTCTCTCTTACAAGAGGTGTAAGTCCTTGACTACAACCTCTTTTGCACTTGGTAAAATACATCCATAATGAATTCATTCTCCCAATTGGGTTAAAAAGAGCGTCATCCTTTATTAAGAATCACTTTCACCTCGCAAAAGAAGGAAGTATTGCATTCTTATTCTCTTCTTTGTCTTATTCTAGAAGATGTTATATTTGTCCTCTCGGGGATAGGTGTCTTTTTGTACAAAGATCTCTTCTCCTCTAAGGATCTCCTTTACACATATTACAAGATATCCCTTTTCAACTATCTTATCCTTGCTTAAAGAGTGCAAAACTCTCTTGCTTGGATCTATGACATTGTTGCATTTTTTGGGTATCTTCTTTTGTAATAAAGGTAGGTATCCTTGTTCTACTTTACTTATGACATAAACATTACACTTTTTGGGCAATGGGTCATTCTCGGAACCAGAGCATAGACTCTTAGAGCGAGATGTCTCCATTTTTCTTTTATGCAAGGTGATTATTCTCAGAACCAGAGCACAGACTCTTAGAGCGAGATGTCACGCTTTTGTACTATACATATACAGGTTGTAGCATACTCAGGCATAGACTCCTATGAGATGCTTCTAACCTCACTTACACACACATGCACGAGGTTGAGTGGAACTAGCGGCATAAGGCTAGACTTTCTCACTCTCCTCCCTTACATGGATCACCTAGACAGACTCTAGGGGCTAGTTTTCCATGTCCTTTGTCCCATGGATCACCTAGACAAGATCTAGGGGTGAGAAGTCCATGTTTTCTCTCTCACTATTCTTCTCATGGATCACCAATGTGTGTATTCATGCTTTTTTGCCTTTCTTTTCTTTTCTTTGCATTTTGTTTCCATTTACATACTTCATCTTATGTTAGAGAACTCTCAAATCCTCACACTCTTTGTTGTGTTGGAATTGAGGTTTAGTCCTCTTTCTTACCAAATGATTCTCCATTAGTTTTTGATCTCATATCAAATCTTCTTGTGAGCATTTGTCATCAATATTCTTTAACAATTCGAAGTGGTAAACATGATACCCTGTTTCAACTCACTAAAATTAGCAAGCCGAAACAGGGGGGGGCATATAGCTACCCTCGAATTTTCATCACCTTCCTTAGTAAGCATTAGGTGATTTTGTGATCTAACGTGTGTTTTGTAGGGTGCGGTTCCTAACTGTGTACTGCAGATGCCGCTGGGGGCTTCGTCCGACAACTTATGGATATATCCTTTTTCAAATAATGTTTACTTTTCTGTACTTTAGCTTGCATATGAACGTAGTGTTCATATGACCACTAAAGTGGGGGCTAAATGTAGCGTCATAAATTGTACGCACTTGCTAGGGTGGTACAATTTCACACCTAGTTTAGCACTTGCCTTGGCGCATTTTGCATTTTGCATTGTATTTCCCTTTAGCACTTAATTAATTAAATTAATTAGGTCTAGGGTTCTATTTTATCATTTCATCATCATTAAGTTGGGCCCTTTTCATTAAAGGGTGCCCCTTTCATTTTATTCTTCCAATACATCATTTAATCAAAAACCCTAATTAGGTCCTATTTTGAACTTGGGGGCTTGATTTCGGGGGTCAAAACATCTCGAAATCACCTGTAACTTCGGGATTCTCTCTAAAATCATCATATTTGACGACCCTGAAAATTTGGTGAAAAGTTGTCGGGATCATGGCGCCCGGAGTGCAACATGGTCCCGGACATTTTTCCCGAAATTTTAGGAGCGCGATCCAATCATAAAATAAAGCTTAACCCCAAGAAATTGGTGGGAGATTCAATCTCTAGGTCGGCCAAAAGTTGAAATTAAGACCTAGGGTTTCATATATAAGAGCTCTCTTTCTTCATTTGAAAGGATCCGATTTTTGTTTTCAGGAACCTCATATGCAGCGAAAGAGCAGATCTTTGAAGACTTCAACAACATTCAACATTCCTCTATCAAGCACTTATCAAATTCATTCATCCACTTAGGGCTTGGAAGACATTGAAGAACAATAGGAAATTACCGACTGAAGATTGGCTTGTACTCCTCCCTTGAGGGTTGGGACCTTGCACACACACTAGGTCTGCACACACAATACATTTTACAATACAACTTGGCTATTCGTGGAGGTGGAAATCACCGAAGTGGGGGTTTGACTAAGGCAAAACCCTATATAGCCGCCCAAACACCTTTTCAGATATAAGTGCAGGTTTCGGAATTCGGACGACGCTGCAAGTTGCAGATCCGGAAGAAGCAGATGGAGACCGAACTTCACACCAAATCTCAGAGCAAAAGACCAGGATAGGGGCGTGGGGCGCCCTGGTCCTACCAGGACAGGGGCGCTGGGCGCCCTGGTCCCTGGGACAGGGGCGCTGGGCGCCCTGGTCCTTTTGACAGCAGTTTTCAGCATTTTTGACAGCTTTGCAAAACAACAGTTTTCGGAGCAGTTTCAGGGGCAGAATCAAGACAGTGGCGCCCGCGCCCCCGTCCCGAACATTTTCAATCAGATTTTAACTCCGGGTACGCATTTGCATTCTTATCTTGTCCTTGTGTTTACAGCTTTTCATTATTTAAGTTCAATTCTGCAATCTTGTCATTAGTTCATACTTGCACTTTGGGGTTAGGGATTGAACTTGCATCATTTCATCTTACAATTACAACAAAGGAATAGAAATCCTAATAGGTATCCCGTGGCTCTCTCTTCCACAACAAGAAGTAGCCAATTTTGTGATACCTCTAGGCTCTTTCGTATTCCACAAGTGTGTGGTTGAAAGTGAGATTAGGGCATGTTTGCTTAGTGTCACTTTTTCTCCCACACAACTACAAACCAATTTAGTTTCTAAAAATCCTACATTCAGTGATTCTGGGAGTGCGGCTCATACCACATAGATACCCTTCATGTACCTTACACTATGATACAGAAATCCCTCGGTTATAAGATCTTCGGATCTTCGGGGTAAGAGAGACTAACATGCCTAAGAAGTGTGTGTCGTGGAGTGGAGCCAGTTCTACGAGACTCTCTATCTGTTCATTTTGTTTTGGTATTTTATTGTAAGGGCCTCATTTGAATGGTTTCCCCTATCCAGCCTAAGATTGTATTCCATTCTTTTTTATGTATCGTTGTGCTAGACTAGTATTGAGTCAGTCCCTTGGGCTATTTCAGGCCCTATCCCACGTATCTCTGAATTTTCTGAGATTGTATGAAAATTAATTCAGTCAACTATACATACCTACCAACCATTGTTCTTAGATTTGGAAAACTACAAAACATTGTCCCACACATGAAGCTACAGAAAACAAAGTCCATTTTTAAACCAAAACTCAAAAGTCCTTACATACTTGTGACCCTAGGCAGTCTTTTGCATAGTTTGCACTCACGTCCGCATTATCGTCCTACATCTTTTGCATAGTTTGCACTCACGTCCTCATTATTGTCCTACATCTTTTTTATATTCCCACTTACTCATTATCATCCTACGTATTTTGCATAGTCCCACTTATGTCCTCATTATCGTCCTACGTCTTTTGCATAGTCCCACTTACGTCCTCATTATCGTCCTACGTCTTTTGCATAGTCCCATGTAGATCGTCATTATTGTCCTAAGTCTTTTGCATTATCATCCATATTAGTTATATAGTCCTACATTATCATATACATTTCCATCTAGACCTCATATACGTCTACGTTCATTTTCAGTTATAGATTCATAGCATGTGTCTTCATGGGTCTCCCAGGTGATGGTTTGCTCCCCTTTGAGCAAGCTAATCTAGTTCCAAATGGAGGTCAATGAGAAATCATTGATGGTCTAGCTAACTTAGCTTGTGACTTAAGAAGAAGCACACCTCAATATAGAGGAGTCATACATGAGATAAACATTGAGACTAAGATTTCCCGTAGAATTGATAGAGAGATTGAGGCTGAACAACTTAGTCAAGAAATGAAAAGACTTGCATTAGAGAAATCTAGAAATGCTCAATAGGTCTCACATCAAAATCATTAATAGAGAGTCTAAGTATAGTCTTGCATACCTCATATTTACATCTACAGTCTAGTGTTAAGTCGTCATCTTGCATAGAACCACCCTCATATAAGCAATTTTAGATGCCCGTCACAAGGTCACAAAAAGCGAAAGGAATAATGGACCCGAACAACATAGTTTGTAAACCCTACTTGGAATATGGACATGGCAATAGGTCAACACTCAAGTACATAGACAATGTCCACCCTAAACGAATTACAACAACATTTGACAAAGGAAGAAATTGAGTCCGCTCAACAAGACCCACATGTCCTCATGATCCTAGATGCACTTATACATAGTGATAGGGACAAGTATCTCTCGTTGTTAATACAAAATGGGGCAAAATTACTTGAGGATTTTGACGTCACAAAGATCTTACCACCAGGAAAAACTTTAGGTCAAGATAACAGTCAAACACCACCCTTGACACAAATACAAGCAACTACCTCCAGTTTTCCTCAAAATGTACCTATCCAAACAAATGTCAACACAAATGCAAAATTTCAAACAAGTGTGTCATTCTCGGTGATCAATGATAGTATACCATCTCAAAGCATATCGATAATATCAAGTGTCTCAACACCTATTCAAACACAAGCAACAAGTGCAATTCAACCTCCAGTTTCCTATTCTATAGGATCCACATATAGTTATCAAAATGCAAATCTAGGTCTTGCCAATACAACAAGTACAACTCAACCAAACATGGGTTCGCATATCACCTATTTCACAGTACCTAGTGGAATGCACAACACACAAGGTTATAATCTTGGTACCTTCCAACAACCTCCTAGTTATGCAACCACGAATCCTTTTGTGGGACATAAACAAACACAAGGTATACCTTTGACACAAACAGATATTCTAACACAACAAATATAGAATTTACAACAACAAATGACGACCATGCAAAGTGGTAACGATAAAAAGAGATACACAATGTAGGACTTACGTCCTTATCCATTTGATCACACATTATACATGCTACCTTTCCCACAACATTTTGAAACGCCTAATTTTGATAGATATCGAGGGAAGGGTGATCCTAGAGATCATATGAGAGATTTTTTTACGGCATGTATAGAGGTTGCCTTAGAAGATTCTTATCTAATGAGACTATTTCCTAAAATTTTGGGAGGGCCGACTTTAGAGTGGTTTTCACATTTACCACCAACCATCACATCATGGGGAGAATTAGTTGAACAATTTATTGCAAACTTCTCGCACAACATTGACACCCCGATAACATTGATGGACTTATGTGCCACTAAAAAATATGAGAATGAAACATTTGCATCCTTCATACAATGATGGAGGGCTCTCTATAGGAGGTGCAAGACAGTTATCCCAGAAATAGAGCAAGTGGACATGTTCACAGAAAACTTGATTCCTAAGATTAAATATCCGATACAAATGCAATGTTTAACCACATTCAAACAAATCACGGAAAAGGCTCTGAAATATGAAAAGGGACTAGTAGAACAAGGTCTTATTAAGTATGGCAACACCAACAACAATGACAAATCTAAGTTTTGGTCGAAAAACAAAAATGTAACCAATGATGGTATTGTAGACGCCAAAACGATAAACAAAATTCAACCCGTTTTATCTTTGGGAACAAGTCAGTCATCTAATCCACATATAGGGAATAACACAACCTCAACAAATGTAAATGCTACACAAAACATGAACACAAGATACCCCAGGATAAATGCTCCAAGAAGAAATTACACACCTCTAGGAGAACCTATTAAGTTAGCACTCAAAAAATTAATACAGACAAACATGATCACTTTACCTGAAGTAAGAGTGTATGAACCAGGTCCTTTGAAACCCACATGGTGGAATGATAATGATTTTTGCGATTATCATCAGACTAAAGGTCACAAAACAACAAGTTGCTACAAATTGAAAAACTTGGTCCAAGATATGATAGACCAAGGGGACAACACAATTGATACCGATAAAACCTCAACAAACACAAATCATACGATTTTTAAGGATCGTTTTGTTAAGCATGACAAATGGAAAGCTACCACATCAAGTACCCAAGACAATACAACTAACTACACAAAGGTCTCATACCACTACACTATTCATGCCATTAGCTCAGGAGATATAGAAAACAATGATTCACAAGAAACACTTGATCAAGATGACCAATATCAAGACACTCATAGAGATGATAACCAAATTTGCATGATATCAGAGGCACCGAAGTACGATGATGATAGAAATATTTGTCTCAAAGACTGGGGGCATGATCAACCATCTCACTCAGGTTGGTTTGAAGATGAACTCATAGAACACATTATGGATGTCAAACATACACATAAAGACTATGAAGAGGGATTTAACATAAACCTCGATAAAACAACCTATGATACAGACAAATCTTGTAAGTCAAATGCTACAGTCACTAAAATCACCATTACTCCTAGAGACAAAGACTGTGTAGTAGTTACTCGCAGATCAAAGGTAACTTTACAAGGAATACCACAAAATCAACCACCAGTAGTAGGGACTTACAATGCTATTGAGCAACTTAAGAAAACTTTGACACATATATCATTATTCAAACTATTGCGTATTTCACCCACTCATAGAGCTATACTGGACAAAGCACTTCAAGATTCGGTAGAGGACAAAGATATAGATGAAAATGCCTTCTAGTCTATGGTGGGAAATTTGACACAAGGCACACGTATTGCATTCACAGAACAAGATATTCCTAGTGATAGACTGCTTCATAACAACCCACTACGTCTGGAAGCTTACATTCATAAGAAAAGAATCAGAAGAGTACTCATAGATGGGGGAGCCGGTCTCAACATTTGTACTTTAAAGTTGGTCAAAGCACTAGGATATTCTGAACTTCATATTGATTCTTCCAAGAGGATAAATATCAAGGCTTACGATGATGAAGAATGTCCATCAAAAGGCATTGTAACATTACCTATACAAGTAGGACCTATAACGACAGAGGTCACTTTTCAAGTCTTGGACAAAGAGCTAGGATATAACATGTTATTGGGCCACCCATGGATCCACACCATGTAAGCAGTACCATCCGTATTTCATCAGTGTGTCAAATTACCATACAATGGTATTGAAATCACCATAAAGGGTGATTCAAATCCATTCCAACATTGCAATTACCCGAAAGACAGTGTGGATAATCAGGTACCTATCAATCAAGTCACACCTCTCACTATACAACTGGAAACATTAAAGATCACAGAAACAAAAAAGGAAATGCCTACAACATCCTCCTTACAAATAAAAGATATGGGTTGTGGAGAGTAGTCTATTGCAAATACTTTAAGTGGGAGAAACTTGTCTCTTTCTCTTAAGTCCTTTTAGAAACCTCACACTACAGTGCAAAAATAGGACAAAGGAAAAAAAATTGTCAGATACACAGACTCATGCTCTTTCATTAGATGGGGTGACTTACAAGAAGAATCACTGAACGAAGATGTTAACCATTGGATATATAGAGAAGAAGATCACATGATGATACCCAAGATACCCACAGATCTGTATGGAAATGGATTCAAAATGCTCTAGAGACATGGATATGATGGTACCACAGGCCTTGGGTTGTAGAAACAAGGAAGACTAGAACCTGTTGTTCCTTATGATAATCCAGGGAATCAAGGATTGAGATATAAGCATGTACAACATATCACTGAAGCAAGACAATGTACCGTTGATATACTAAATTGACCAAGCAAACCATTAGACTGCATACCACAAAGGGATTTGTCCACACAGGCACTTCCATCTTCATCTCAAATAAGTAATTAGGTACCCACATCACCTAGTGCAGAATCAGATGGAGAAGACATGAGACAACTCCTGCAAGAACCTACCATTGAGTTATAAAATGATGTCGTTGTTGACACAACAATATAGGCTAATGTGGCAATAGATGTAGGTTTACCACCACCACCAAAATCCCATCCGTGGTTATTGTCACTACTTCTACCATGAGAAACAACTCAGGTTCAACCTAACGAAACATATGAAGAAAGATTGCAAAGGATTATACCAGGCTTAAGAAGGGTAACTAATGTCCAAAGAAGGCTAGTCAATCTACAACATAATCAGAGGCAGGAACAAGAAGAAATAAGTGATGATAGCTCATATGATGAAACATATATTGAAAGTGAGACAGACTCTCATGACTACGAATTCTTATCACTTGATGATTCTAGCCCACCAGAAAGTATAATATCAAGGTATCAAATATAGCTTATACAAGATGAAAATACACAAAGTCACTCAAGCAATCAAGTCTTCATGTTATGAGAGTCTACTAAAGAAGGGAATAATGATTTACCCCTAGTGCATTCACACTTGATTGATTGGGGGTAAGAAGGAAAACCAACACTGGATTGGTTTAAAAATGACGAAGCAATTTCAGAATTTCTAGGAGTTAGAGAGGGATTTCCACAAGGTGATCACAAAGCAGGGTTTGTTGTAGACCTAAATAGAACAACATACTTTGGAGAAGAGAGTGCTTCTGCAATAGAAGATAAGGATCAAACTACCCACAATGGCAAGAGTGACTTGGATAATCTTCCCAGGGAAAGAGAAAGTTCAACATTACTTACAGAGGAAGCAGAAGAAGTAAACATAGCAGAAGGGGAGGTTGTACATAACATCCATCTAGCAAAATCACTAAGCAAAGAATAAAAAGACAAATTCATTCATTTTTTCAAGCAATGAACTATCAACTTTGCTTGGTCCTATTTAGACACACCAGGCTTAGACTCTGAATTAGTGTTGCATCACTTACCTTTGATACCGGGAGTTAAACCTTACAAACAAAAATTGAGAAAAATGCATCCAAGTATCACATTATTGGTTAAAATAGAACTACAAAAGTTGCTAGATGTAGGTTTTATTAGACCTATTGACTATGCGGAATGGATATCCAACCTGGTATCTATGACTAAGCCCACAGGAGGCATAAGAATCTGTAGTGATTTTCGAGATCTAAATAAAGCTTGTCCTAAGGATGACTTCCCACTACCTAATATCAACATGATAGTTGACCTAACAGCTGGAAATGAGATGCTATCCTTAATGGATGGTTTTTTAGGATACAACCAAATTAAAATTACACCAGAAGATCAACATAGAATGACCTTTACATGCCCATGGGGAACATACTGTTGGAATGTGATGCCATTTGGTCTCAAAAACGTCGAAGCAACATACCAAAGAGCCATGACAACATTGTTTCATGACATGATCTATAACATAATGGAAGATTATGTGGATGACATATTGGCTAAATCAAAAACAAGAGAAAGTCACCTTGCAGTTCTTACATAGATATTTGATCAATTGGAACAATATAATGTCAGATTAAACCCGAAGAAGTGTGTGTTTGGTGTAACAACAGGTAAACTGTTAGGGTTTATAGTGTCAAACAGAGGAATTGAAATAGACCCTGCCAAGGTCAAGGCAATCATTGATATGCAACCTCCGTTGACACTTAAACAACTCAGAGGGTTACAAGAAATATTGCAATCCATAAGGAGATTCATAGCATAGTTGGCAGATAAGTGTCACCCATTCCATCATTTACTCAGGAAAGGAGTTACTTTTAAATGGACAGAACAATGCCAGGAAGCTTTCCAAGCTCTGAAAGATTATCTTTTGAACACACCGGTGTCAATATCTCCTACTCCAGGAAAACCTCTATTGTTATACATATCAACAACAAACTCACCTCTAGGAGCTCTATTGGCACAACATGACAAAAATGGTAAAGAAAGACCCATTTATTATATAAGTAGGAATCTGATCGGCTATGAGCTTAATTATACCCCTATAGAGTGAGCATGCTTAGTATTAATCTTTGCATCCCAAAAGCTCAGACATTACATGCTGAGTCATAAGGTACAACTCATTGCATGCTTTGACCTGCTCAAGTACCTATTGAGTAGAGCAACATTGACGGGGCGATTGGCTAAGTGGGTTATGATTCTGAGCGAGTTTGATATAGAATATATAGATAGAAAAGACATCAAAGGATAAATTATAGCAGATCAATTAGTAAAGGCTCCTTTACAGGACAATCACCCGTTGCTGATAGACTTTCCAGACGAATCCGTGTTTACATTAACTGCCTCTATAATGTGGAAATCATATTTTGATGGGTCATATACAAGTCATGGATCCAGAGTAGGGATTATTTTCGTCACCCCTAAAGGGGATGTTATACCTAAGTCATTTAGGATCAATTTCCAATGCAGCAACAATATGCTGAATATGAAGCTCTCCTCATAGGGCTTCGTGCAACTGTACAATGGAGAATGCAAGAGTTACAGGTCTATGGTGATTCACAATTGATTGTAAACCAGGTCAATGATGATTACAACATGAAGGATGAAAAACATATGCCTTATGAGAATTTGGTCGAAGATTACAAGGAGCACTTCAACAAAATTACCTTCAAACAGATCCCAAGGATACAAAACAAGGCAGTAGATGCAATGGCAACCATAGGATCTCTTCTTAATATGTCTGCTAACAAAAATTAGTTTGAGTTCATCATAGAACATTTGATGCTACCTGCATATGAGACTCCCCTATCAGAATATGTATGTGCAATTGTGGGTCCAGAATCACCTTGGTACAATGAAATATATACATATTTACATACTCAATACATGTCACTGAATCTGTCTAGAAATCAAAAGAAGACCTTTATTCATCAGGCATCTAGATACACCATTATAGCTGATACTTTTTATAGAAAGGGCTTTGATGGAACTCTTCTCTGATGTCTTGATGAGAATGAAGCACACCTTGCTTTAAAAGAAGTCCATGATGGAATTTGTGGGGCTCACCAAAGTAGTCCACCATTGTCAAATAAATTGTTGAGAACAGGTTATTACTGGCCAACTATGAAAAAGGACGCTTACAAGTATGTACAAAAGTGTAAACAATGCCAAATGCATGGAGACCTCATTCATGCACCAGCATAAGATCTTCAACCCATTACATCACCATGGCCATTTTTACAATGGGGATTAGATCTAGTGGGTAAAATCAACCCTACTTCTTCCAATGGGCACAAGTTCATCTTGACAGCCACTGAGTACTTTACCAAATGAGTTGAGGCAAATCCTCTTACATACACCACTGGAAAGAAGATATCAAAATTCATGCTCAACTACATTATATGTAGATACGAAGTTCCAACATGCTTTGTTACAGATAATGGATGTCCATTTAAAAATCAGGAAGTGAAAGAGTTGTGTGACAAATTTCACATACAACAGAGATTTGCCATACCATATTATCCACAAAGTAATGGACAAGAAGAGGCTACAAATAAAATAATATTGAAAATTCTTAAGAAAGTAGTCACTGACACAGGACGGGACTGGCATCTCCAGTTAAATCCCACTCTTTGGGCTTACAGAACAGGAGTATGCACACCTACATGAGCAACACCATATTCCTTGGTCTATGGTATAGAAGCGATACTCCCCATTGAAATAGAAATACCGTCTCTAAGTGTCTCCTTACAGAACATCATATCAGAGGAAGACTACAAGGTAGCAAGGTTACAAGAACTTGAAACCCTTGATGAAAAAAGACAAACAACGTTCAACCATTTACAAGGATATCAAAACAGATTGAGACGGAGTTATAATAAAAGAGTCCGCCCACAAACTTTTCAAGTGGGAGATCTAGTACTTAAAGAGAATCAAAGGAACCTAGTGGAACGAGAAAGGCTAGGGAAATTTGAACCTAACTAGCAAGGTCCTTTCATCATAACAAGGGTCATAGGCAATGGAGCATATAATTTGGCTACCATGGAGGGAGATCCACTCTCTGACCCTATGAACAACATGCACCTTAAGCAATATTATACCTAAGGGCTATGTAGTTTTGTTTTTACTTTCTACATTACATATCATATCATTTAAAACACTGCATTACATATACTTTCTTTTTTAAATGCATCACATTCTCAAAGTTTCGGCAATTACATATAGCAGCATCAATAAAACAAGGCAACTATCCAAGGTTATCATTCGTTTGCATTCAAGAGAATCAAGGTTAATCTCCTTTCTTAGATATTAGGACATGAAATCTTTGAGATCCTAAGGTCATTCATTTTCAACATTACCCTGTGACGACGCTTTACTTATTGTTGGGTAGTGATTTCACTATTTGAGACTTGTTAACCCACAATCTATCAATTGCTATATCTCAAACATATTAAGAAGATCTCTAATTCATTCTAGACACCTAGTTGATCATATGACTAGAGAAAAATCTAAAATTCTGCTTCAGTCCTGCTTTAATTATCACACCCAAGTAGGTTTCATTACTTACAAGTCAAAAAAAAAAAAAAAGCAAAAAAAAAAAGCAATGATATATAACTGAAATATCATGCATACAAGTACGACAAAAAGATTGACTACGGGAACATACAAGTAACTCCATCAAGGCTATGAACACCTACTAGCAATGGAGCAATATTTGAGAAATTATAGTGTATAACCTCGTCAGAACTCTCAAGGCTTGCTGGCAGCGAGGCTCTATTCGGGATACTTTTGAAGTTAAAAAAAACCATGTAGCTAGTCATATAGGATGCTAAGGATCTTTAGTGAACACAAGAGTAAGAATTAACTCATCTGCACACACATGGGCAAAAGAAGATCAAAGTTTCAAGAACCAATGGGGAAGTTTTCCGCATCTCCATTTGTAAATCCTAGTCACTAAGTGTGTTGAGATGAATGTTCCAAAGGAACCTTAGGGGTCGATTGACCTCTTATATATGAAATGTTTTGCACCTCTATTTCAATTGATGTATTACAAATGTTAAAACAAACACAGTCAACCTTGTTTGAATAGGAAATGCATCTTCATCCTGCATATTGCATTCACATAGGTCATGTCAAAAATTCATTTATCCCCACATACATTTTGCAGATCATCATGTCATACAGGTCTATACACTGGGGGCATAACTGAAAAAATCCTTAAAAATCATGTAACGTCCTTTGAAAAAATCCAAAAACATCGAAAAAACATTGAAAAACTTAAAATCCAAAAACATTGAAAAAACACAAAATCAAAAAACAATGAAAACTTCAAAATCCAAAAACAGTGAAAAACTCAAAATCCAAAAACATTGAAAAACTTAAAATCCAAAAACAGTGAAAACCATAAAAAATACCAAAAACATCCATATAAAGTCCTAAAAAAATCATCCAAAAACATTCAGATAAAGTCCTGCAGAAATCCAAAAACATCTGCAAAAAGTCTTGAATTTTTTTTTAAAAAAATCAATCAAAAACATTCAAATATCAATCTACATAATCCAAAAACATAAAAAAAAGCTCTTGGAAAAGAACTAAAAATTGAAAATCAATCAACCAATAAACTTGCAATAAAATGTCTTGTGAGAAACAAATACCCTAGCAGATATCTAGCAAACACTTCACACGAAGTTAACAAAGGATACAACTATCCATTCAAACATCTGCAATCAACTGATCAAACCGTCTTATCAATTGTATCATATCCATATCAACGTGATCATTATCTTGTCTTAAACAGAAGAGGATACACTTGAAATCAGACAGGCCAGTCTTAAACGGGGTCTGCAACTTTTTGAGATCAGACATTATTAACCATCACATCAAGCAACTGATAACGAAGGCATAAGGTCAGTATAGCTACTGAATTTTGTCCAGGTCAGTCTTTATCTTTTTATCATTTGGCGACATATATTGTTCCTATGCTACTCAAGGATGTCTACAAGTGATTAGAGGAGATATGATGGGCGTTATCTTTTTCTTTGTTTGTTGTTTGTGGTGTGAACCAATGAAATTCTAGGGGAATTGCTCTAGTAGGTGTCTATGACAGGAGCTTCCAGCTATTGGATGCCACATATACCTCGACCGCTAGTGTAATTCCCAGAATGGAGGGGTTCACTCCTTATCTGCTATGTGTTTGTTTCTACAATGAGATATCTTTGCATCTTGGTTCCTTATACCTTGATGTGCTAAGCTTTATTGTTCAATAATAAGGCTCAGTGATGAATATATATTGATGCAATAAAATATGTGACATGGGTTCGTGATTCCTTCAAATTTCATTCTCATCTCATTTGCTTATTGATAGTTTGTTGATTTCTCATATTCTGTCTAAATTGCATTCTTTCTAACATTCTTTCTATCATCAATTTTTCTTTCTATCATCTAACTAACATTTCTTCAAGGTGTATTTGAGTTAAAATTGGTTCAACCATTATATAAAAAAAAACATTCATATAGATTCATTGCATTCATATAGATTCATTTCATTCATTATAGATTCATTTGCATACAAAAAAAAAACATTTCATTGCATTCATTATAAATTCATTGCATTCATTATAAATTCATTTGCATTCATTTAGATTTCATTTGCACCATTAATACATACATGGACTACCATTGCATATAGAATCAAATAGATAAGCATCATAAAACTCATAGCATCATATAAGCATACATGGAAAACAAAACATAAATAGATCACTGTCAAAACCCGTATATCATATATATATAACTCAAAAATGATAATGTGTGTGAATACAATAAATAAGCCCGAAGGCTCAGATAACATGATCAACCATCACTGCCTCTATCAACAGGTGGATCCTGTCCACTAGATCCTGCCCCAGGATGTCAAGGTGGTCCCATAACGCCACCACTGCTAGTCCATCATGAAGTAGATCTACTCGATCTCCTCCCCATAAACGCACTGAAGCTAGGCTCTCTCTGACCCTCAGGGATGGCTCTCTCATATGACTGTCTATAATAAATAGCCTCCTGTGCAATAGTGAAATACCTATATGCCTAGTCACGCGCATCGGTACTTGCTCTAAAAAGCTGATCAAAGGCATCCATGGTAATCTGACATCTCTGCATTGCCTCATCTCTCTTCCTCTAGAGACAATCTCTCTCAACCTCAAGGGCACCATAATATGCACGATAAGTCTCTTGCTCGATATCTCATCTAGCGACCTCATCCTCCAAACTCTAGACCCACGCTCTAAGAGTCTACAACTCATCCTCCTCACCAACCTGTCCTCTCCCACCCTTGGCAGCAGACACATCCTCTAGCTCCAGCATATCCTCATCATTATCTCCATCCTCGCTACTCGATGACTCAAAAGAATCATCGCTATCCTCACTGCTAATAGACTTGATGTCTCCACCAATATCTACATCCTCATCTCCCTCATCTCCCTCATCTCCTCCCTTATCATCCTCACCTCCTCTCTCAGTTCCACCCTCTCCTCCTCATCTGGCTATCTCCCTTGCGTCTATCCTCAACTGTTGTCTAGGATGGCAAATCTGCTGTGCTGTAATCAGAACAACAAGATCAGTCAAAGGCACTGGCCTATGCCTAGCAAACCACGCATCATACTCCACCGTCGTCCCTGGATCCGCTACACCTCTACCCCAACCCTAGAGTAATGGCTGCAGAGAATCAAACTCAACATAAGAAACATGTGGTTGTATGCTAACACCCTAATCAGATACCTCCCGTGATAGATGAGCAAAATAAGCAGTAACCACTAGTGTCACCTGAACCTCTCCCAACTATCTTAGAACCCACCCTAAAAGATACATCTTGATAATCCGCTGGGTCTCAAAGGTCCTACCAAATAAGATATCTCTACTGTGGACAGAAAGGCAAGTGTACTGCATCATCCTCCCAACCGGGGCAATCTAAGTATTGTCTCCAAATAAAATGTTGCAATATATCAAACTGATGTCTCCAATACAAGGTATTCCCCGAGCCCCTGTGTCTAATACCTATTGTGTACCTGAAAGAATAAGGCTCACCATGCTACAAATCAACATGAATAATAGGCCTCGAAATATAAATATGCTCCCATGCCCATGTCTGGAGCAAAGTAACACCACAACTGATAGAACGATATCCAAGATACACAATACCATGCAACTGATAGTACAACATGGCTAGAAGACAAGGACCCCACACATACAATCGACGATGAACAATCATATCATGGATCACTCTACCCCATCCAACTAGAAACCCATGACCTCGTCTGTCAAGTATCAATAAACCACCAACAACACCGCATAATACAATAGTCATGTCATCATAGTCTAATCGGGCCCAAGGGATGTCATAACGACCACTGATCTACAAGTCCTGAATCTCACACTCGAAAAGTGCACATAGTCCAACAATGCCATCATCATGGTCATATACAACTCTCTCACCATGAATAGGAATATGAAGTATACACCATACATCCTCTAATGTGATGGATGCCTCACCAGTCGACATATGGAAAGAACAAGTCTCACAATGCCATCACTTTATCTATACAGTAATACCGAGGCATACTGGGGCAAAATTTTTTGTTTTCTTTGAAACAACGTCATTTCAACATTGTCTCAAAGAGGGGCAAATGTAGACACCTAAAAATGTCTCATTGATCATGTACTAATGATTCCTCTAATTGATTAAATAATTCTTTAATTCTTTAATTAAGTTAATTAATCTATTTCTTCTAATTTCATATTTCCTCATGATCTTACTAATTATTCTATTTCTTATTCTATCATCATTTAATCATTTAAAACATTTTCTGAATGTTAATTAAATATTTATTATTTAATTAATTCTGATTAATTCCCCAATTTAAATAATCTTTATTATTTAAATAAATTACTAATTATTCAATTTCTATCTCCAATCATCTAATCATTCAACTCTCTTCTAAATATTAATTAAATATTAATTATTTAATTAATTGTGATTTAATCCTTTAAATTAAATAATCTTTATTATTTAATTAATTTTCCATTTCCAAATCCCCAAATTCTAATTTCATTTAATTTCTTATTTCTTCTAATTTCTTCCAAACTCAATTACATGTGCAAGATTTCAAAAGTCAAATTGAAAATCAAAGTCAAGATCTAAATATATTCAAATGCTAAGTTGAATTAAATTAAATTAAATTATTTGAATAAAATCTCATGCAAATATTAAATTGAAAATCTAAGTCTAAATGCAAGTATATGTTAAATTAATTAATTAAATCATTTAATTAATTAAATCATTTATCTCTTCAACTTCTATTTCCATCTTTCAGTTAGCTTTTTCTAAATTAAGCTTTCTTTGTCATCCTCTTTATTTCTTCCAATCATTCTTTTTCTTCCTTCAATCAGCTTTTTCTCAATCAGTTGACTCAATTAATCTATTCAATCTATTGAGTTTCACTCCTACAATCAACAATTCAACTATCAATTTTCATGTGAGCTCACCTAAGTTCCACCTCTTGATCAATCTGTTCCACCTTTCAATCAATCTTCTCCAAAAATCCATAAATTGAGCATCCAATCTCCATTTTCTCTGAATCACAAACTTTGAATCTTTGTGTCACTTGCAGGTTACGAGCGCAATATCTCAGAGCCATCATACCACAGAGAAGAGAAGAGCAATTGAAGCGATATGCAATCTTGGAATAGGGAGTTTTCGATTGATTTAATTTATAATTCTTATTTCTTAATATTGCATTATTTCATTGTCTTGTTTGTTAGATTCTTTGATTAGATAGGGATTCATGATTTCCCTTTGATTATAATTGATTCATTGTTATTAAGATGAATTTTACATGCACACACCTGGGATACTGATCTATCAGTTATGGTGTGACATTGTTCTAGACTTGGGCGTGGGAGCACATTTCTATCTTGAGACCAGTTATTCATGTTGACTTGCAGTCTGAGAAGCCTTATGCATACAAATACATACCTGGTATTAGACACAGGGGTTCAGGTAACACCTTGTACTGGCGACATCAACTTGATATTTTGGAGCATTTCATTTGGAGACCATATTTAGATTGCCCTGGTTGGGCAGATGATGGACAACATTTGCCTTTCTGCAGATAACAGAGATATCTTATTGGGAGGACTATTGAGACTCAAAGGTTTATTGAGAGGTCTCTTCCAAGACGGGTGCTCGGATAGTTTGGAGAGGTATAGGTGACACCTATTGATAGAACGTACTTTGCTCATGTTTCTTGTGAGGTTTCTTATTGGGGTGTATGCATACAACCACATGTGGTAGCTATTGAGTTTGATGCTCTTCAGGCATTACAGTGGGGTTGGAGTGCAGGTACAACAGATCTAGGGACTACTCTTGAGTATGATGCATGGTGGGCCAGACATAGGCCTATTCCACTGACTAATCTGACTATTCTAATCAGAGCGCAACAGATTCAACATCCCAGACAATGACTAAGGATTGACATGGGGGAGAGGAGAGGAGATGACAGGGGTGGAGGAGATGGGGACATAGACATTAGTGGAGACACCGAGTCTATGAGCAATGGGGATGACGATGATCCTTCAGAGTCGTCGAGTATTGAGGATGGGGATGACGATGATATACCCAAGCTAGAGGACGTGCCTATTGCAGAGGGGGGAGGAGGATAGGGTGGAGGAGATGATGATGGTTCATAGATTCTTAGAGCATGGATTCGCAATCTAGAGGACGAGATCACTAGATGAGATTTTGAGTGAGAGGCATACCGCAAAGACTACGGTGCACTAGAGACCGATAGGGATCATCTCCAGAGGGAGAGAGATGAGATGGTTAGGAGAGCTCAGATCACAATGGATGCATATGATCAGTTATTTAGACCGGTGACAGAGGCACGTAGCTAGGTAGATAGATATTTTGTTGCTGCACAGGAGGCTATTTATTATCGGCATATTTATGAGAAAGCTATTCCTGAGGGTTAGAGGGAGCCTAGTTTTAGTGCCTTTATGGAGAGAAGATTGAGTTGATCTACCTCTCGACGGACTAGCAGTGGAGGAGTCATGGATCCCCCTCGACATCTTGGGGTAGGATCTAGTGGGCAGGATCCACCTGTTGACAGAGGTAGTGTTGGTTGAGACCTTTAGATCATGTTATTTGAGCCTTCAGGCTTGTTTATGATTATTGTATTCAGACACATTACCATTTTTGAGTTATATATATGATATGCAGTTTTTGGCGGCGATCTATTATGCTTTGTTTCCTATGTATGTTTATATGATGCTATGAGTTATGTAATGCATGTCTACATGATTTATGATGTAATGATGAGTGAATGGTTTCTACATGATTTATGAATGTAATGTTTACTAAATGCAATTTAAACTAGATGAATTCAACTTAAAACTATATGGATGCACTTTTGTTACTATATGGATGCAATTAAAACTACATGGGTGCAATTAAAACTATATGGATGCAATTTTGTTTTTGTATGATAATGACAAAATATTCCTTTAACTTAGATGGATCTTGAAGAAATGTTAGTAAGATGAAAGAAAGAATAGAATGATGAACGAATGATGTTAGAAAAGAAAATGATTTAGAAAGAAGATGAGAAATTAGCAAATTATCAATGAACATATGAGATGAGAATGAGAATGAATGATTCCTGAACCTGTGTCATTATTTATTGCATAATATATATTAATCACTGAGCCTTATTATTGAACAATGAAGCTTAGCACATCAAGGTATAAGGAATAAAGATGCAAAGATATCTCATTGAAGAAACAAACATGTAGCAGACAAGGAGTGAACCCCTCCATTCTGGGAAATACACTAGGGGTCGAGGTATGTTTGACATTCACTAGCTGAATGCTCCTATCATAGACACCCACTAGAGCAATTTCCCTAAAACTTCATCGACTCACATCACAAACAACAAACAAAGAAAAATATGATGTCCATCATGGCTCCTCTAGTCACTTGTGGATATCCTTGAGTAGCATAGGAACACAATCTATTGCCAAATGATAAAAGATAAAGACTGACCCAGACAAAATTCAGCAGCTATACTAACCTTGTGCCTTTGTTCTCAATTGCTTGACGTGATGGTTGATAATGTCTAATCTCAGAAAGTTGCAGACCCCATTTAAGACTGATTTGTCTGATTTCGAGTGTATCCTCTTCTGTTTAAGACAAGATAATGATCACTTGATGTGGATATGATATGATTGATAAGACAGTTTGATCAGTTGATTGCAGATGTTTGACTGGATATTCATATCCTTTGTTAACTTTGTGCGAAGTGTTTGCTGGATATCTGCTAGTGTATTTGCTTCTCGCAAGACACTTTATGGCAAGTTTTTGATTGATTTTTTATTGTTTTTGGATTTTGAAGATTGATATTTGAATATTTTTGGTTGATTTTTTCAGGATCGTATATGGATGTTTTTGGTATCTTTTAGTACATTTTCTAAATATTTTTGGTTTTATGTTTTTCAATGTTTGTGGATTTTTAGGTTTTTCAATGTTTTTGGATTTTTGAAGGATTTTAATGTTTTTGAATTTTTGTTTTTTTCAATGTTTTTAAAGACTTTTTCAGTACTTTTTATGATTTTTATTATTTTTTCAGTTATGCTCCCAATGTGCAGACCTATATGACACAATGATCTGTAGGTTGCATGTGGAAACAATGAATTTTTGACATGACCTATGTTAATGCAATATGCATGATGAATATGTGTTTCCTATTCGAACAAGGATGAGTGTGTTTGTTTAGCATTTTGTAGTACACCAATTGAAATGGAGGTGAAAAACATTTCATAGATAAGCAGTCAATCAATCTCTAAGGTCCTTTGGAACATCCAAATTAACACACTTAGTGACTAGGATTTACAAATGGAGACTCGGAAAACTTCCCCATTGGTTCTTGAAAATTTGATCTTATTTTGCCTATGTGTGTGCATATGAGTTAATTCCTGCTCTTGTGTTCACTAAAGATCCTTAGCATCCTATAGGACTAGTTACGTGGATTATCCTAACTACAAAAGCATCCCGAATAGAACCTCGGTGTCAACAATCTTTTAGAGCTTCGACAAGGTTATAGACTGTAATTTCTCAAATATTTCTCCATTGCCAGAAAGCATTCATAGCCTTGATGGAGTTATTTGCATGTTCCCATGGTCAAGTTTTTTGTTGCACTTTGTATGTGTGATATTTCAATAATATATCATTTCTTTTTTGCCTTGAGATGAATATTTGGCATAGCATTTTTTTCTTTTTTCTTTTCTTGCCTTGACTTGTAAGTAATGAAACCTACTTAGGTGTGACAATTACAATAGCGCTGAAGTAGAATTCTAGATTTTTCACTAGTCATATGGTCAACTAGGTGTCTAGAATGAATTAGAGATTTTTTTAATGTGTTTGGGATATAACAATTGATAGATTTTGGGTTAACAAGCATCAAATAGTGAAATCACTCCTCAACCATAAGTAAAGCGTCGTCACAGGGAGATGTTGAAAATGAATGACCTTAGGACCTCAAAGACTTCATGTTTGAATATCTAAGAAAGGAGATGACCCTTGCTTCTCTTAAATGCAAACATATGATAAACTTGGACAATTGCCTTGTTTTATTGATGTTGCTAAACGCTAATGGAGAAACTTTGCGAATGCGATGCGTTAGAAAAAGAAACTATATGCAATGCAGTGATTTGAATAAAATGATATGCAATGTGGAAAGTAAAACCTAAACTAACCCAACCCTTAGATATAATATTGTTTAAGGTGCATGTTGTTCATAGGGTCAGGGAGTGGATCTCCCTCCATGTTAGCCAAATTGTATGCTATGTTTCCTATAACCCTTGTTATGATAAAAGGACCTAACTAGTTAGGTTAAAACTTCCTTGGCTTTTCTCATTATGCTAAGTTCCTTTGGTTCTCCTTGAGAACTAGATCTCCTACTTCAAAATTCCTTGGGTGTACTCATTTATTGTAACTCATTCTCAATCTGTTCTAGTAACCTTGTAAATTATTGAAAGCAGTTTGTCTCTTTTCATCGAGTGTTTCTAGCTCTTGTAATCTTGCAACCCGATAGTCTTCCTCTGATATGATATTTTTTAAGGACTCTTAAAGATGGTAGTTCTATTTCAATAGGTCGTATCGCTTTTGTACCATAGACCAAGGAATATGGTGTTGCTCTTGTAGGGGTGCGTATTCCTATTCTGTAAGCCCATAGAGCGGGATTTAACTAGAGATGCTAGCCCCGTCTTGTTTTAGTGACAACTTTCTTTAGGATTTTCAATATTGTCTTGTTTGTTGCCTTTGCTTGTCCATTACTTTGAGGATAATATGGTGTTGCAAATCTCTATTGTATTTGAAATTTTTTACACAATTCTCTCATTTATTAATTCTTGAATGGATGTTTGTTGTCTGTTACTATGCACATTGGCCAATAGTATCATGTTCTTAACAATTTGTTTGATAGTGGTGGGCCACTTTGATGTGCTCCACAGATTCCACCGTGTACCTCCTTTAGGGTAAGTTCTGCTTCTCTTTCATCAAGACATCAGAGAAGGGTTCCATCAAAGCCCTTTCTATACAATGTATCAACAATAATAGTGTGTCTGGATGCCCGATGAATAAGAGTTTTCTTTTGATTTCTAGACAAATCCGGAGACATGTACTGATTATGTAAGTATGCGTATATCTCATTATACTATGGGGATTCGGGACCCAGTTAAGGTTATACTTATATAGTATATTGCTCTTTCTTTTCCTTGATCATCATGTTGTGCCAACAAGGCTCCTAAAGATGAGTTTGTTGCTGATATATATAGTAATAGGGGTTTTCCTGGAGTAGGTGGAACTAACAATGGAGTTTTTAGAAGATAATCTCTTAAATCTTGGAAAGCTTCTTGGCATTGTTTTGTCCATTCGAAGTTAACTCCTTTTATGAGTAAATATTGAAATGAATGGCATTTATCTACTAGTTGTGCTATGAACCTCCTTATGGACTGTAGTCTTCCTTGTAACCCTCTTAACTATTTAAGTGTTGATGGAGGTGGCATATCCATGATTGCCTTGACCTTCACAAGATCCACTTCAATTCCACTGTTAAATACAATAAATCCTAAAAGTTTGCCCGATGTTACACCAAACACACATTTTTTTGGGTTTAGTCTGACATTGTACTGTTCTAATCGATCAAATATCTTTGCGAGGACTTCAAGGTGACCTTCTCTTGTCTATGATTTAACCAATAGATTGTCCACATAATCTTCCATGTTATTGTGGATCATATCATGAAATAGTGTCGTCATAGCCCTTTGATATGTTGCTCCTGCATTCTTAAGGCCAAACGACATGATGTTCCAATAGTATGTTCCCCATGGATAGGTAAAGGTTGTCTTGTGTTGATCTTCTGATGCAATCTTGATCTGGTTGTATTCCAAGAAACCATCCATTAATGAAAGCATTTCATTCCTGACAGTTAAGTCAACTATCATGTCTATGTTGGGTAATGGAAAATCATCCTTAGGACATGCTTTGTTTAAATCTTAGAAGCCAGTATAGATCCTTATGCCCCCAGTGGGCTTAGTCACAGGTACTAGATTGGATATCCATTCTGCATAGTCAATAGTTCGAATAAAGCCCGCATCCAGAAGCTTTTGGAGTTCTATTTTGACCAGTAATGCAATATGTGGATGCATCTTTCTTAGATTTTGTTTGTACAGTTTAATTCTTGGTAGCAATGGTAAATGATATAACACCAATCCTAGATCTAAACTTGACATATCCACATAGGATGAAGAGAATTGATAGGACGTTGTTTGAAAAATTGTATGAATTTGTCCTTTACTTCCTGGTTTAATGATTTTGCTAAGTGGATATTATGTACCACTTCTCCTTCTGCTATATTTACTTCTTCAGTTTCTTCCATGAGTAATGTTGAATTCTCTTTTTCAATAGGGAGGTTGTCCAACTCACTCTTACCATTGTGATTATTTTCATCCATATCTCCTGATAAAAAGGTGCTTGCCTCTCCAAAGTATGTTGTTCTATCCAGGTCTACAACAAATTCTGCCTTGTGATCACCTTGTGGAAATCCTTCTCTGACACCAAGGAATTCTGCAATGGCTTCATCATTCTCAAACTAATCTAGAGTTATTTTTCCTTCTCATCCCCAATCAATCAAATGTGAGTGTACAAGGGGTAATTCATTTCTCCCTTCTATTGTAACAGATTCTGATAACGCGAATGCCTGGTTATTTGAGTGACGTGATATATTTTCATCATCTATAGGCGATTTGTGATACCTTATCATGCCAATTTATCGTGGGTTGGAATCATGATCAAATAGGAATTTATAGTCGTGAGAATTTGTCTCACTTTCTATGTATGTTTTAGCTTCCGAGGTTGTATCACTTATCTCCTCTTGTTCTTGTCTCTGATTTTGTTGTAGATTGGTGGGTCTCCTTTGTATGGGGGTTACCCTTCTTAAACCTGGTATAAGTCATTGTAGTCTCTCTTCATCTGATTCATTGGGTGGAGGTTGGGTTGTTTCCCTTGGTAGAAGTATTGACAATAACCAGGGATTAGGCTCATTTACCAGTGCTAAGCCTGTGTCTATTACGATATTTTCTTGTGCGGTTGTTTCAAATATTGTATTGACACGTGACTCAGTACTAGGTTCTTGTAGAAGTTGTCTCATATCTTCACCATTTTGTACTAGGCGATATTGGTACTTTGTTGCTTGTCTGAGATGAAGAGGGAAACACTCATGTTGACAATTGCCTTTGAGATATATACTCCGACGATAGCCTTGGTCTATTTAGTATATCTAGTGTGCATTGTCTTGCTTCCGTTATATATGGTACATGTTTATATCCTAACCCTTGATTCTTTGGATTGTCATTTGGGACAACAGGTTCTAATCTTCCTTGCTTTTGTAATCCCAGGCCTATGTTACCATCATACCCATGTTTTTGTAGCATCTTGAATCTGTTTCCATACTGATCTAAAGGTAATCTTGGTATTGTCATGTCATCTTCTTCTCTGTATATCTAGTAATTGATATCTTCATTCAAAGATTCTTCTTGTAAATCTCCCCACCTAATGAAAGAGCATGAATCTGAGTATCTGACTATTTCTTTTCCTTTGTCCTATTTCATTACCATGTTTTGAGGTTTCCCAAAAGACCTAGGAGGAAAAGATAACTGTTTTCTATTTGAGGTACTTGAAATAGAGTATTCTCCACAACCAATATCTTTTATCTATAAAGAAGACGTTGTAGGCACATTCTTTTGTGTTTTTGTGATTGTTAATTACTCTATTTGTGTAGTGAGAGGTGATGCTTGATTAATTGGTACCTGGTTATCTATGCTTGCATTTAGGTGATTACAGTGTTGGAATGGATTTGGATCACCCTTTATGGTCATTTTGATACCATTGTACGAGAATTTGACACATTGATGAAATGTCAATGGTACTACAACTTGCATGGTGTGAATCCATGGGTGACCCAATAGCATGTCATACCCTAGTTCTCTGTCCAACACTTGGAAAGAAACCTATGTTGTTATAGGTCCCGCTTGCATTGGTAGCGTAACTATACATTTTGAGGGACGCTCTTCATCATCATATGCTTTGATGTTTATTCTCTTTGAAGGATCAATATGAAGCTCAGAATATCCCAATTCCTTAACCAACTTTAGTGTACAAATGTTGAGACCGGATCCTCCATCTATAAGTACTATTTAGATTCTTCTCTTATGTATGTAACCTTCTAGATGTAGTGGGTCGTTATGGAGAAGTCTATCACTAGGAACATCCTGTTCTGTGAATGCAATGCAGGTACCCTATTCCAAATTCCCCACCATGGATTGGAAGGCATTTTCATTTATATTTCTATCTACAACTGAATCTTGAAGTGCTTTGTCCAGGATAGCTCAACAACATTATAGGTCACTACTACTGGTGGTAGGTTTGATGGTACTCCTTGTAAACTTACTTTAGATCTGCGAGTAACTACTGCATAATCCCTGTCTCTGGGAGTTATTGTGATTGTAGCCACTGTATCATCTCTTGTGAAGAAACTGTATGTAACATATGTTGTGTTATCGAGGTTTATATCATATCCCTCCCTATAGTCATCATATGTAAGTTGGACATCCATGACATGTGCTATAAGTTCATCTTCAGACCATCCCGAATGAAATGGTTCTTCATGCCCCCAGTCCATGAGACAAAGATTCTTGTCTTCATCATATTTTGGTGCTTCTGACAGCATGCAAATTTGGTTATCATCATTGTAACTTTCTTGATATTGATCATCATTATTGAGTGCTTCTAGTGGATCATCTTTTATTACATCTCCTGAGCTAATGACATGCATAGTATAGTCGTATGAGACTTTTGTATAGTTAGTTGTATTATCTTGTGTTCCTGATGTAGATTTCTTCCCTTTTTCATGTTTGACAAATGGATCCTTAAAGATGGTATGATTCATGTTTGTTGAAGTTTTATTGGTATCAATCGTGATGTCACCTTGATTGATCATGTCTTGGATTAAGTTTTTCAATTTATAGCAACTTGCAGTTTTGTGACCTTTAGTACGATGATATTCACAGAAATCACTATCATTCCACCATGTAGGTTTGAAAGGACCTGGTTCATATACTCTTACTTCTTGCAAAGTAATCATGTTTGTCTGTATCAAATTTTTTAATGCCGATTCAATAGGCTCCCCAAGAAGTGTGTAATTCCTTTTTGGAGCATTTACCCTTGGAAATTTTGTGTTCATAGTTTGCACAAAGTTTACATTTGTCGATACAGTGTTGTTCTTCGTGTGTGGACTAAATGATTGACTTGGACCTTGTAAAGATAAAACCAATTAAGTTCTATTCACTATACGGGCGTCTACAACACCATTGTTGGTCACATTTTTGTTTTTCAACCAAAATTTGGATTTATTGTTGTTGTTGTTATTGCCATATTTTATGAGACCTTGTTCTTCTAGTCCTTTCTCACATTTTAGGGCTTTTTTAGTGATTTGTTTAAATGTGGTCAAATATTGCATTTGTATCGGGTACTTGATCTTAGGGATTACGTTTTACATGAACATGTCAACTTGCTCTATTTATGGAATAATAGTCTTGCATCTCCTATAGAGAGCTCTGGATCATTGTATGAAGGATGCAAATTTCATTCTCATATTGTTTTCCGACACATAAGTCCATCAAAGTGAATGGGGTTTCAATGTTATGCGAGAAGTTAGCAATGTAATGTTTAGCTAATCACCCCATGATGTGATAGTTGGTGGTAAATGTGAAAACCACTCCAAGGCTGAGCCTCTCAGACTTTTAGGAAACAGTGTCATTAGATAAGTGTCTTCAGTTGCAACCTCTATACATGCCATAAAAAACTCTCCGTTGTGATCTCTAGGATCACCTTTCCCTCGATATCTGTCAAATTTTGGTGTTTCAAAATATGGTGGGAAAGGTGGCATGTATAATATGTGATCAAATGGATAAGGACGTAAGTCTTATATTGTGTAGCTCTTTTTATCATTACTGGTTTTCATAGTTGTCATTTGTTGTTGTAGATTCTATACTTGTTGGGATAGAATATTTGTTTGAGTCAGAGGTACACTTTGTGCATTTATATTTCCCACAAAAGGATTCGTGGTTGTATAACTAGGAGGTTGTTGAAAGGTACCATAGTTATAATTCCGTGTGTTATGAGTTCTACTAGGTACTGTGAAATAAGAGATATGTGAACCCATGTTTGACTGAGTTGTACTTGTTGTATTGGAAGAACCTAGGTTTGTATTATGATGATTGTATTTAGATCCTATGGAATAGGAAACCTGAGGTTGTGTTGCACTTGTTGTATGAGGAAATTGTGTTTGAATAGGTGCTGAGACACTTGACATTATCGATATAGCCTGTGTTGGTGCACTAACATTTATTGTTGAAGGTGATGCACTTGATTGAGAATTCACATTTGAACTGACATTTGTTTGTATAGATGATGTTGGTGCATTCTAAGGAAAACTTGAGGTCCTTACTTGCATTTGTGTCATATGTGGTATTTGACTGCTATTTTGACCTAGAGTATTTCCTAGTGGTAAGATTGTTGTGATATCAAAATCTTCAAGTAATTTGGCCCCATTTTGTAATAACAACGAGAGATATTTGTCCCTATCGTTATGTATAAGAGCATCTAAGATCATAAGGACATGCGGGTCATGTTGAGCTGATTCAATCTCTTCACGTGTTAAATTTTGTTGTAGTTCATGTATTGTGGGCATTGCTTGAGAATTTGTCTGTTGACTAGTTGATATGTCCATGTTCCAAGTTGGATTTACTGATAGGTCGTTGTTTAGGTCCATCTTACTTTTTGCCTTTTGTGACCTTGTGATGGGCATCTAAAACTTCTATATGAAGATGGTTTAGAATCTAATGCAAGACGATAACTATATAAGACTCTAGACCTAGATATGGAATATGCAACACTAGACCAGACTCTCTATTGAGGATTTTGACGTGATACTTTTTGAGTATTTCAATATTTTTGCAACGCAAGTTTTTCAAGCTCTTCTCTTAGATGTTCTGCAACAATTTCTCTATCAATTCTATGGGCAATTTTATACTCTATATTTAGCTCGTACTCGACTCCTATATACTGAGGTGCGTTTCTCTTTAATCTCTAGGCCAATTTACCTAAACCATCAATAATTTCTCATTGACCGTCGTTCGGCACTAGATTAGGTTGCTCGAAGGGGAGCAAACCATCACCTAGGAGACCCATTAGGACGCATGCTATGACTTTCTAGGATAATTATGCAAAGCGTGATGGACAAAGACAAACATATATGAGGTCTAGACAAGGACTTAAGGATGATACTAAGGACATAAATGAGGACTATGTGAGGAATAAGGATGATAATAAGGACGTAAATGAGGACTATGCAAGGACTAATGACGATAATAAGGATGTAAATGAGGACTATGCAAGGACTGTGCAAGGACTGCCTATGGTCACAAGTATGTGAAATTTTGAGTTTGTATTACTGTCTAACTTTTCGGGATGAACTTTGTTTCCGGTAATTCTGTGTGTAGGACAAGTTTTTCATTTTACAAATCTGCGAACAGTTGTTATAAGACAAGTATAGCTGACTGAACTGTGTTATGACCAATTCTATAAATTTAGAGATATGTAGGATAGGGCCTAAAATATCCCAAAGAACTGACTGAATACTAGTTTGATACAACGATACATAAAAAAGAACATAATACAATCTTAGGCTGGAAAGTGGAAACCATTCAAATGAGGCCCTTACGAAATATTGAAACAAAATGAACAACTAGAGAGTCTGGCAACACTGGCCCCACTCCATGACACACACTTCTCGGGCATGCCAGTCTCTCTTACCTCGAAGATCTTATCAGTGAGGGATTTTTGTCTCATAATGCAAGGTACATGAAGGGAATCTATGGGGTACAATTTCACTCCTGGAATCACTGAATGTAGGATTTGGGCTACTAAGTTGGTTATTATTGTAAAATTTCAAGGGGTCCCAATCCAACAACGGATTCTCAGAGAAAGCCACTCAAGAATTTAGTTGAGCTTATCGGTGTAGGGAAGGTCCCCACATACGTCGAATTCACTCAACACTCTAGTTGCCTGACCAGTATATTTATATAGCGGCTCAAAAAACCCGCTCGAGAGTATGCTGGAAGAGATGATATCCCCAATGCATCCCCATTAGAAGTACCTCTGTGTAGTGATGAAATCCCCAATCAAATATACACCTCGCTACTAAAATAAAAAATTAGTGTGTTGTTATCACCTTTTGCCTTTCTCCCAAGACCTCGAAGGCAGGTGGAAAGGTAGTTAATGCAACAATAGGTCCACCCCAAACATAATAAAATTTCTTCCCCTTAAGAAAATGAAATGTGAGTTAATCTATGAGTAGCCTGGTTCACATTTGTTTTAAAAACCCAAATTTAGGTTTGAGATACGCATGTGCATGTCAATTTTAAACACCAAACTTAAATGTGAATGCATGCATGTCAATTTTAATAATTGTTCATTTTAAGCCCAAAACTAAAGTGTTATAACATGCATGTCCATTTTAACCATTATTTATTTTAAGCACAAAACTGAAGTGTTATAACATGCATTCCCATTTTAACAATTATTTATTTTAAGCCCCAAAACTGAAGTGTGAGAACATGAGTGTGTATGATTCAGTAATAATCCAATCTTCTCTATAAATTCGCCACAGGTTACAGACAGATAATCAGTAACCCATGAAAATAAATTGAAAACAGAAAATTGAATTATCAATTGAACAAATGTGTAATGATACCTCAGCGAATGCGTGATCCCATTTGCGCGATTGCGTGATTCTATCAAGGCGATTGCATAATTTAGACAGATCGATTGCATGATCCTAATAGAGAAATTGTGTGATCCTAACAAAGTGATTGCGTGATACACAAACAGACCAAACAAAAAATAAAAAAAGAAAGCTACTTCTGATCTGGAACCTGCAAAACAAATTGTGATGCCCTAGCAAGATCTCTCATCATCCATTCTATGTTAAGTAAATCATATTTCACTCTATAAGAGAGAATTAGGCTATTATATCTGTCGATGGCTGGTTGATCCTCTAGATCTTGTATCTTCTTTTCTGATTTGAGAATTTGCTGATGGCATTTGGCTTGTCTTCTTTGTTCCTTCGTCCTCCTGGCACCTGAAATTTTGAATTGTACCTTACGTGTCATAAAATATCATAATTAAGCATGCAATAAATATAAACCATATTTAGATTTACCTAATTTCATAAAAAATTTGATAGAACAAAGAACATAAAGCAAGAAACATAAAAATAAATAGAACAACAATTTTCTTGGTGAATATGTGATGTTGTAAAGGCTTTTGTGTGATGGGTTTCGCACGAATGCGTGACCCTATATGCTCGATTGCATAAGTCTGTCTATGCAATTGCATGATGATGTAAGCATGATTGCGTGATTCTTAATTTGTTCTGCAAATCCGTACAAACCTGCAAAAAATTAAAAAATTCCATACGATCTGCAAAATCACATAGAAGAAAAATAAGATTAAATTGTTGTTAGTTCATGTCGGGTTCACCAAAATGTTGTATGTAAAATTCATCAAATCAAATTAACTAGAAACAAAGGGAAATCACAAATCCCTATCTAATCAAAGAAATCTAAATAAACCAATGAAATAACACAATCAAACAATATGAATATAAAATCTATCAATAAAAACTCCCTATTCCATGACTGCATATAGCTTCCATTGTTCTTCTCTTCTTTGTGGTATGATGACTCTCAGATATTGCGCTGGCAACCTGCAAATGACACAAAGATTCAAAGTTGATGATTGTTGAGAATGAAGATTGAATGCTCAATTTATAGATAATTGGAGAAGATTGATTGAAAGGTAGAATAGATTGACCAAGAGGTGAACTCAAGTGAGCTCACTTGTTGATTGATAGTTAAAGTGCTGATTTGGAGGTGAAATAGAATTTGATTGAATTGATTAAATGAGTCAATTGATTGAGAAAACACCGAATGAAGGAAGAAAAAGGATAATTGGAGGAAATAAAGAAGATGAAATAGTCAACTGGTTGAAAGCTGATTGAGAGCTTTATTTAGAAAAAGCTAACTAAAGGATAGAAATAGGAATTGAAGAGATAATTGAATTAATTAATTAATTGATTGAATTAATTAATTTAGCATGTGCTTGAACTTTGACTTAGATTTTCAATT
This sequence comes from Cryptomeria japonica, assembly GCF_030272615.1. NCBI lineage: Eukaryota > Viridiplantae > Streptophyta > Pinopsida > Cupressales > Cupressaceae > Cryptomeria > Cryptomeria japonica. The sequence goes on from NC_081407.1 coordinate 228,843,840, forward strand.
TAATCTTTGCATGATATTTTATTCAAATATTGAATTTATTTTAAATTCAATTTGGTATTTGAATATATTTAGAACTTGACTTTGATCTTCAATTTGATTTTTGAAATCATGCACATGTATTTGAAATTAGAAGAAATTAGAATTTAATGAAATTAGAAGAAATATGAATATGAATTTGAATTTGAATTTGGATTAGAAGAATTAATTAGTTAAATAAAATTAGGAGAAATAAGAAATTATAATTTGGGGATTTGGAATTAGAATTTAAAGAATAAATTGGTTAATTAAATAATTTAAAGAAACTATTTAATTATTTAGAAATGGACTTTAATTAAATAATAAATATTATTAAATTAAAGGAATTAAAATCATAATTAATTAAATAATAAATATTTAATTAATATTTAGAAGAGGGTTAATGATTATATGATGATATAAAGAAGTTGAGAATAGAATTTATTTAAATTGGGAAATTAATCATAACAATTAATTAAATAATAAATATTTAATTAACATTTTAAGATGATTAAATGATAAAATGATGATAGAAATGACATTGAATTAATTAGTAAGATGCTGAGGAAATATGAAATTATAAGAACAAGATTAATTAACTTAATTAAAGAATTATTTAATCAATTAGAGGAATAGTTAGTACATGATCAATGAGACATTTTTAGGTGTCTACAATCATCACCTTGCCTGTTAAGGTAGGTCTTGTTACTTTAGCTACACCTATCCATGTCATGTCTAGAGAGTTGAAATACAACTTGTTGCTAGGGAGACCTTGGATTCATAGCATGCAAGTTGTTCCCTCTACATTGAATAGGAAAATTAAATATATTTACAACAATACAACATACACCTTGTTAGGTGACACAAGATTCCAGGCTTGTTTACAAATATCAAGTTCGAAGACCTCTTCAATCAATTCTTCTCCAATTATCTTAGATAATTCCTCTAAAGCTTCTACTTCGATTATTGTAACCAGTTCATCAAACCTGTCTCCTATATTTGGATCGATTCCCAGTACTTCCTCAAGTGGACCGAAGGTTCTTGAGGAAGAGTCTTCTCAGCCCGACTCTACAATTGAGAACACTTTCTCTCTTAAAAATATTCTTACTGAAGATGATTGGGGATCCCTTGATCTCAATCCTACTTTTGTAGGGGAATATAGAATTCCCCCGACAAAACCTAAGGTCGAAAAGAAGAAAGAAGAAGAAGACCCTAAAAAGCAATCTACTTTATCTGGGTCGTTGAGTAATAACTTTGTGGCGGTTTCTTAGACTTTATCTCCCTCATTTTCTAGTTTAGAGGATTTTGACTCTTCACTTTTTGAAATCCCCCTTCTTCTTCAAAAATGACTAACCTTTATGGTCCTAGTTTTCACATCCTAGCTAGGTGTGGATATAATGGAAATGGATGTGGTGCTCAAGAATAAGGGATTAAGGTTCCCTTGGAAAACAAATTTCGTGATATGATGTTTGGGCTTGGTTATGATCCTTTCAAGCATACTAAAGCCTCTAAGAGACCATCTATTAGTCTTAATGTCATTTCTGCTTCTCTTTCACTAAAATATCCAAAATATATTGACTGTGACCCTTCTTGTGTCTTTGCTTTGGATGTTTTTTCTACCAATGATTCCTTAGGTGAATTTTTGGGATCTTATGACAACCTTCCTCGTTATCACCATAATCACAGTTTTTCCTATTGTCTAAATGCGAAAGCTTACTTTGGGAAATAAAGAAATAACGATGAGATAGTTAAAGAATTTCCTCAATTAAAAGATGCTCCTCAACAAAGCAATCTCCTAATAAATGACACGATTGATATCAAGATGGATCCTTGTGTTGAAGATACAATCATCAAGATAGGGAAATATCTTGACGAAGAAGAGAAAAAATAGTATGCTGAGTTGTTACATGAATTCCCTAAGATCTTTTCTTGGATATATTCTGACATTCTTGGCATACATCCTAAGGTTGTCACTCATAATATTATCCTAATTCTTGATGCTAAACCCGTGAAGCAAAAGATTTGAAAGATTCACCCTAAAGTGGCATTACTTGTTAAAGATGAGATTGAAAAACTATTGGATGCTGGATACATTCGTCCCATCGATTATTCCCCATGGATTTCAAACATTGTGGTTGTGGCTAAAGCTGAAAACAAGATTAGGATGTTTACGGATTTTTCATGATTTAAATAAGGCCTCTTTAAAGGATGACTTTCCTCTCCCAAATATTGATATGATAGTGGATTCAGTAGCAGGGCATGCTTTATTATCTTTTATGGATGGTTTCTCAGGATATAATTAAATATTCATCGATCCCCAAGATCAATATAAAACTACTTTTACCACTCCTTGGGGTATGTTTTGTTGGATTGTGATGCCTTTTGGATTGAAAAATATAGGCGCAACCTATCAACGTTCTATGACTCTCATCTTCCATGACTATATGCATAAAACCTTTAGAAGATTATGTTGATGACATCTTAGCCAAATCTGTTCTTCGTACAGATGTTGTTAAGATCCTTCATCAAATCTTTGAGAGAATATGTAAGTATAACATGCGTTTGAATCCCCAAAAATGTGTTTTAGGTGTGGATAGTGGAAAACTGTTAGGATTCATAGTTTCACATCATGGTGTTAAGGTGGATACAGAGAAGATAGATGCTATTGTTAACATGCCACCTCTTAAGAATAACTCCCAACTAAAAATTTTGCAAGGAAAGATCCAAGCTATTCGTAGGTTCATCTTTCAACTTGTAGATCATACCTTTCCCTTCACACAATTGATTAAAAATAATATCATTTTCCAATGGAATGAGGATTGTCGTCAAGCATTTGAAGATCTCAAAACCTATTTGGCCAATCCTCCTATTCTTCAACCTGTCAATCCTACTAAGCCTTTTCTTTTGTACAATGTTGCTTCCTTTCAAGCTCTTGCAGCCTTATTAGCACAATGTGATAAGGATGGTAGAGAATACCCATTTTATTACATAACCCACACTCTACTTGATTACAAAGATTGATATTTTGCAATAGAAATATAAAGCCTTGCTTTAGTACTTGCAACCCAATAGTTGAGGCATTATCTCTTGAATGCTGAGATCCATGTTATCATTAAATTTGATCCTCTTAAACATATTTTCTCCAAATTTGACCTTTCTGGATGATAAAAGGTCAAGCGTTGACTGATCACTTAGTTGATGCTCCTTCACCCTTCTCCCTACCTAATCTAGAGTATTTTCCCGATGAATACATTTTTTCCATTGAGGTTGATGAGACTTGGGAATTGTACTTTGATGACTCTAAGTGTCTACAGGATCAGGGGAGGGGTGGTTTTAATCTCTCCTAAAAAGAAGTGTATTCGTTTATCATATTGTCTCAATTTCTTATGTACCAACAATATTGCTGAATATGAGGCTCTTATAGCAGGAATTAAAGCAACCTTGTCGTTGAATGTAAAACATCTACATATTTATGGAGATTCTCAAGTAATCATAAGACAAGTGATAGGAGTTTATCAAGCTAAGCAAGACAAATTATCACATATAGAGATCTAGCTATATCCTTGTTGCAAAAATTTGACTCTTATACCATGGAGCCCATTCCTCGAAAAGATAATTGACATGTTGATGCAATGACGTGTTGCCTCTTTTGTATCTCTAGAGGACCCCTTGGTAAATCTTAAATTCACTATTCATAACCTCACTACCCCGACTATTACTGATAATCCTAATGATGTAGCATATTGTTGCATTGTAGATTCTGATGAATGGTACTCGCATATCGTGAGATGTTTGAGTGATGGTACCTTTCCTGACTCTGCAAATAAGAATACTAGGGCTAGGATTCACAAATTGGCTATTAGATACATTATCCTTTCTAATGTTCTTTATAGGAGAGGTTATAATGGTCTTCTTCTTCGATACTTAAACAAGGCTGAAATCCCTATTTCTCTTAAGGAAGCACATTCAGGTGCTTGTGGGGGGCATTTTGGGGGTAGATCTTTGGTTTAGAGATTAATCCAAATGGGATATTATTGGCAAACCATGGAAAAGGATTCCTCTGCTTTTTTTAAACGATGTCATCAGTGTTAGCAACATAGCAATTTGATCCATGCCCCTGCCTAGGAACTTTGATCATAGGTGGCATCTTGGCCCTTTTCTACATAGGGTTTGGATCTTGTTGGTAAGATATCTCCTCCCCCATATTAAGGACATACCTTCATCATAACTGCCACTAATTACTTTATGAAATGGGTGGAAGTTGTTCCTATTCAGTCCACTACCGCTTAAGTAATTTGTTAATTCATTTTGAAAAACATTATTTCTCTATTTGGGATACCTTCCGCCTTAGTTTTAGATAATGGAACGTCATTGAAAAAAAAGGATGTGAAGAAGTTTCTTGAGAAATATCATATTCAACATAAATTTTCTACACCTTATTATCCTCAATCAAATGGTCAAGTTGAGTCTTCTAATAGGGTAATTGAACAAATTATTCAAAAAAATGTAAAAAACCATGGTAAGTCTTGATATACTCAATTAACCTATGCTTTGTGGGCCTATCACATGAGTGTACATGTTTCTACGAGTTGTACCCCTTATAATATTGTTTATGGTGCTGATGCCATTATGCCTTTGGAGTTAGAAATTCCTTCTTTGAGAGTTTCTCTTAGGGGCATAATGGATGATGATTCCTATACAGAGAAAAGAATTCAAAAACTTGAGATTCTTGATGAATGACGTATAAATTCCCTCGAGTATATTCATGCATATCATAAAAATTTGCAACAAAGCTACAATGATAAGGTTATTCAACATTTCTTCTCAGTAGGGGATTTCGTCCTTTACAAGAATCATCGCAACATGAATGCCTTACCAGAGGAGAAAGGAAAATTCAGCCCTAATTGGCTTGGACCATACATTGTTGTCAAGGTCTATGGATCAGGTGCTTATAAGATAGAAGATGTGGAAGGTACACCTCTCAAGGAACCCATAAATTCTATGCACCTTCATATATACTATGCCTAGTTCTCTCTCTCTCTCTCTCTCTCTCTCTAGTCTACTTTTTGTTCTCTCTCTATCTTTTCTTTCTTCAAATTTGGGTAATATGTTAGCATGTTTTCATTAAAGTATGTAAGGTTAAATGATGTTATATTGTTCGGTCTACATTACTTCATTATTTACAAGCATGTTTCATTACTTTATTGTCTGTCTTGGATTCTTTTATGTAAATTGTAATTGATTTACATTTCATATGTGCTAGCATGTTATACAATTTTTTCTGTGTTAAGTAGAATTATATCATGTTGTGTTTAATTAGAGTTAATTAAATCACATTAGTCATATAGTTCTCATGCTTAATACATTCTTCTTTTACATCATCAAAGTAGAATTTGATTAAATACTTAGTTATTTAATTAAATCACACATGTATCAATTTAATCATGAAGCATTGAGAAATCAGTCACATGGAAATAAAAATTAGACATACATGTTCATTACTTAATATGTTACTTCTAATCTAAGCAATGCATATATTGTTTAAGCATTAAAATAACATATCCATCAGTATCATTGTATATACATCAGTACATCAAAATCATCTCCTATCCCTCAAACTAGTAGTTGGAGGATGGTGGCTAGATGCCCCCTCCTGATCTGGCCACGGGGTTGGCCCCATGGGGGTGTATCGTGATACGGACCATGAGTGAATCCATGAGGAGCTCCTACGATCCCTCTCCATCATGATCCCATGGTATGTGGCTACCTATGTCTATGACACAACTAGGTCATGCTATGTCTATCATAATCTCTCTTGTAGGACGTCCATCTCCATCCAAATAGGAGAGAAAAGGTCCTAATGTCAACCTGTACTCCTCTGGGATCTATGCGATATCTATGAGGAACTAGGAATGTGCACAGTCACAATGAGGTCTGTCATTGCATTCTAAATTAGAGAACGCCACTCTTGGATGGTACCTGCAAGATAGAGAAATTTTTTTCATCAGTAACATTCTATATCATCAAATATAATCAAGTAAGATACACAAGTTAATCAATAACAAGACATGTTACCTAGATCTCCCTCTCGCTAGTAGGGATCATGGGAAGCAACTTCTTGAGAATGGTACCTGATAGGATCTCTGTGCTCGTACTGTCTCTCTACAATAGGTGTGGGCCAATGGGGACTAGGATTAGGACCCCTTATTGGATCTTTCTCCACATACAATGGGAGACTCAATCAATCTAGGGCTATGGTATCTTCCCCAGAGTGATGAGGAACTGCATCAGAATCCTCCTCCTCCTCAACCTCCTCCTCCTCCTCCTCTCTGTCCTCATCATCATCTCCATCCTGATCTCCCTCTTTGATGTCAGGATCATCTCCGTCTCCATCTCTGCCTACCTCCTACTCTCTTGTGTTGTCAGCCTGATCATCTGAGCCCTGCTCGGATGTATCAGATCCCTCTCCGTCACCTGACTGTCTCCATAGTTTGAAGTTCCCTCCAAGCAAATCTGCTGGGAAGATGGGTCCAGGGTATGTCCTTCCCCACCATGTGATGTACCGTCGATGTGCACCCAAATCATCTCTATAATTTGTTACTATGTCCTGATCTGACTCATCTGAATCTTTGATGTCGATCTCATCACTAGTAGGCCTAGGAATGGCTCCTAGCCTCGACATCACGTGTGAGTGTCAGATGTACACAGACACATGAGTAGGAACACACTGCTCAAACCGAACTACCGCCAAACTCAGTCGAAGTAGAAGGGAATGACTATGTGGTTGTACCACCCCTCTAGTAGGCGGTTCCTCTGCATGTTGAACATCTTCCTATGTAGCACTGCCCACATGTACATCCTAAGGTATGGTATCCATATGACTCTGCCCATTGTCAATCTATCTAAGCTCAACCTCCAATGTAGGAGATCATCGAATCGCCACTCATGGGTAAGAGGATAAGAAAATACCCTAGGCTTCTCTGGGACAAGCTCTATGGGGGCTCCAACATGCCTCATGCAGGTAATATGCTCAAACATCCACACCTGTAGTAGCATGCAAGTCATCAGGTTGCATCTTTGTCCAAACACATACTCCCCTAGGTCTTGATAGAGATGTGCAAGCATGCTCCAACCCCAAGAGTATACCCTATGTCTCTCCATCGCTCAGATAGCGTAGATGAGTCCTCCAAGCATTTGTGTGTCACACCCATTAGGGCACATGACTAATGCAAGGGTCACAATCATGAGTTGCCTCACTAATGGAACCTCATCGATCGGGTGTAGGATCCAACTGACCATTATACGACCCCTCCTATTGTGGATTATCACTCTCCCCACAACATATACCTACTCTCTCCTCTAATCCACCTCTGTCTGGTTGGATCGATATTTCACGGTCTCTCCTCTAATGGGAAGGCGTAGAATGCGGTATACATCCTCAAGGGTGATCATCATCTCCCCCATAGGTAATGAGAATGTCGAGGTGTCTGCATCCCACCTCTCCATCATCACCATCAACATCACAGAATGGAATCAGATGGCCGACATGGTCGTCGCATCCCACAAGCCCACTGCATGTAGCAAATCCCTCTCTCCCACTATCAGCCTTGGGATCTACTCTCAAAGGCTCTGAAAGGTGAGACCGGCGGTATTCTCATAGATATATGGCAATGTCTCCAAAATACAAAGCAATCTATCATCAACAATCGATTAATCATCACTATCATCTCATCAATGCAATTATTATACCAGTTCTAACATTCATCGCCTGATCCTGTGTCGCCACTAGTCACCTCGAACATGGACAAGGGTGCCCTACTAGGACCATGGCACCTAGATGGGACCAGGGCGCCCTAGGAGGACCAGTGTACCCCCTTGGGACCATGGCACCTTAGGAGGACTAGGGCGCCCTAGGACCCCTAGGTATCTAAAGTGAGGGCCTCGACACGGACTTGGCGATGACATCATCATTCCTAAAAACTATGAAAGCATGAAAAATTCAAATGCAGTCAATGGAAGGTCAATAAAATTCAACATTCATCCATCAAGCATTCATCAAGCATCATTTTATCAATTGGGAGCTTTTGAAGATGTAGAAGAACAATAGGAGATCACCGATTGATGATTGGCTTGCACCTCTCCCTTGGGGTTGGGTAGGGTTTCATGTTGTTTTCATGTCTTTGAATAAGCTTCATTTTGATTCACATTCATGCTTTATATTACTTTGCATTGTAGATTTAGAGAATTTAATTTGTCAATTATAAGCCATTAGGGTTTACTCTTTAGTGTTGCTCTAGATTGTTTACTTTCATTCTTAGGATCTTGCACACACACAAGGTTCTTGCACACATATTTTTAGTACATTATCAGCTTTTCGTGGAGGTGGAAATCACCAACACAGGGGGTTGAATAAGGTAAAACCCTATATAGCCACCTCAAACCCTCTTTTTTAGCTTCAGGTATAGGTTTGGATCCGAGTGTCGTTGGAAGTTTCAGAACTGAAAGAGCACACAGGGATAGTTCTCAGTTTTAGATCTTGGTAAAATCCCCAAGGACAGGGGAATGGCACCCTGGTCCTTCCCAGGTCAGTAGCGTGGTGCCATGGTCTTGCCCTGTATCAACAGGACTTGGTAGAACAACATTTTGCAGGCTTCAGAATCCTTCATATTAGTTGCAGCTCCCAAAGTGCAGAATCAAAACAATGGCATGGCACCTTGGTCCTAAAAATTTTTGCTCATATTTTAGACATAGGTGCACCTCTAATTTTGCCTTCTGATCTGTACTTTTCAGCAGTGTAACAATTGTTCTTTGATTTGCATTCTCAGATTAGGGTTCACTTGCTTACTCGCATTCTAGGTTAGATTGCATTTTGCACCATTCCTCTTTCTCATTTACAACAAAGGAATAGGAAACCTAAGAGGTAATCCATGACTCTCTCTTTCTCATAAGAAGTAGTCGATGTGGATTATCTCCCTAGGCTGTTTCGTATTCCATGAGTGTGTATGAGAGTGGGATTATGGTTTCCATACTTAGTCTCATTTTTTCCCCTACACATCTTTTATCGACTTCTCACTAGTAATTAAATTCCTTCAAGAATGGGAAATGATTTGATACAGAGTATGGAAGAATATTGGAGATATAAGAGACCTAATTCCTTAACCAAAAGAATTCAATAAAGAACCTAACACTCCTATCTGTCCATGCATATTTTCCATTCTATGGTATTGATGTAGAAGCATCCCCGGTTCATAGCAATATTGAATCAACCAAAAACATTTTTCTTTATGTTTGCAGTTTTAGTTTTCCTTTATGTGTGTCCCTATTTTGGCTCACTGGATCCTATGGAGTTGTATTCTTCTTGAAGACTTGATCATATTTCTTGTTTCCAGTCTGCATCGCATTTGGATCATTTTATGACAAGATATCGCTACCAGTTTCCATGATAGTTTCTTGTCACCGAATTGATAGTTCTTTGTTACCGGTTGCCTGGACCTATTTTGGTGATCTACCAAAACCCCTTCCGAAGATTACCAAGCCTTGGGCATTGATTTTGATGTTCCTTGGCATGTTGCCAACCTTTCCCCACATTCTAGATTTCATCCTTTGGATTTTTTGGAGGAATCTCTTGGTGGAGGCTGACCTTGTTATCTTCATGTTAGGTCTTATTCTTCGGGTTTTGATCCCTTTTGGGCGGATTGGATCATTTGGATCGATATATATATTTGTAATTATGCTTTAGAATGTAATGAATCAGAGAATCAAGTAGCTAGACTATATATAGAAGATATATCTTTCGATTCAAGGTCCCGGTTGTGACCTATTCTACTAGGCCTGTGAGCTGGTATGTTGTAACCTAGTTGTTACCGGTTGGACGTAATCAGATTTCATGTAAAAAAACTATTTGTTCTGCATTTCCTCCATCATATCTATGTGTTTACATTGTGTTTACTCTTGTTGACAGATCCAAATTGATCTCTTTGAGGTCCCTCCTCACCGGTGGTTGCTTCAGGTATGCAATCAATAACATCAACAACATCGATAAAGGCTCTAAAATTAGTGATTTCCCTACTCACTTTAGACAACCCTTTTCTCTTTTCGTTGAGATCCAAGATCATGTTGAAATCACTACCCATAATGACCATGTCTTTATCCACCTCTTACATCAATTTCAATATGATATTCCACAATACAACTTTTTCCTCCATTGTGGTTGGCCCATAGATATTGAATAGAGGAAATTCCACCTCAGAGATTTGACTCCTAATGTTGCATAGCATCTAATTAATCTCTACTTTAATCACAGATGCCTCGATGGTATTTAGATTTCACATTACACCAAGTCCACTTGCATTGCCACAAGTACTCTTGAAATAACTATCCCATTACCTACAATATGCTACAAACTTATCTCCTTCTACTTCACTTATTTTTGTTTCTTGTAGTATTGCTACATCCATTATGATTCTATCCATATAATACTTAATTAATCATCTTTTGTCAGGGGCCAAGAGACCCCTAACATTCCATGTTATGATTTTCATTACTCTCCAAGGGAGCCAAGGGATCCATTTGAATTTGTTGAAAAATGATTTCATGCCCAGTAGTCCTTTTTTTGAGGCCTTATCTTTTGTCTTTTGCCAATTGGTTTTCCTTTCTCTTCCTTTATTTGATTTTCCCAAGAGCCTTGCAGCTGATTAGCTAATGCACCTGGTATCTACAACAACAAGTTTGTTTCTACCCAAGACATCTTCATTTGTTTCCCATCCTTCATCACTTAAATCCTCCTTATCATTATGTCCTTCATTCCTCGAGTCACCAACCATTTTTATATCATTCTTGTTCTTTCCTAGGTCCAAATCGGGATTGATGTTGCGATCTATACATAAAAAAGACTCATTCACAATTCCACCTATTATCTCAAGGCCTCTCTTGTTGGGAGTTCTTGCCACCCTACTTGTCATATTGTGTGAGTGTTGATTGTGATTCTGTGAGATCTCTTCATTCCTTTTTCCTCCTAGATTTTAAATCTAGTAAAACTTAGGGTTAATTATCTTTGGAATCCATTTCTCTATTTTCCTTGGTTTTATCCTACAATTAGTCACCATATGGTCCCTTTTGCGACAATGAAAGAAAAAATATTTCTCTTCTTCAATTTCAATATTTTGGATCCAATGCCTTTCATTGACACAAAACCTAACTTATTCTAGAATCTTTCTAACCACAACTAGTTTAATCATTATGTATAAATAAGTTTCTATTAATTAGATCTGCATCAATTTTGATTAAAGTTCCTAAAAATCTCCCCATATTTTTTGAGCATTCTTCCAACCATAACTCAATTAACAAATTGTATAAACGAATCCATTTAGGGTAGTCATATGGTTCCAACTTAAGAGGATTAAATATTGGATGCCATTTCTACATATACAATGGTGACTCTCCCATCATCCATAACCCCCATTAATACCTTATCTCTCACTTCCAAGTTTGCATAAATGACAACGAAGAAGCCTTTAGGTAATGATTTTGTGATCTCCTATATGTTCCATAATTTTTTGATCCAATCCCTAATCTTCACATGATCCACTTTTGACCCAATGAACCTACATATAATTGCCAAATCCTCCACAAATTTCATAGCAGCTGAAGTCTCTTTTGATAGGTAGATGGTATGTAAAATATTGTGCTCTAATTGCAAGCATTCCCCTTTCTCTAGACTACATCAAATAAAATCTTCAAATATTCTTATCTTGTCACAAGTTTATTATGTTTTGCTTTTTCGCACTTCTTAGGATCTTCTTTTTTGCCCATCTCTACTCACATGTAATAAATTTATAAATATATATTATATTATTTTTATTTTTTATATTAATAATATTTTTTTCATCAAATTTTTATATTATTAAATTACATGAAGATAATCCCAATCTAACTGAAATTAAACTATTTTAATATTATTTAATACTAAAAATATTATTATTGTACATATTATATTATTTTTATTGTTATATATATATATTGATAGGTAATAGGCCGTAGCCGCAATATTTCTATTAAATTTTAAGAATTACACCTCAGTTCAGTGTGGGCACTGGTAGGAAAGAACTGAGGCAAGAAAACCTCCAGTCTCGCCCAAGGAATTTCTTCCTAGCATACAAGTTTACATAAATTTTTGGGTGGGTTGGCATTTTGCCATACATTAGTGAAACATGGTTTGTTTTTACAATTAGGCTTGTCCAACCGATTACATAAATACACAATACCTATTGTGTTAAATCTTTCATTAGTACTATTGTGGTGGTATTGTTTATTTGGCTCCAGAGTAGTGCCATGATGCTTGCCTATTAAACCCCTCCCAATACTCTTAGTTCCTTATGTGTTTCCTCTTTTTCCGGTTGCCTCCTGCACATAGCAAAAACCAAAATACAGATCCAACTATCGGGTACAATTTGTTAGAGCCACATCCTCCTCAATATCCTGGGAATATGCAATTATTTCATCATATATATGCTCAATGTGAAAATGAGCATACACCCCTGATTTTACAAATAAATATCAGTGAATCCCATTCGAATGTTATAGAAAAATGCACAACTAATCATACATCTAAGATATTCATTTAACATAGTGAGATAGGTACTTTCTTAGCATACTTCCGTGCATGTTCAAGGTGGACAACAATTACTAATAAGGAAATATAGATCAATGATATATCCTAGATAATTGTCTACTATCCTTCCCAGCCAGCTGCACAAAAATCATTAATATTTTCAGAGGGGAGGATACAAAGTCTTGTATCTTGATATCAACCTAGCAGGATGCTTCCAGTTTGCGTTGACTTCAAGATAAAAGGACCTCATATCTTCCCTTTAACGCATGAGGCTATATCACATGCTTGTATTAAGGAAAAACATGAAGTTTAGCACACCCAATACTAACAGATAGTATTCTATAAGATAAGGAGCTCAGAACCCTTCAAAAATCATTTGCCTTAAATAACAACCCACATCATTTGCAAGCTCTATTGAAATTTAATACAATAGAATCCCCGAACCAACCTTCAAGCCATAACCTACATGAGTTATACTTGTCATTTTACACATGCCCTAAATGACCCATTCCGATTTTTGATAGGGAGTCTTAACATGAAGAACTTAAGTAGCAAAAAATAGGGCGCTGGCTTGTTTTGTTCTAACATTTTTCTGACAAATTAACATATTTTTAAAATGATGAATATTTAATGCCTAGATTTAGTTTGAAGGCAGCCCAAATAAATAGACAACTAGCCGATATAAGCAATTAGCCCATCACAGCATCTAGTTTCTAAAGTGGACTTCCGATTCTGTTTTGATAAACTATTACTAATCGAATATATTAACACTTTAGATATGCTGAGTTATCTTATAATCACCTAACCATAACTAGTGTTATCCTCCTCAACAGTGCACTTCTAGTCATAATGTTAATAAACCGTGAGGGGAGCAATCAACCATGAGAGGCTGCTATTGGAACAAATCGAGCAAGAAAGATCCAAAATAACCATTCGCCAAGCACGAGGAGGCAACAAATATAAAAATGTCAATATATATAGTTATAAATATATATTTGTGTATATATATAAGTGATTATCTAGGAAACACCATGCTTATAACATTTTTCACATTTTTAATGAAAGGTATTATTTCCATAGAGAGGGTCAGAAAAAATTACGTTCAGTACTATATAGTTAAGCATAATCCGTAATTATCAGAACAATCAAGGTTACGCTTGCAATTTTCAACATTACCACCAATAACAAGGCGAACTAACAGACACTTGCCTCAAACTGCATATATCCAAACTACAATAAACACTATATAACCTTAGCATATATTTAACAGACTATAAATTCAAAGTTTACCCAGACCTTGCTCTGAGATTTTCAAAACTTTTCCACTTGTCTCAGTTTAACTACACATGCACCTTATATATAACAGTCTGTTGGGTGATTCTTCTACTAGCTATAATATGCCTCTATTTTAATATAAAGAGAGTTTATAAACTATGCAGAGTTAACAATAAGCCCGAACTATATTGTATATGAAAAAAACTACAAAAGAAAGAGGGCTCGCCTCGGGTATATCATCATTCTACTGGAGATTTCGGGATGTCGGGTTCCCCATCAAGCTCAATGTCCTGTAGCTTGAGGTAGTCTTCAAACCATGACACCTTCCTAGGCACGCGGAGGTGGAACAGGTTGAGGAATTCAATGCTTCTTTGTATCTCTTCCAACCTGGTGTTGAAGGCCTCATGATCCTCAATTACCAATATTGGCTTTCTAGGAACCAGGTTGATGTTTATAATCAAAATGTCATAGTGTGAAGGTCCGGGAATGGTCATCTCATCGTTGATATTGACCATAAACCTATCTAATTCATCCTGAATTGAAGCCTTGAAGATTGCCTTGCATAGGCCCACCGTAATGTCTCTGTCCTTTTCAATATACATCATGACCGCTAAGAGCATGGTCGCGATGTCATTATTGGCTCTGGTTCGGTCTTCATTAGTTAAGAATTCCCTACCAAGGATGCATTCTACTGCATCTATCACCAACTCATGGGGGAATATGATGATCCTCTTCAACCTAGCCCTTGAAATCGCCCCAACGAAGGCCATTTATCTTTTCAAGCTCTTCAATCTAGCCGGGATATCCATGGTTTCTATCTAAGATATTGTTATCAGAGGGAATTAGATAGTTTAGCGAGTGTCGCCCATGAATGATGAAGGCTTTGTCTAGATTTTTTAAGATAGATATGAACTTTCTAGAAACCGCTATAATTAATAGGCAAGACTATGATGTCGAATCGTAATTATTATTAAGACAAGTCTTCCCCATCTGCCAAAAAAGTGATCATATAAGTGCATCTTCCCAAATCAGGGTAGAGTGTTAATAAAATCAGTTTCTTACTCCTTATGGTGTGAGGCTGGCAAAGTAATTAAATGACAACTCATCTCCCTCAAAACGATACTTTTGTGAGGAAAAAAATATTATCCACTAATGAATATCTTAACATGTGTTGAGTTTAAATGCTATCTTGGTGTCAAATATAGAAGGGGCCTCATAGTTACCTAACTTCGATCCGATTGCTAATTATGAAGTGTATACTTCTTTTGGTGAGAATTGTGATTTTATTTTAATTATAAGTATTACTTTTGTAGTTTTTGTTAACAATTTTAGGTTCTTTTAGTAATCCCTTGCCACTATTGACTGTTATGAGGATCAACTTAGGGGTGAATGGCCAGGCTTTATGTAGATACTAGGTTTTCCATCTGCACCTTGGTTTGTAAGATGATTCACCCTGGAGTTACCTTCCCTATATATGTGGTTGAAGGTTACTTCTTCGAAGGATTGGACCATACTAAGATTGTTGTTTAGGATTGCTTTGAGTTTCCAATTGGGCATATCCTCTTTCCCGAGGGCATTGATAATGATGGCAAAGTCTCCTTCTATGTTAATTTTGTCAACTTTCAGGATTTTATATAATTTAATTCCTTCCTCAAGAGCTCTAAGTTCAGCTTCATTATTGGTGCTTATACCCAAAGGATGGGCTAGAGCAACAATTTCTTCTCCCTTTGAGTTATGTATGCAGCAGCCAATTCCCGCCACTCTTGGATTGCCTCTAGAGGCTCCATCGAAATTGAGTTTAACCCAACCCTTAGTTGGGGGCATCCACTTACAGTCTTTGCATTTTTGAATAGTGCTAGTAGGACCATCCCCAATAAATGAGGGAATATTTAATCCAGTCCATTTTAATCTCATTTTATCATCCCACTGTGTCATTTCCATGTTTTTATGGCCTTTCATAGAGTGACTATTGATTAGTTCTATTATGGCTGCCTCTACCTTGTTTGTGAGTTGCTGCCATTCCAACTCGTCTTCTTTGAAAATTCTCCTACTTCTTTCTTTCCAAATCTCCCATACAAGCATTGAGGGAGCCACCACCCAAAGCCCATCATATATACACCCTTTATTCTTGATGGGCCATGCCTGAAACATAGCCATGACTAAGTCTGGGATGGGAGTACCAATTCATTTCTTTTCTAAGCCACCTCCAACAATTATGAGAATATTCACAAGTAAGAGATGATTGGTTGATTCTTCTTCCTTCTCACATAGCGGGCATCTGTTGGGGCCTTCATACCCCATTTTTCCGAATATGTCAATAGTTAGGACTCTATTTTGTAATGCTAGCCAAGCATATAGCCCTTCTTTAGGAAGGCATCTCTTATCCCAACAGAGTTTTAACAAAATGTCCTTAGTAGTATCAGGCCCCTGTTTCATAAGAATGTTGTATCCTTCTTTTGTGCTATACTTACCATTCTTAGCCCCTTCCCAGATTACTCCATCCTCATCCTTATCAAAAGAAATTTTCCTAGACAACAGTATCTTTTCCAGTTTTCTTAACTCATTGGCTGGTAGACCCAAATTTCCAAACGATTTCCACCTCCAAGATTTTATACCCTCCACTATTTTTTCCTCAATATGTCAGCAACCTTATCACCCCATAATCTTTCGAGGATTACCCTAGAAGTGTCAAATTTGTTATCTTTGCCTATTTCAGGGTAACCTCCCCATGAATCTAACTAGAATAGTGCTTTCTTGCCATTCCCTAGATTCCATGTTAGCTTTTTTTATACTATTTCCTTGCAGTTCATCATAAAATTCCATATTCTGGATCCCTTGGAGAGGGAGAATACTCTAAAGATGTTGGTTGGATCATTATTATGGAGATACCTGTTGTATAGGATTCTAGCCCATTTTAAATGGGGATTGTTATGCATTCTCCATACCAATTTTTCCCCAAGGGCTTTGCTTTGTAGAATCATATCTTTTATCCCCAAACCCCCTTTCTTTTTAGGTTTGCAGATTTTTTCCGAGGCCATCAAAGGCATTCTGAATTTCTCACTAGTGCCCTGCCAGAAGAAGGTCCTAATGTATTTATTTATTTCATTGTTTTTTACTAAAGGTAGGTCTATACAAGAGAGTTGGTATATGGGCATAGCAGATAGTACTGATTTTATCATGGTGGCCTTGCCGGTTGAGGATAGCCATTTCCCACTCCATGAGCTAATTCTATTTTTTATTTTTAATATAATTTGATCCCACAAATTTGAGGATCTGCAACCTTTGTCCAAGGGGATTCCCAGGTATTTACATGACAATATGCCTTTATTGAATTTGAAGGGACTTCATATTTTGTCTACTAGTTTCTCTTTAGTATTGAAGAAGAAAATATTAAGCTTTGTGGTGTTAATTTCTTGTCCTGACACCATTGAATAGGTCTGTAGAATTTGTTTAATAGCTTTGGCTTCTTGAACATCACTATGTCCAAAGAGCATGGTGTCGTCCACAAATTGTTGATGTGTAGTTGCTTCCAAGCCACTGGTAATTTTAATTCCCTGAATAGATGACTATTCTCTTGCAGCATTTAATAGTCTTTCGAGGGACTCAACCATTAGTATGAAGAGGAAGGGAGAGATTGGATCCCCTTGCCTCAGTCCTATGGAGATATTAAAGAAACCACCAAGAGATCCATTGACGAGGATTGACATTCTTGGTGTTGATATACACTCATATATAAGATTGATCCATTGTCTAGCAAAGCCAAAAGCTTCAAGGCATTTACATAAGAAGTGCCAGTCAACCTTATCATAGGCTTTTTCTATATCTAGTTTGATGAGCATACTTGGGTCTTTATTAGTTTGAACTGTATGTATCGCTTCTTGGGCAATAATTATTCCATCAGCATCTTGGTACAAAACCTGTTTGTTCCTCACTAATTAACAGAGGGAGTAGGTTGTGAAGTCTGTTTGCAATAGTTTTAGTTAGAAGTTTGTACAATGTATTACATAGAGCAATAGGTCTGAATTCTTCAAAACTTTTAGCTGTGTCTTTTTTTGGTATCAAAACTATGAATGTATTGTTTAATTCCTTAAGGATCTTCCCTGAATTCCTAATTCCTTCTAATGCCTCTGTGACTTCATCCCCAATCAAGTGCCATCATTGCTGATAAAAGGAGGCAGGAAATCCATCCAGCCCAAGGGCCTTGTCTGGATTCATTTGGAAAAGATATTTCTCAATTTCTATCTTAGAGAATTTAGCATTTAATAACTGGTTTTGATCCTTGTTTATTGTCTTCGGAATACATTTGAGTGCTTCATTCCTCGAGGTTAATCTAGAGCCCTCTAGATTGTTAAATATGTTCTTAAAGTATTCGATTGCTTCTGCACTTATGATTTCCAGGTTACAGCTGAGATCCCCAGACTTGGTTTTGATTTTAGCAATTCTATTAGCTAGTCTCCTCTGCTTTGTGCTGTTATGGAAGAACTTGGTGTTTTTATCTCTAGACTCCAACCAATTTTCTCTAGACTTTTGTTTCCAAAAGATTTCTTCTCTGGCCATAGTTTCCTCATATTCTATTAATAAGGATTTATCCTTCATGTATAGATTATTGTCCATACCTGATCTAATGACCTCTTCATTCACTTCTTTTAGAGCTTCCTCTATTTCTATTTTTTTCTTAAAGAGATTGCCAAACTGATTTTTGTTCCAGGCTATTAGATTTTGTTTTACTGTTTTTAATTTAGTGACTAATTTGAAAGGTTTAGAGCCTATCACTCCAGATTTCGTCCACCATTTTTCTATTAATTTTAAGATGTTTTCATCTCTCAACCACCTTAATTCAAATCTAAAAGGGCTTTTAGTAGAGGGAATGGTTTCAGAGATAGAAAGCTGGACCAGGAAATGGTCTGAACCTGAGAGAGGAAGGATTTTTTCTTCAAAGGTGTTTGAGATGTTGGCCAAATTTCCACGCGTGAAAAATCTATCCAACTTTTCAGCAATGTTACAGAATCATTTCCTTCTATTGTTCTATGCGAAAGAGTTTGTTTCTATTTTAACCTCCACGAGGTTACAATTGAATATCCATTCTCTAAGATCAATGCTGGCCTAGTTGACTTTTTTCATGCCCCCCATTTTTTTGATGGGTCAATAATGGCGTTGAAGTCACCTCCAATGATACATATCTGATCTGGGATAGAGGTAAGAAATTGTTCTATCTCATCTCAGGTTTTCTTTTTGTCTTTATTCTGAATAGGTCCATAGATATTGAATAAGACAAAATTTATATTTCTCTTAATATTATTGACTCTAGCACACATTTAGTTAGGGGACTTATAAAGTAGGTTAAAGGGCACTATCTTGGGGTCCCATATTACTGCTATTCCTCCTGAAGCCCCCTTAGCAGGGGAGCCTTCCATTCTCCTTATTCCCAATTTTTTGTCAAATATTTCTAGCTCATCTTTACTTAATTTGGACTCTTGTATCATAATTATATCTGGATTAAATTTAGTTATGCAACGTTTTAAAATATGTTGCTTCTTAGGGGCATTCAAGCCCCTAACATTCCATGTAAAGAGCTTCATTTCTCCTTGGGAAGGACATTCCCCTTCCCTCCATAAAAGAGATTTGTTAATGTAGTTTGGCCCTCGGCCTTGCCTGCTTTATTAATGAGTTTTGATATTGATTTGCTTCCTCTTCTTTTTACCTCTCTTGCACAATCTGGGGATTCAATATTATTCAGTGTTTTAGCTAAGCCGAACTCCTCTTCTTCTTTATCCATAGAAGCCTCTACTTCTATAATTTTAGCCTTTGTAATTTTCCCTTCCAAGAGACCTGACATTAGTAGTCTTCTCTGATATGCAAGTTCCTCATCATCCACCACTTCATTTATAATGGAGTCAGTCAAGTCATTAATTGTTTCATTGCCCAGATACTCTAAAATGATTTTATTCTCCTTTGTGATCCTCTTGGCATACTCCTCCTCTGTTTCCACTGTATCTAATATAAGGGGACTAATGGGTAATGACTCAAAGACATCATTTTCATGTGTGGTATCTGGTTGGGTATCCTTTTCCAAGCTTTGTTTAATTTCCTTAGGACAATCCATAACTGTCTTCTCTTTTGAATGATCCTCCATACTCCATTTTAAGAGGGTTTGGTCTCCCATGGGAGGCATCGAGATGTCTTGGTCCATTAGTGAGAGAATTTTGGATATGCCCTCAATGTTGCAGTCAATTTGCCCTTCCTCCAATTCTAGGGTTGGGATTTCTCTAGGTGTTGGTTTTGGAACTGGTTTGCACTTTGAATTCATATCCTTTTCTTTTGAATCGGTGTTGGTATATTTTATCTCCCCCAATGTTTCTATAATAAATCCACTTCCACCCGGGCTCAGGGTGATGTTTATCGTATCCTCAGAGGGTATTTTTTGATCTTTTTTGTGTTGTTTAGGGCTGTGAAGGGTTGGGCATGGTAATATTAATTCAATTTGTTCCACCCTGCCCTTATATATCTTTAGTCTTACCACATACATCGAATGGTTAGTTATTATTTTAATAGGTTCCAAGCTTAAGTCCTTTATATGTAGTTTTGCCATTATTTTGGTTGTTGCAGAATCTCTATAATTTTCTTCTAAACCTTTGAAACCTCCTAGTGAATCCCCTATTCTAACTAGGCAGTGCTCGTTAAGAAGTTCTACTAGGAGATTTGGCAGTTCTACCCATCTGGGAACTAAGCAATTTTCAAACATTTTAGGGGAGAAATTTTGCTTCCATTTAAAAAAAGAAAAACAGTAACCTTTAAAGAAACAAGGTTGATTGTTAAGAATATTCTCCCTTAATTCTGATGAATTACAGTGAATAAATAGATAATTGTCCTCTAAGGTTGTGATACTTACCTGTCCTTTGGTGGCAGATACCATCCACTGGATAATTTTCGAGGTGGAGGCACCATATACGCACCATTTTCCAAACAGCCCCCGACTCATATATTCTTCCCAAAGGCTGTTTGTGTATGAATTGCAGATAATAATTGTTTTTTGGTTTGATTTGGAATAACTTGTTGCTTGTTGCTCCCCTTCATATTTCTATCTTTTATTTTCAGTGATGCTAACCTGAGGAGGGTTCATTGGAGGCTTTGACAGAGACTCAACCCTATTCCATCTTTCGCCTAATTTTGTCAAATTCGCACCAGTGGCGACAAAATTTCCAGGAGGAGATGACTTTTGTGTAGACTACCTATTGACCTTCCCCATTCCTGCATTATTATGGTTACCTTGAACTGGTCTAGGGTTCCGTTGTTTCCCAAACCAACCAGAAACTCCTACGGCAGATGCAGGGATTATTTTATTTTTTTGAGATTTCGAGATCTCAATACTGATTGGAGGACCCCTTGGAACCCTAGCCACCTCCTTGAATCTTTGATTCAGAGAAACCAAGATGGAATTTGCTCCCGTGGCGCAGGTATTTAGGGCCTCAAATTTGTTTGTAAACCCTACCTTATTATTGTGGGTGAATTTTTGAGGTTGTTCTGCTTGCCATGGGCAGCACTTAGTGAGTCCATGATTTTTCTTTTGCCTTGTTACTTTTAAATTCGCAATCGCATTTTTCTGTTTTCCACTTTTCGTGGATCCAAAATTTTGCAGAGCCATTATCAATTTGTTATGTTAATATATTTTCATTCTAATAGTATTTTTTTTCATAATAGTTATGTTAATAAAATGTATTTTTATTGTTATATTAGTTTAATTATTATATTATTTTATTATCTAATTTTCATATTATTAAATTGCATAAGGATAACACTAACCTAATTAAAATAATATTATTAATTTATATATAGTTTTAAATTTAATTAATATATTATTAATAATATGATTATATTATTATATTTGGCTCCTGACAATTTTGTGGATAAAGCATGGGTTTTTTTTCAGGCTCTGCATTCACTGATCTCGTTGGGCTTTTTGTGTTCTGCTCCGGCTTGTGTGGCCTTCCCTTTAAGGGTAGTTGCACCTCAGTTCTCTTCTCAACTGCCACTGGAAGAGAGCACTAGTTCCTGGTTCTTGGATATCTAACATATTGTCCGTGCTGTAGCTGGTGGTTTTTTGGTTTTTTTGTAGGGTGGCAGGCAGCTTGGCTTTATTTTGTTCGAAATGGTTTGCAGTGGTCCTGAAAGTGTTCTCTCTCTCATGCAATTGTCTCTTCATTCCTATCTCTTCTTCGATTGGAGTTATTCTATTTAAAATTGTCAGATCAATCTTTTTGTAATAATAGGTAGTGATAGGAGGGCGGGGTTTTAGTCGAAACATACTGGTTGTAAGGGCTATATATGTCTGTTGTAAATTTAAAAATGGCTACAACCAGAGGTTTTCCTGCAGGTTCTTTCCTGTCGGTATGCCATGTCTGAACCCGTTGTAAAATTTGCATTGAACAAATATAAGTTCAGTAGAATCTCCACTTTTATTAAAAAAAATAAAAAATATTATTATATTATATTATATAATATTATATTATATTTAATTAAGATTATATTATATTATATCGTGTTGAATTTAGTCTAATGAAATTACAAGGTATACTAGAGAGTAATCTAGTGAAAAATAAAACATATTAATTTAAATCTAGTGAATGTCCCATTCCTTTTAATCAGATAGTGGGCGGTTAATTTCAAAAGAAAATTTGCAGATTTTAAACAATTGGTTCAATATTTGTTTGATGGTAGTGGATGCCTAAAATAAATTTTTAAAGAAAATTTAAACATACTAAATATTGGCTTAACGTGACGTCAAAAAAGCATTTACATAGTAGATCCAAGAAATATGACCCATAAAATCAAATGCTTTAGCTAATTACATTCTACAAACATAATTTTTATAAATTAGAAACTTAAAAAATTATGCATCTTAACTTTAAAAAAATGAAAAAGAAAATCAAAAGAAAAAAAATTATGATGGAGACATAAAAGGAGAAGAATTGGGATTGTATACCTTGAGATTGAAAAAAGGTGACTTTCAATAATGCCAATTATGACAAAGACAGGTGCAAATTGAGAATCTAATATTAGATTAATTATAAATCTAAGATAATTGAAATCATGGAAACTAGGTGTCTAGGATGTAACTGTTGTAGCAATCAAGTGTTTAAGGGGTGTGATTCCATCTAGTTTAGAAAGATTTCATCCAAGCAAAAATAAATCCTTTAACATCTTCTAAATATATTCAGTTGATCTATAAATAAAGTAGCAAAAAATGTGTAGTGTTAAGTATCATGTTGGGATGTCCTATGCAAGGGTTTAATTTTAGAACTTCCTTGTGCTCTAATAAGACCCATGGTATATCGAGTTAGCAATTGTGAAAGAGACATAAAAGGTGGTTATGAATGTGAATGTGTGAGGTAGTGATGGATGTAATTCAATTAATCATTGAATCTTCTTGTTGAAGTGTGATGCAAACCAATGAATGGTTGTATATAAAGATGCAATTAAAGTGTGACTTAACAATCAATATCTAAAATTGCACTTAGAATGAGACTTGAAAATGGATGTAAATTTTTTATTATTAAATGTTTTTAATACTTGATGATAATAAAAAAGTGTTGTTGATTGATTCCTATATAAATAAAGAAATATTGTATATTATTTTTTATGCTAAGTTATCATTCAATATTTAATGTTTTAGAAAGACAAATTTATATGCACAACCATGGACACAATTTGAGTAGACTTTTAGTTTGGTTTCGATGTTGATGGGTAACAATTAGATCTTATGAGAGAGCTTTTCTAATAATGTGAAAATTTGAATTTTATGAATAGGTGGATGAGATCACACTTGTGATCTTACATGAGATAGTCAAGGTAAGGGAAATTAGGCAAAGTGAGTTCTACACAAAGATATGTAGCATAATAAGGTGTTAGATTAGGCCTTGAGTCAATGAATGTGGAAAAATGTTAAAGTATGCACTAAAAGTATTCATTAGAGAGATCAAACCAAAGTAGCATTAAAAAGTGGGGAGAAAGTGTAAGATTGTGCACTTTTTTCTTATTATAAATTTATATGCCTAATGTCATGACATGTTCTAAATAGACAAGGTAAGGGAAATTAGTCATAGTGAGTTATAGAAACAAATAGATGTAGCATAATAAGGTGTCAAGTTAGGTCTTGAGTTAGTGAGTATCAACAAATGTGAAATTATGCACTTAAAATATTCATCAAATGTATCAAACCAAAGTGACATAAATAGTGAGGAAAGGGATAAGATTGTGCACATTTTTCCTATTATAAATTTATATGGCTAATGTTATGACATGTTCTATTAGAAAAAAAAATATAATAGGTTTTTTATCATTAGAAGGTTAGGAAAATATTTTATTAAAACTACTTGGTAGCGTTTCTCTATTCATTAGGTTGGTAGTTGAGACGTATTGAAATTACAACGTCATAAATTGTATCCTTATACAATTTCATACTCACTTGGGCCTCACTTTGGTGTTTCTACCATCTATGCCCTGATTTTTCCTAATTTTGCTCACATCAATTTCAAATCTACGATCCTAATCTTTTGTTTGGCTTCCTAGACCTCAGTCTAGCCCAAATGAACTAGTCAAGGGCATCTAACATTATTAACATCCTGCTCAAGGATGCCTAGCACTCTTGTCCAAACCTAAAGGACCCATTTTTTAACCCTCTAACGTGTTGGCAACAACAATGAAGGAAAATTGAGAGGGAGGGGTGTGAATCAGTTTTCATCGGATTAGCAAACTTAACCACAAATGCAAATCTGATTAATTGCAACAACAACAACAAGGATAAGAAAATTTATAGCACAACACACAACACAAGATTTTTACATGAAAAACCCGGTTAAGGGAAAAACCATGGTGGGAACCTACCCACAATAAAATGATACTCTATAGTAGTATGTAAAAATAATTACAACGGGGAATGCACATGCATTCAAGCTCACTGCCTAGAGTTCACTACTCAAAATATAATAACCCAAAAGGCTACAACCCTCAGGGAAGGTTCACTACCTTACAAGGAAGTCTCATTGACTTACAAAATATTCAGACTACAGTCTGGAATCAAATGAACTGAAATAATTGTTGAACACAATGTACCACTGAGAGGGGGGTGAATGAGTGGTACCCAATATTCTAAACCTTCTAAACTAGACTCTTGGTACCGGTTAGAAAATCAGACACCAGGAGGATATATCAGTGAGATAAGGTAAGTGATAAAATGCAAACACACAAGGACACACAACACATAACACTGGATATACAAGGAAAACCCAATGTGGGAAAGTGAGAAATGCTGTTGGAGACTACTACTCCAATCCAGCTTCACAATAAAACACGGTTACAAAGTTTAGGGCACCAACCCCTGCACTGAGCTCCAACTCAGTGAGATACAATAGATAGAATCAATACAATAATTGTAGCCTTGTTACAAATGAGTTTTATAACATTTGCAATCTAAATACTTCATCGATTTAACTCTTCTCTACTGGTTCTCCTCTGCTTAGTTCTTTGTCGGTTCATTGTCCTCTATTTATACCCTATCTGCCCTGATTCTGTCTTGCATAATCTTCACTAGTACACTCTCTTCTCTCCTTCACCTTCAACAACTTTCTTCCTCAATCTCTCTTGTCATTTCACACAATAGTTATCCTATTTGGCGACTTTCCGGTTACTCTAACGTTACCGATAAAACCTCTGATAAACCTTCTACCGGTTCAACCTCTCTATTAGGAAGCTCCAACACTTAGATGCTTTTGATCTTCTATTTGATCAATCTCTTCTCTCTCAGTTACTCTGTCTTTTCGACATCCAACATCATATTCTTTCATTTTGGGTCTGCATATTTATACTGGGCTTTCCCGCCAAGATCAAAGTTCAAACGGTGGAGCGCTAGGGATTTTCTCAACCAACTCAATCTGTATCAAATCTGAATAGATCTCCTCTCCTCAATTGATGATCTATAGTAGATCAAACATCATCACCATCTGCAACTTCTTTTTCGGCCTTGCACTATCATTCACCATTAATGCCTCAGTAGTTTCCTTCAACCAATGAGCAGGAAGATTGGATTTTCCTACTTGGTTCACATCACCAAAAATCTTTTGCATATTGATCTTCCTTGAGCCACACTTCTTCTATCATTGACCCGTGATTTACGGGTTCCTTATTTAAAGTCGACCTGCTCATCACCTACTACGGTGATGGACACTTCACCAACCTCTGCATGCTTTCTACCTGGTATCCACATGTCATCCTATTCGGCATCAACCTTTTTTCAATCCACAAAGTCAGTTTAGACTCATTTACCGACCTCTGCATGCTTTCTACCTGGTATCCACATGTCTTCCTATTCGGCAACAACCTTTTTTCAATCCACAAAGTTAGTTTAGACTCATTCACCGACCAAGACATACTACCAGTGCTTGCTCACCAGTTTACTAACCCTGCATGTACATGTCACCTCACCAGTTATCCTTCATGACTACTTTTCATTGTTCTATCAGTGGGTCAACCTAACTTGTCAACAAACACACTTGCCTCCACCTATTGATTACACTCATCTTTGTGTACCGGTGATTGTGTTCTTCTTTGTTATCTTTTGTATGCTTATCGGTGGACCTTGTTGTCTTTTGCATGCTTACCTGTGGACATCCATGCCGGTAACATCACCTTCTTGCATCCTGCATATACCTTGTATAGTGGTAACCATCCATACCAGTTCATGCTATACTTACTGATTAACATCAATGACAATACAATGCCAACAAGAATTGCATCTACAAATGGCTGATGACAGTTTTGATTAAGCATATTTATTTGCTCTGCAACACTTCAATCTCTACTTAATCATAATGTTGAAGGATGTATTTGCTTGTTCGCACCTTTACCATTCTCTAATATTGTAGACACTTCATTACTCGTCAAATTACATGAATAACTCATCTATATACACTGATCATCAACCTTGACAACAAGGTTGGCTCAACCTAAAAAGACCTAATTACAAAATCTTATCACATGATACAAAGATCAACCACCAGACCAATATTATGTTATACATGACATAACATGGACCTAAACCAAATTCTCAAACACACAACACCACTGGGAATCACACCAATATCAACCGCAACACACTACACCACCAAATAGGTCTCATATAGCATGAACAACACCATCAGATAAACAAAACACCAAAACCATGCACAACAATCAATGTAGATCGTCAAAACAAATAGGACATAATTAGGAAACACCAACAAGAACGTTAGAATCATCTATAATAGTTGTGCCAACACCACTTATAAAATCTTCGTCGATCAACTTCTGAAACTCAAGAACACTCAAACAATAGAACTGCCAGGAGGAGAGATAGCTTGTGAAGCACCAAAACATGAACCATTTGAAATGAAGATAAACATGAAAATTCCAAACAAAATCCCAAAACCGCAAGTCAAGATATGATCATACCAAAATATACTAGAGGAAATACCAAACTTTGCAAAGCATTGATCAGAAGAACCAAGTTGTAAACCGAATCATATGATATGATCAATTAAGCTACGAGATCATTGAAACCAATTCAAAAAGATATAATGATACTATAAATACTCCATATGTCAAACCATGATCCCAATAAACCAATCTACAACCATCAAAGCAATAAATCAAAGGAATATGTTAACATCAATGACAACAACATATCCTAGCAGTAGTAATGTCCAACATAACGGTCAAGAAATTTTGAGCAGGAACCTATTTTATGTATCAGTCTTTATGATTTTCAATACATTTCATGAGGATAGGCATAAAATAAAGTATTATCTCCTCATTTGAAACAACTCTCTCAATTATATTCCCTTGAGAGCAATTTAAAATTCAAGTGAGCAAGTAATCAAGCATCCTTAGAGAAGCGAAGGAGAGGTCAAGTATTCATATTTCAATAATTCAAAATGGTGTCCATGATCAAGATCTTATGAAGACATCCATGAATTCCTACATGACAACAATGACCTTTTCATGAAGACTTCAAGACAAAAGGAGATTCATAAAGGTATTTACATTTGACACTTTTGGGTCAAGGTCACCTAGCATCATTGACCCACATTTTTTAGCTTAGATTTTAGACATAGGTTCCTCTCTACTTCCCATTTCCATATCTATATTGTATGTCTCCATATCTGTTGTGAAACACTCTGTGCATGTTGATCATTGTCAAATTTATATCATCAACCCTAGTTCTTGCATTCAATTCATATCGTTTTCAACTAAAATTAGGTAGGTGAATTCCAATTTGAGTTCAACTCCTTTCCCAATAGATTTTGAGGCTAAACTTATTAAAACTCACTTACCTGAATGTAATAATAGTAAAATGGTCTTGATTTCCTAATTTACATGCCTAAACTAGTGAACACCCTATTTTCTACCCTTCACATTTTTTGTGAACTTGACATGTCATATGCTTGCATTGAATATTAATTTTCAAATTCAGATCTGATTTGTATGCATTTCACTGAATCATATTTGCGATCATTTCTGAAATAAATCATTTATACACTTACATTACATAAATTTAGAGTTCTAACTCATAAAAACCTAAACATTTTGATGTATATGACTTGTGCATTGCATTTTTTATTTATTTATATGCTCAAATATGAGTTTTATTGCATATCATTTTCAGATTTAGAAGCATTCATTGTTCAAATCTATCATTTGTCTAGTGCATTTTGCTTAATTAAGTGGTTAATTAATCATATTTATGAGAAATTTTATTGTTTAATCACTTATTTTTCTTGCATTATCAATTGTGTGAAAGCCATCATGAGTACAAATCTATTTCATTAGCTTTTCCCTCTTTGTGTATGAGTTTCACAACCCTTTGCATTGAATCCAATATCTCAGTGAGAAGAAGTTGTAGACTTATGACTTCCCAAAGTTTAAATACCAAGGGTATTGATACTAAGTTGACTAACCTATTCCATGGAAAGTTGGGTGAATCATCTATTCCTACACAAGACATACCTACATTTACAGAGAACAATTCCCCTCATGATTCTCATGATAAGGATGACTCTTTAACTCGAATGAGTATTGACCAATTGGGGAAGCTTGACCATAATTTGGATAAACTTTAACATGAATGAGTCAAGAACACTTCGGTGGAGAGGTAGTCCCCTTTATTGAGGGTTTGAGGAGGATGGTTTAAAGTGATTAACAAGGTATGAGCATGTTGTGTATCATTGGTCATATTGTCAATAGTATTGTTATGCCAATGAAAAGTTGTGTCGAAGTCCCTGGTTTTTCAAATCCTACAAATCAAGATGAACATTCCATTCCTACATCTTTGCCTAATGTGTCTACATATACATCTTCCATCATGGTTACGTCTACATAAAATGTTAATGACACACATGTTAGTCATGGGGGAATCCTTCAATACTCCTGCATACCTTCATGTATTAGCCTTCCATTTGTTTTCCAACTATCTCCTTTACCCACCTATCATAATGTTCTACCTTCTTACTCCAATACTCCACCTACTTATAATAATGTTACACGTCCATCACAATCCAACATGCCCAACTCCATTTCATTCACCAAAGCCACTATAAACAATTTGGCCCAAAGAGCTTCATCTTCTTTGCAACAACAATTGGCTTCCATAACCCAATCCAAATACAATATTCCTACATGTGATACCGCTAGCCCACTTTTTGATGACATCATTCATTTCCTTGTCCCACAATACATGGATGTTACCCATTTGAAGACATACAATGGAAAAGATGACACCCAAATGTGGAAATATTTCAAACTTTGTGTAGTGACTTCTCACATGATCATAGACTAATGGGAAAAATATTCACCCATACATTAAGAGATAAAGCTTTGCAATGGTTTCGCTCCTAGCCTCCTTCCATTGATTCTTTTTACAAAATGTCTAATGCATTTGTGCAACATTTCCAAAATAGTATTGGTCCTCAAATTACTTTAACTGATTTGATACATTATAAGCATTGTGTAGATAAGACCTCTTTATTTTGTCTCCTAATGATGTCAAATGCTAGGGGGTTTGCTAGGTCCCAATTTGGCAATAACTACATGTCAATATTAGTCACCATTTGTTTCCCCTCATCAAGAGTTATGTTATTCTCTTTCAAATCAAATACTTATAATACTTATTTGGTAACCTCTTGCAAATATGAGTGATTAACTTTATTTCTCTCTTCCTCAACTTTATTTTAATATGTAACCTGTTTTCTTCTCACTAGAAAATTGAAGGGGCACACAATATACTGAAAGGGGGATGGGTGAATCAATATATGCAAATTCTCAACTTCAAAAACCAACTCAAGAATAAAATTTGATCACTTTATCAGTAAAACCAAGCAAATGATCTAACCATAGACACACATCCACAAGAGAGAACACCATATATACGTTGAAATCCAAAAAGGAGAAAACCATGGTGAGAATATTCTTGCAAATACATAGTAAACTTACAATTGTTTATGGGCAACAACCCATGGTTGTATGGGCCTACAAAACAACTTGGAAGACCACAATAGGATTCACACCACATGAAATGGTGTATGGGATGAAGGTTGCCCTACATGTATTGAGGTTGAACATAAAACTCTACAGGGGATAGACTTATCAGTAGTACAAAAAGATAGAATGACTTATCAGTAGTACAAAAAGATAGAATCATGCAATTAAATGCTCTTGATGAAATCGAATAGAAGCACTCCATTAAGAAATATTCCAAAATCAACAAATCAAGTGGCATGATTGCTTTATTAAATCCAAATAATTCCATCAACATGACTAGGTACTCCTATACAATTCTAGGCATGAAGATCACAAAAGAATATTGTAGACAAGATGATTAAGCCCATACAAAGTTGATGAAGCATATTTAAATGGTGCAATACAATTGACCGCCATTGATCCAATATGATTCTCTCTATTGGCAGATAATCGTCAATTGAAATTATATGATAAGTTACATTGAACAAAGAAACTTTCATTGCACAATTGACATCATCAAACAAAAAACATGCAACATTTTGGATCTGAGCATGATTGCTCACACCTCAATGCCTTCTGGGTATGATTTCTACTATCTTTCTCCATTCTACAGTTCCTTAGTGTTACCTTCTACATTTTGGGGACCAACCACTCTAAACAAAATGAAGAGCACCAACGTCCATTGCTATTGCACCCACAACCATAGACTCTGGTATTAAGGGATCTGAACATGAAGCCACTCGTAGTGGACCCTGTGCAGCAATATGAATTGACCTATATTCACAACTCTCCATATCAACGTAGATGTCACACTATCATTATAGTTGGCCATATCTCCATATCGATCCACGTCACCTTTAACTATTATGGGTCTCACTCCTCACGGCCACGACTTCTTCACATGTCCATAAATTCATATGTCACCTCAATTATTGATCACATATTTGACTGTGCAATAAAGTCTCAGAACTTGATTCTGATACGTGCCATATCTTTCTCATCTGTTGTGAAGTGTACGCCAGTTCTACTCACAATCATTCATGATTATTTTGCATGATCTTTTATTCAATACTGATGCACTCTTGTTTTATTTATTGTTTTTTTAATGTATTTGTTGCGTCCTTAACAACACCCCAACCCATGAGCCTCGCTGCCCAATTTGACATGTGAGAAAACATGTCATTAAGCTAGGGAGGATAATCTAGATGGACCATTTTTTAAAATTCGCTATCAGAGTTCCTCTTTTGGCCATAGTTAATATGCAGTAGATATCAATGTATCCCATCAACAATTCAAATAAAATGTGATTTGAAAAGCAAAGTGCAGAAAATGAAAGGCAGAAAGGAAGCACAAAGGATAAAAAACTTAGTACAGACAACAAACAGAAAGGGAATTGTTCGTACAGAAAGGGAATTTTTCAGACAAGGGTGAAAATGAGAGGTAGGCAAGGTAGACAACCTAACACAACTTGAGTAAAATGGGTGGGGATCTTGTCTAGAGAGAACCAACAAAACATTCCATTATCATAAATGATCAAGATTGTATGTCTGCCTTAAAAAATGCGAGATGGTTGAGCTAAGATGCAGAGAACAAATCTTTGCAGATTTGGGTATTTGCACCCCAATTACAGAATAAAATATTGAAGAGTTAGAAAGCAAAGTCAAAACATATTTTATCAAATTATTAATAATGGTAAATTTGTAAATTTGAAATTAGTAACTAGTATGATGCATGTCGAAGACTCCAAATTTTATACCTCATGTTCAAGTGGTTCTTCCTCACTTAGCGAGCTTCGAAGAAGAGAGCTTATCCCTTACTTCTCTACAATTGCAATTCATTGACAATGAGGTCTCTCACCTCAACCTAAGGTGCCATCAGGTTTCTCACTTCAACCTAAGGTGCCATCTGCTAAATGCATGTAGCAAGGCCCTCCATAACCTCTCCATTGGGATATGAGAAGGTATCCGAGTAGAAAAAATAGTGTTAAGGAACTACCTTGTTGCATGGAAGGGCTGGTGGACACGGAATGACTTAAACCACACACACTTAGCTTACACTTCTAAGCTTAAAAGTGCTAAACACTTAGAGTTGACTGACATTTTCTATGCTTAATACATGTTGCTTAATGTGTGTGGTCACACTAAGAATAATAGACTTAAAAGTGTTAAACACTCAGAGTTGACTAACATTCTCTAGACTTAATATGTTGCTTAGTGTGTGTGGTTTAAGGCTAGCAGGTGGACACCTTCTATCAATAATCTCCCATATGGAATCAAATTTGAGGCATTCTCCCTCATAATATTTTTGTATAGACAATTTAATCTTATCCATGATCTCCTAAATATACCCCATTGGGTTATGATCCTCATCTACCAAACAAAGAATTATAACCAAGGGTTCTAAAACCTACAATTTAAAAATACAAAAAGAATATAAATATAGCTAATTTAAATTTTAACTTTTAAAAAGTTACCTTCACAAACTCTGTATCTCTTTGTGCAAAAATCTTGTTAAAGACTATGCTTGTAACCCTCTCTCCTTCGGGCTTTTTTGAATAAGACAAGTCTAGCCAAATGTTTTTGATTCATAAACATTTCTTTCAAAGTCGTCAATGAACCAATGATACCTTCCAATGTTAGAGAAATTGTTGCAAACCTTCTGACAATTGATCTTACCAACCATCTCCCTTGGGTCGATCTCTCATCAAATTAAGAACCCAAGGGTGATTGTAGATAAATTTCGTGATGCTCCTTACTTCATCTAAAATCTGTGTCACCCAATCAAATTTGCATATGTCCTCCAAATGAAGGTCAAGGACATGTGTTGCACAAGGTGACCAAAAGTGTCATGTGCTTGCCTTGAAGGATTCTCTCATCCACCACATATGTTGTTGCATTATCAATTATTATTTGCACTACATTTTCTATGCCCACCTCCATGACAACTTCCTCCAACATTAGACACAAAGTTTTTACATTTTTAACTTTGTTGGAGGCATCCACCGATTTAAAAAAAACTAACCTCATCTTTGCAAGCTACCAAAAAATTAATATGGTGTGATTTTTCTCATTCATCCACCCATCATAAAGAATAGTGTAGCCATGTTTTTTCTATTATTTGTTGTGTTCTTCCACAATCATCATTACTCTTTCAATTGCATTCATGATCAACCTACAAGTACAAAGTGAAATGAAGTACACAATTTTAATTTTAAACAAAAAAATAGCCTACATTCAACATAAATTACTCAAAATTAAAGAACATAAATTTAGTCTAAAATTCAAAATAAATTGCTATAAGTATAAATTCGCATAAAATTTAAATTAATTAACCTCCCACTAAAATCTTTGCAAGAAGGTGTCTTGTAGCCTTTTCTTGCAATTGTTAATGTAGTAACCAAACTGTCCCAATATCACTTTTGCCACATTGAAAGGAATATTTGTTGAAGTACCAAAAATCACCACATGTCATATATGTGTGTTCATGCACCTCCTTGTTCCACCTAGTAACTTCCAATGATGATTGTGCTTCAGTGTGTTCTAGGGCACAAAAAATGGTGGCATGTGTGTTGGTGTAGGTGTAAGCATTGTTGTTGCCACTCTACTATAAGTAGATGAAGTGGAGGTGATGGTGAATTTATTTCGGATGTGTGAACCATGAAGAGAACCTACTTTGTCTAGACATGTGCCTTCATTTGATTCCAATCAAACTAGAGTACCTTGGGAAACATCTATGGATGTTGTCAAGGCTTTGGTGCCCTCTCCCTTTGCATTTATTTCTCTTTTACAGCTGAAAGTAGGGCATTCATCTCTCTTTTTATCTCTTTGGTTCTTGTAGGGCAAGGCTTGGTATCACGATGAGTAATGTCTACAAGATTATATTTGAGACAATTTATGTCTCCATGATATTTTTTTGGAATTTATTGCAATAAATTGACCCAAAACCCAATCCTTGACAACCATATTTCCAAGAAAGGTCTCTAGCTCATGCACATGAGTTCTTACAAAAGGTGGTGGTGGTGGTGTTAATGAGGCAGAGCCTAAGATTGAAACTCATACAACAACTTCTATATTTTCTATTACATGAAGTATTTAACCTAGCATACAAAGTGAAAGCACAACATATTATTTTTTCATACACAAAAAATAACCTAAATTATACATAAATCACTAATAATCAACATAAAAATAGTTTATATCAATATAAATTAGTTTGAATCAATAAAAAATTAATATAATCTAAATATTTGAAACATTTTCTTAAAAGAAAATGATTAAAATAAATAAATAAATAAATAAAAGCTGAATTCAAAAAATAGTGAAATTATAAAAAAATAAAAAATGGTGATGAATCTTATTTTTTGCAATTTAAATGCAAAAAACTTCTTAGTTTTACAATATGATGAGTTTTTTTCAGCCTTGATGCAACGATTTGCAACAAAAATGAGGAAAAACATTTTATTTTTTTTTAAAGGAAAAACAAAAAAACATAAAAAGTCCATGTGCTTCAAATACACATTCTAAATTCACCAAAAAAATCTCATTTGATCTTCTCTCCTTGATGAAA
Organism: Cryptomeria japonica; assembly: GCF_030272615.1. Lineage (NCBI taxonomy): Eukaryota > Viridiplantae > Streptophyta > Pinopsida > Cupressales > Cupressaceae > Cryptomeria > Cryptomeria japonica. The sequence continues at coordinate 228,878,851 of NC_081407.1, forward strand.
AAATATTGAAAATCTTGTGTTTGCATCCTTGTGTACAAACAATGCAAGTTTCATCTTAATTCTACATCCTTGGTTGACAATTTAATGTTTCATGTAGTAATTAACAATTGTGTAGCATAGGATAACCATATCCCTAAGTTGCAATGCAAAACATGCAACTCTAGATTGTCAATTGTTATAAGAGAGAGGCATATTTTGTGCATTTTTATTTCCTACTTATTGATTATGTTGTTGTGTATCACCAACACAAGCTTGAGCTAACTAGTCAATTTCATCAAGAAGTTGCTACCTTCTTCACTTAGCTCTATCAAGCAATTCAAGTGCTTCATCAAGAGGCGTGCTTTAGTAATGTCTTCTTTTGGCACTTAGCCAATTTGTACAAATTTAGCGAGTTTTTGAGTTTTCTGAAGGTTAATTGGTTAGTTAGGGAGAACTCCAATATTCTTGGAGAAGCTTTTAACCAATCTTGCACAACAATCATTCTTGGGTTTGAGCTCAGTTGATTAGATGGAGCCCATTGATTCTTTTGAAATCGATTTTCGGCTTTTTTTTTGGTGCTCTCCAAACTTCTTGGAGGAGAAGACTATTTTTTAGAAAAATCACTCAATTGGCTCTAGTCATCATCTATAGTCTTCAATATCACTTTGATATGATCAAAATAAAAAATGCCATTTGGGTGATTTTTGTAACTTGGAGATATTATTGAGTTATTTAGTTAATATTTCACTTAAGTTGTCTAATGTTTGAAATAATATTGAATGGAAAACTAATTATAATAGCTCATTTTGAAACTATTGAAAAGTTATTTCCTAAGTCATCGATCCAGGTACAAGTATGGGTATGAGAAAACACACACACACACACATATACATATGTATGCACATATATACACATATACATATATCATACAATATATGTGTGTGTGTTTTCAATATTATAAATAATAAGAATAGTGATACTCAAAAATCCATAATTGCCAATAAATAGAATATTTAAATACCTCATAATATCATATTCATAATTTGCAAAAATGGTAATACTCAAGCCTAAAAATTTCATTACACAATGAAAATTCAAAGTACAATTGATAAATTCAATATTCATATTCTTCTTCATTAGAAGCATGAAGGTGAAAATTTGGTTCAACTTCATTTGAACCACAATCCATTGGATTGTTGCTCCCACTAACTGTGTCAAGTGTAGAAGTTGTCTCATTTATAGAGACCTGGGCAAGTTGTGCAATTATAGCATCTAAATCAATAGACTCAAGGGTTAGATTCCAATGTTTTGTCACATCCTCAATGTATTCAAGTTTCTTATGTGAGAAGAGATGAAAGTTGGAGCATATGTAGACCAAATCCACTATTTTTTCCCACCCAAATGGTTGCACTTGATCAAGTGGACGAAGGAGTATATATTCTAATTCCACTCAGCTGAAGAACTTACAACTTGTTGAGTTTGTATACAAAATTTAGTATTTAATTTTATAATTCAAGAATCAAAACTTAAAAGTTACAACATAATTTATAAATAAGAATATTTTAATATAATATATAGCATGATAGCATTGAATGAAAAACAATAAAAAAATAAAATAAAAAGATACATACTTGGGAGAGAATTTTAATTGCAAGAGGTTACAAGAAAATGGAGCCTTGAACATGTAGATAACACCATTCATCAATACTTATCATATACTTGTCATGAAGAGCGGAAACATCATGAGTTTTTGAAGCTATGAATTAGACAAACTCGCTCTAGACAATATTTTGGATTTCTTCATTTGTTTATATCTTTCTAAATGCATCCTTATATCCAACAACAACCTCCCCATTTCTATATGATGTCACCCTCCTTGGCAATAAAAGTACCTATTTGCTATATTACTTTGGTGACAAAGAAAATGCTAAGAGATGTAAAGGGGTAGTCATCTTGTTCCAATGGTCAATGAGAATTTTTTGCACAATTTTGATAAATGTTTCCATTAGGTCAAGTTCCTTGGCCTCTATTATAGCTCTTATTTTCTCCTCCATGGAGTCCATGCTATCATAAATTTTGCCCAAAAATGAACAATATCAGCATACTTAATCATGCTCATGATGGGATCAATGAAATTCAAAACACATTCCACAGAAGCTCACCATTGATCATCTAGGATAAATGCTCTTAGTTTTTGGGCTATTTTTGTGCTTGACTACCTCCATACACTCCATAAGCTATTTATGACACTAGAATTCAAGGCCTCTCACACCTTCACAAGCTTTCTTAAGATGATTGTTGAAGATGCAAATCATGTTTCGACAACCAAACATGGTATAAAAAAAGACATGTCACATATCAACAATAAAAATACATCAAAAATAAAAAATATATTAAAATTAAAATTAAAATTAGCTTCAATAGCTCCAACTTGGAGAAGGTCCTGAATATAACTTGTGACATATGATGATTAGTTACAAACATTTGAATTTTCTTGACTTGTTTGACCCATTCAATTTGTGTGTCAATCTTTTGTAATACTAAATTGAGTGACTGGATTGCACATTGTGTCCAAAAAATGTGACTATTTGTAGCCTCCACTATATATGTAGTTTTCCTACAATTTTTAGCATCATTTGTTATAACTTGGAGAACATTTTTAGGCACCACCATATCAATGGATTCTATGAGGATATTAGGAATGAAACTTGCATCTTTTACTTGCCCCTCATATTCCACTACCTTCAAAAAAGTCATCCATTCAGGGGACACTACTATAACATTGATCAATGCTCTATTTTTGCAATCTTTCCATCCATTAAAAATGATGGACACACCTATTTTAACCCCTGTATCATTGATCGCTCTCACAAATGTCTCTACTTAAGCTTTCTCATTTGCCAATAAGGTGGTTCACACTTTTTCATACCTGAGACTAACATAATGAAGAGGTGTATTGCAAAGGGTATTCATCATATGCCATCAATAAAGCGATCTAACAATTTTGAAAGCAAGCCCATTGTCATAAATGCAATGAGAAATGGTCTGATTTGCAACCTCTCTGATTTCATTTTTGAATGTGTTATCCAATGGGCCTCTTTTTCACGAAAATGAAACAATATCTTATTCAGGAGCAAGTGGCATTGGCATGAAAGGATATGGTCCAACTAGTTGGGTGAAGTCACGAGGAGGTTTTTATGAGCTTTCTTGGAAAAATGATGTGTAAGACCCTTTGATCTATTATTTATCATGTTAGCATTATCTTGTTCTTTAATATAAGCCAATATTAGATCCTTTCACAACCCCTTTTTTGGGTACTAGACAAGCTCTTATTCCTTGTAAAGTGATGGTGCATAAGTGAGCTTTCACTCAAAAATATGAGCTCGTATACTCTATGTTGTAATGGTTGCACCATCAAACAAAACTCCCACCACCAAAATTTGGTTCAATCATTGTTGTATATCGCCAAAGAGGCGACACTACATCACATTTAAAAGGACTCATCTCATTTCGGTCCTTGACAATCAAACTAGAACTTCCAACTATTTTGTATGAACCTAAAATTAAAATCATTATTGATTTTTTTTAATGGGCATTACAAGCCCTTACTATTCATAAAAAATTCAAAACTTACTAAAAAAACATTTATTAAAAACTTGAAAAAAATTAAAGATTGCTCACCTTTGATGGCTAAATATTCCTTGTCCAATGATTCCTAAGCTTTCCATGTGCATCTAACTCCTCTGTAACCCTCACCTTCAAATGAAAATGAAGCAACCTTCAAAACGCAACAATGATAGCTTGGAGGGAAAATGGTTTTATTATGCTTTGTGTTTGTGAAATGACTTCCAAAAACCAAATAAAAGAGTTTTAGAAAAATTGCACCTTTAGGAAGCATGTTGTATTTTTTTAAAAATGTTGCAAAGATATATTTTCTTATGTCTCGAGTTGTGGGTGTGCCTCAAGTTCGCCCAAAATGCTTTCTGGGTGTCTAGGCAGGACCCTAGGCAAACCCAAGCTTGAACCACACCATGAACCCAAATTGGGCCCTCAGGGGAAGGGCTTGGTAAGATAGGTTATTTCTAATGGATATCTTTGTAAAGGGACTTTATTCATAATAAAACATTATTATTCCTCAAAAAAGTTAAAAGTGCTCCATAAAGTTAATTATTTATTTTATAAAAGGAGCTTTGGAACAAATAAGGAAAAAAGTAATATTTTGTTGTTTTGAAAAGTTATAAAAAGAGATTAAGGGCTCATTCTTTTGGGTTTTTGATGAATTTGATTTTCTTCTAAATTTTAGAGAGAACTTGTATCCTCAAAAATCATTAAAGATGAAATCATCTTGAGTTTGCTATTTTTTGTGGTCAAATATCCTCCCTAGCTTATTTATGGTAGTTTCACTTTGGAAATCACATTGGAGTTGCAATGGAGTTTGTTATTTTTGCAGAGACTTAGAGGTTTGTAAATGAGTTTGATTAATGATCTTTTGTAGATATTTTTTAGAAGTTTTCTTAAGGGTGATTTTGGAGGCTATTCGTAGGTCGTGCAACCTTTCTTATTACTAGTCATACCTATTGGTGTGTAGATTTCAAGTAGTCTATTGTATATTCTTCAAATTATGAAGACTAAAGAACAATAATTGTTGATCAAACAAGTTTAAGACACGTGTATTCCTAATTTGTGTAGGTCATACCATATAATGTGTCGCCTATGAGGGTGTCCTGAAAATTTTCTAACCTAAGCATTGCACTTTTTGTGGACTTTACATGTTGATTGGAAGTGCCTTTTTGTTTAGAGGATAGTTGATAGATTTTTGGGTTAAACTTTTGATGTTGACATGATTTAGGAGCCCATAAATGAAATAAACATTTAAGTATAAGTCTATGTCTTTATTTTTTATATACTTTAAATTATATTTCATGTATATTGTTATGATGTTTGAGATGAGTTTCAAATTTTTAGGAGCTACAACGCAAATTCTAGTTTTGGACGATCTTCATCAAAGAGTGCTTCCAATTCAACATTTGATGATGATCTTCATCAAAGAGTGCTTCCAATTCAACATTTGATCATCCTACTCATCCAAGAAAACTATAACATTTTTATTTCAAATTGGGTGTTGGGTTTATGTATTTGGTCATTCTAGGAAAGCATTTTCATTAGTATTGTTTGTATAAATGTTTGTATTAGCTTTATAAAGCTTATCAATATTTATAATTATGGAGATATCATTGGTTGCATGTTTATTGTTGTCACCAAGGTTTGCACCCTTGTTGAACTCTAAGGCTCAACAACCCCGTGAAACATGGAATCAACCTCCAAGTGTGGGACCTTGCACATGTAAGGTTGAATCTCTAGAAAAGGCCGACTTCATTTTCAATCAGGGTGCAGAGTTGGACCAAACCCAACACTTGTAAAACCTACTTCTAAGCCTAATCTAATACTTGCAGAGGAAAAGGGAGAAGGAATATTGAAAGGGAAATCAGAGGTGATACACCAAGATTGAAGTGGTCTTCTCATGCCTATGAATATACAAAGCACCTATAATAATCCTCCCAAAATACACATCTTTCTACCTTAATCTATTCCCAAAGACACAAATGAAGATTAGGGTTCATAAGATGTTGAAAGCAAAAGATAGATTCACAAATCAACATCCATGAGATATTAATATAGTCATATGATCTGGAAACAAAAAAAGAACAAGTTCAAATGAAAGGCATCATAATTTCCATAAAGAGTTTCAAACAGAGAAAGGAGGTAAAACAAAATATTTTATTGATGCAAAGGTAAGGAAACAATTACAAATACAGAAGAACATAAATTCTATATTAGAATTGACGAGAGAAGAACCCATAGAATATGTTACAAAATTGCCTTTATAGGTTAAGCATAACTCTGATACAACATTGAGTTCATAAGCCCTAACCAACTAGGGTTAGGTTATAGAGGAAATCAGATCAAATCAAATTGTTGTGTGTATGAAAATATCCTACACAGCTGGGAAAGAACAACAATCCCCAAAAATTAGAGAGGCCCCTACATAGGATGGCGTCTGATGTCCTCTGTCAGGCCGAGAATGTCCTCTTTGTTCCATAAATGATCATGGGTGCCCTTGGAAAATATCTGCAAAACCTAGGAGAAGTAATGGCAATGTCATCCCGCGTCGACTGGAAGTGGTTGGAGTGCAATTTAATTTGGGTCACCAACAAGGTCTACACTCAATTTTGATCTAATAGGTCAACAACCACCACAACACCATTTGAATTTAATGTTCATCCACGAATTTTAATCTTGGCTGATAGATCTTCCCTTTGCATGCGAGTGAACGAATGAGATGCGCTTAGAAAATGCCCCCAAAATGGCTAGTTAAAACACCATCATTGATTTCCTCATTAGTGAAATCGAATGACCATCATTGTCCATGAAAATCTGTTAGCCCCACCATCTGACCAAGACCCTCAATCACTAATTGGACTGGACATGTGGCAAGATCTTGTAGGATCAGAGCCCAAAATAGTCAATGTCACTCACCATTGTGAACCTGCAATCTGACATTTCCCAGTAACCGCCACGGTTCATCACAACAGTGCAACCTGAAATAACATTTTTTATTATTTATAAAACTCTTTAAGATTGTGAAGTTAGCCTCATCAAGTACCTCTAGCTAATTGCGTAGAGATCCTAGCCATCAATCTCATGGAAAGCAGACACGTGTTATTGCAATCAGGAGAAGGATAGACTGGTCCCACATTCTTGACATGTTGTGTGGTATATTTTATGTCATATGCTCATTGGTCCATGTGTGCATTGTCATCCTCAGTAGGGACCATGTGCCACATATGCAGCTGGAGTTGCGGAGTTAAGACTAACGAGCAACTTTGACTAATTACGCAACTGCGCGATGATTTGTCATTGGTTTGTCAAGATATAACTACTCAATAAAACAACTTATGGGGGAAATGATCTGGGCCCACATATCTGACCTCACTACTAGTTGCCCATCATAGGATCACAACTTGAAATAGCACTAGTTCTTAACCACCGCGAACCAGTGAGCTTGACATTTCTCGGTAACCACCATAGTTCATCGCAACAACGCAAGGTTAACCGACGGTTAACCTTGGCCGCTACGAAGATGCAACTTGACAATCAATGTAATAATTAACTCTCCTACCGATAGTGGGTAAAACGGGGTTCAACCAGTGAGTTTAAGTGAAATGGCCGCCTGTGTCGGTCAATAACAAAATAGAAAAAAGCAAAAAAAAGACTAAGGAAAAAAATGTCTTATGAGTTTAGAGTTTAGTCCTTAGGTAAATATGCAAGGTTTTAGGTTTAAGCCATTGATGATCTCTCATATCAGTTGTAACTGGTGGCTAAGGTTGACATGACAATTGTCAACATTTATGTTGAACTTTTCATGTTGTCAACTTTTTCTTTAAAAAGTAGAAGTGGTTATCATAGCTTTCTCATTCATTATTCTTGTTCAATATTTGTTGGTCATCATCATGGAATGTCTTATATATTTGCAAGGACCTAAGGGAACTAGTAGAAGAAGTTTGCTTGTTAGCTTTGTGACGACCTTTACCTACTTGGCTCCAAGTAGCATTGTTTATCCTTATGTCATATTCATCAATGTTGATGTTCCTCCTTATGAGCAATTGTTCCACTAATTCATCGGTACTATACTAGTATTGATCCTCTATATCATCAAAAGAATCAACTACTTCCATCCTTTTTGTTTTCATTTACCTATCTAATTTTTGGTGTTACCTATGTTATTCCTTTGTGTCAACTATTCATCTCTATCTTCTATTCATGGTAAGAAAAAATTCAATCAGAACTAGGTTTTACAAGAATGTCACCACTCCTTAAGGGAGATAAAAAGAAATTGGAACTATACTTACTAGTACAACCCAAAAAACCTTCTACAAAACACTCCTTTGATTTTGACATCTGCAAATGAGGTTGAATAATTCTAACTCTTGATCCCTAGAAATGATACCAACTTGTTAGGCCTCAAAATAACTAGTCCTCTTCTTAGAACTGAAATTTTACTCGCAAGGCTAAGGTATCAACAAGTGAGTGATATGAGCTCATCAACAAAACCATGGAGGACCTTGAGATAACAAAATAAGGGTGGGCTTTATCTTCTACACTTTGAGCTTAGTTTAACCTCAAGAGGGTATTCCCAAGGGTATACCTTAATAGGTATTGAAATCCCTAAGATAAACAACAATAAATTGAATGGTAGCTAAACCTAACTTTCCCATTTACCCCTTAATATTGTCACAAGAATAAGTAATCCTAGCTATCTAAGACCCCTAAATAGTTGATGAAACACCTTGTATATGTGCAAGCTAGGGTGGGTTCCATGATAGGAAATGTTTCTCTTTACTCCCTACAACTAGTGATATCATGAAAGCACAAACTATAATTGAAATAGAATTAAATCTTATGATTTTTTATAGTGTAGATGACTTAAATAGATACAAGAGACTGATGTTTATCACACAACAACAGAGTCATAATAAACAAGGAGAAAATGACAAAAGAAAAGAAAAAGACTAAATGTGATCTACTTGTCAAATATCAACAAATACCATCAATCGATTCATCTACTTAGTAATCCACCATTGAAACATACAAACTCATATGCAAAAAAATAAAAGAGATATCAAAACGCATGCAATAGATTTCAAAACATGTCAAGTTTCTGTAATATTGTTCACATTCACAATAGAAATTGTGTCGAGGAAAATATTACAATTTGATATATTTTGAGTTTATACATACAACCACAACTCAACAATTGGAAACGATGTTACAATATTCTGCAATACAATCTAAAACATTATCTACCCTCCTACAATTGCCTCTACAATTAATTTTCTGCAAGCTAAACCCTTTTGGATATTCTTCTACTATCATGTGCTCTGCCTTTACTATTCAATAATGAAAATGAAATTCATCCACGCCTAGATACATCCCTGCCAATAAGAAATGCTAAGTTGGTAGCACTATAGATGATCAAGATCAATGGCAAAAAATAGAACCCTCCAAAAGGGATGCTTGGGATGAAAGGAAAACTCCTACAATGTCATGGTAGTTCGAAGAGGTGTTGCATTAATGTCAAGTACGTGAAAATGGCATTTGTGTTACATCCCTTTGCCCTAACTTTGGAAAATATTTATTATACTTTGATTCAATTTATCAATGATATTACTTTTGTTTCTGGTATGAATGGAAAATGAATAATGAAGTTATTTTGTTTTCAATAATTTATGAAATTTGTTAATATGGTTAAGATGTGACTACCTGATTTTGTTTTAACCGAGTGGATGCAGGAATCACAACACCCTTAGGAGGGAGGGAGAGTATCATCAAGGAGAGGAATGTAGACTTTGGAAAAGAACAATTGGCATTGAGCCTTGAGCCAAGATGTAAGATGTATTCCTTTGATCGTCACCACCTTCATTGGGTAGTGTTTATTTCATCCTACTTTTTGATGTCAACCCGTGTTTATCTTGTTGCCTTGTGGGTCTATTAAGAAGTGTTGTATCTCTGTGTTGATCATGTTTTCCTGTCATTGTGATTTCATGGTTAAGCTATGTTTATACACACACACACACATATCTGGGTGGGTGTGTGTGTGTGTATGAAATTTTTATTAGATTCATTTGTTAGAGCTTGTATCTCTCTTTTTAGATTGAAATGGATTGTAAATTATGAAATTAGGGGAAAATGAGGGATAATTGAGGTAAATTAATAGAAATAGTAAGCTACATATGTCCCACGGAGCCACCAATTGATTTCTAGGCAAAATAAGATTTTTAGAACCTATTTCCAGAAGTACAACCTGATTTTGCAGGATTGGGTACCACAAATCCGCCCTGGTCCTCTGAATTTTTCGTCGTCGCAAGTTGAACATGTTTATCACTGTTGACACTGTTGTAATTCTTGAGTGCAACTCCTACACCTATTTTCTACACACATAAAGAAAATGAAAGATGTTGGGGATAGGGGTTTGCCTAAGTCAAACCCTAGCTTAAGAATTAACCTTGAATGGAATAATGCAAATATTGAAAGAAATATTAAGGAGATATACCTAAGATCTGCAATTGTTGATGATGATATCATTCTCTTTGAATGTAATCACAAATGTTGAATGTAATGGCATGAAAAACGCTAATCACATACACATGCTTGCATGAAGATTGATGTAACTTTTCTCCATAATGTTTGAATGATGAATATGTAGCCTTACATCTTTGAAGATGCTTAATGACTAATGATACATGGATGCATGAATAACATGGATGGAGTCTTAGATCTAAAATGAATTGATAGGATGTCTTTGTATAGGTTTGTCTAGGTAAATTATCGATTAGGCCGACCTCCAATGGTCATGTGTAGCCCGAGAATCGAATGCCATCAGGGAGATATAGAACTTTCCCTATTTCAAATTGGGGCCCGTTTGAGAGGGAATATGGAATTTTGGGGGGCCCTGGTCCTTCTAGAAACATGACCAAAACAAATAGCCAGGGGAGAGGGCAGCCCATGATAGTACCTGATGCCCTCTTAAATGGCACAAGATTAGTCCAAGATCAATCAACACAAAAACACACAAACCATTAGTGTTAATCAATCGAAAACTAATCTAAAAAGGCATACCAAAAGAGAGACTAAAAGCATGCAAGCATATTTAACTATCAAAGCAAACATGATGAGGCATCTCCAAATACCTCCTAACATACTCCTAGCTTCTTCTCCCTTGTTCCTCTCCTCTCCAAGTTCCAAAATAGTGTAGCTCTCAACAGCTTTTTGCACTATGGATGCTTATGGAGGATTGAGATTTATAGAATAGCTCTAATATGTGAAATAAAAAGCTATTTTAATGCTAAAATGAAGTATTTTAACCAAAAAGACAATATTTAGTTATGCTATGCTAAATGCTCTCTAAAATGGCTATAGTCTAAATGCTTACAAGTTTTCAGGATCTGGATTATGAAGGAATGAGCTCTATTTATAGGAAAAATGGAGCAATGGATGGTTGAGATTGAGTAATCTCAACAAGGGTCAGGATTGAATGATTTCAAATCCATGTGAGGGCTTTCAACCCAATCCCAAGATGACAAGTGTCAATGTGAGATAGGTTGAGAGGAGAGGGAATAAGCATTAAATGCCTGACATGACTCTGGGATTTTGAGTCAAGGTTGGTTGAATGAATAAACTCTTTATTCAAAGAATAAAGCTTTTATTAAATGGATAAACTCTTGTGCAAATGTGAAATGGATGAATATGGTCAAAACAATAAATGTTTGGGGAGACAAGATTGAAATAACCATAAATGGTTATGTAAGAGCCATAAATGGTCATGTAAGAACCATTAGTGGTCTTGGAAGACTTTGGGGGTTAATTGGTTGAACACACAAAGCATTAAATGCTTTTCAAAGACTTTGGAGTTTTTGAGAAGTGACTCCATTTTGCTTAGGAATGTGACAATAATTAGGGGATGGATTAGGCTAATCAGGAAGGGTTTAGAAGAATCTAGAAGGGGTTTAGGTTTTGCAAGTGGATTTGGTGGGTGAGGAAAAATAGGATTTTATAAAAATAAAAATTCATTTATTTCAATAAATGTGTGCAAGTTGCATTTGTAGGAAAATGCAAGTGGGGGGAGTTTTAAAATGATTTAAATAAATGTTAATTTATTTAAAAGAGAAAAAGGGGGATTTAATTAAATAAATTGATTTTATTTATTTAATTGATGGGAATTTGATTTAATGAATTAATTAAAATAAATTGAATAATTTATTTTAATTAATAGAAGAATGTTTGGGGATGAATTAATTAAATATTAATTTAATTAATTGATGGCTAGTGGATTTTTAATCAAATAAATACGAAATATTCATTTAATTAAAATGGACAGATTTATGTGACTACATTTGCCCCTCTTTGAGACGGTGCAGTTTATCGCATCGTTTCAAAGAAAAAAAAAACTGGTGTGAAGAAATGCCCCATAAAATATAAATTTAATGGGTGGTATGCCCCCTCGAGAGATGGGCCGAAAAATTTCAAAAAATCGGGCGATCTCTTGAAAAAGAATGAAAATTGGCAGGGTGGTGGAATAGAAGAAATTAGGTATACTGGGGAAAAATAGAAGAAATGGGGGGAAATATGGAGAAATGGGGGGCTCGGGAAGTTCACGGGGACCACGGCGATGAGCAGGGCGAAGTTACGGTGACGGCGGGGGGTATAAATGGGGTGAAAGGGGTGAAAATAGGATCATTTGTGACCGCGACCAGTTGAAAACTAGAGCTCTGATAGTGACATTTGGAGGAGCAAGGAGGAGCAACGATGCCGTTTCCGATCACCGAGCACCGATTTGAGCGAGTCCGCCGGTACCAGCGCCCAGCCGACTATGGACCAGCGGTACGCAAATTCGAAAACTCACTTTTTATGCATTTTTGGTATGTTTTTAGCTAAGTCCAAGTCAAGTCGGAGCAAGAGCGCTGGAACTAGGTTTTTAGCGCTTTTGCTCCATGAATTAGCGCTATTGTGCCGCAATAGCGCTTTTGTAGCCTAGTTTTAGCGCTTGTGCATTAATTTAGCGCTTTTGCAAGCAAGTTTGAGCGCTTTTGATAAATTAGCGCTACTGTAGGATTAATTGAGCGCTATTGATTTTTAATAGCGCTATTGCATAGAGGTTTTAGCGCTTTTGATTAAAGAGCGCTATGGTGTAGTTAATTGAGCGCTATTGCATTTTAATAGCGCTATTGTAGAGTGGTTTTAGCGCTTTTGTTTTTGTAGCGCTATTGTAGGGCTTTTTGAGCGCTATTGATATTGTTGTAGCGCTATGGCTTTAGGATACAAGATGCCCCAGTTTCGGACAAAATAAGACTCCGGATGTCTAACGATTGATGGATGGTGAGGTGAAGTGGGAGTTGTTTTGAACCATAGCAGCCCGATGAGACTTAGGTCATTTGTTAGGAGAAATGCCTGTTGAAGTCTAGGCGGCCATGATTGCTTACCTGTTGAGACTCGAAGATACTTGATCAAAGTATCTGATGATAGTCTAGGTTTAAACTTAAGAAAGTTTGATAACAAAACAACTGATGGTGGTTTGATGAATGTCTATGTGCAGGAGGATCTACGCGTGTTGCAGTTACGCGAGCGCCACCCCGCGACACAGGGGTTGCGAGATCGTTTGACTCAGATCGAGATAGATTGTATTGCGGCTACTGGACTCTATGAGGTGATGCATATGCCCGTGATTCGGATGAATCACGGCCTGATTACAGCTTTAGCAGAGCGATGGCACAGTGAGACATGCACGTTCCATCTGGCGCAGGGCGAGATGACGGTGACTTTGGAGGACGTGTGGCGTATTCTTCGGATTCCGATTCGAGGGCAGCTGGTGACGTATGATCGATCCTGGGGGACAGTGTCTTGCCAGAGGATTTTTGACGAGGACGTATTCATTGATGATGGGTCGATTGCCTGGGAGGATATAGCGGCACTATATGAGCCCCTTCCAGCAGTTTTGTCAGGGATCGTGGGAGGACTTCTGTGTCCAGACAGGCGGTCACATGGATTGGCGGTCGGATGGGGACAGGTGATTGAGATGATGGTGACAGAGGGGACCCGATATGCCTGGGGGCCGTGCGTGCTAGCGCACATGTACCAGGAGCTGCACGAGGTAGTGTACCGGGGGAGAGGTTCGCGTGCAGTAGGCATGACGCTGCTGCATGTGTGGGCATGGGAGCATCTACCAGTGACTCGACCAGTGAGTCTGAGATTCCGAGCCGTAGACCAGCCCTATATGTTCATGTATAGTGGTATGATGAGCCAGCCCCACTTGGGGAAGCTAGAGTGGTGGAGGCGAGCATTAGATGACCTAGATGCAGTGATCTGGCGGCCATACTTGGAGTGTGAGCCATGGGAGGATGATGCGGAGGCACTACCTTATGTCTTCATGACCCGATTCCTCATTGGGAGGACCTCTTATCACGTAGAGAGACAGGTGCCAGGACGGGTTATGAGGCAGTTTGGACGGCAGCAGGGACTACCGAGCGGATCGGGAGAGTATGCTCGAGTGATTCGAGAGCGGTATGCATGGGGTCCAGTGCTACCATATGATTAGGCATTGGCAGAGTTCCGGACATTGCAGGCGAGGCCATGGGATCTACGACCGAGGGTCGTTGATGCAGGGGTTACAGCAGAGTATACCCAGTATCGGGCGGCGCACCCGATCCGACGGATATCAGATCCAGCGGAGCCGATCCCAGCGTTTGAGGATGAGAGGGGACGAGGACGGAGAGGAGGGCGAGGAGGAGGGGATGGAGGAGGAGGAGGAGGTGGAGGTGGTGGAGGAGGAGGAGGAGGTGGAGGAGGTGGTGGAGGAGGTTTGGGGATGCCGAGGCAGCGGAGAGGGAGAGGGGGCCTACCTCTGCAGATATCACAGGGACCATTGATGCAGGGAGGAGTGCAGCTGAGTGGGAGGGGGATGGAGAGAGAGATCCCGATGGATACAGGTGTAGGAGAGGGTGGTGCAGGGGGGGGACCTAGTGGAGGGGGTGATACAGGTGCAGCAGCCATGGATATAGGGGAGGGAGCTACTGGGGATCTGCGGGAGCACATGATAGGTTATTTGCAGACCCGGGTAGAGAGATTAGAGGCGGAGATAGCAGCTAGAGATGTGCAGCTATTTGCACGTGAGGCAGAGCTGACAGTGGTGCTGCGGGAGAGAGATACTGCGGTGGAGAGTTTAGCGGAGCTGCAGGAGAGAGTCCGGACTGGTGCGCAGGGGCCGTCAGGGGAGATTATGAGAGAGATACGGCGAGCACAGGCGGAGATAGAGTACTGGCGTGGGTTATATGACCAGGTGGTACCGATTAGCCAGTGAGCTCTCAGCTATACCCAGATGCGGCAGGCCAGATCCGAGCGATCACAGAGGATGCAGAGCAGTGGGGGAGTGATGGGTCCTTTACGGCAGGATAGATCAGGAGATGCAGGAGGGAGTGGGGGTTCGATGAGGCCTCCACGGAGGGATGGATCAGGTGGTGCCGGTACCAGCGGTGGAGCAGGTAGGGGTGGGGCAGGTACAGCATCTGGCCAGAGCGGCATCTGAGAGAGCATTTTTGCATACATGTTTTGTATCATTGTCTATGTTTTGGACTGTATCTTGGATGGCTCTTGGTAGCCGATTTTGTAGACTTCATTGTACTCTGATATATGAGTTGATATATATGAGGAGATCCCATTTTGTGATGATATGCATGTGATGATGTATGGATGTTTATGCATGATGATGATTTATTACTTAGATGTATATGTGTACATGTATGCATTTGATGAGATGTTTCTTTCATGCATGTTTTTATGATGATTTATGATGTGAGATACTGACATATGAATGCAGGTTTGATCTGATTTTATGATGAGTTATGATGTGAGATACTGACATATGAATGCAGGATGATATGTGCTCATGCTTTGATGTATGAACAGGATTTGATGATGTTTCCTATTGCAATGTAATGATGAGCTGATTTATTGCAATGGTTGAATAAATGATATTATGTATAAATATACTAGGATGATATATGCTTATGTATTTGATGGATGAACAAGATTGTATGATGTTTCCTTTTGCGATGTAATGATGAGCTGATTTATGTGATGATGTGAATGCAATGGTTAGATGAATGATTTTATGTATGGATATGCATCTAGATGTGTTTAGATGAATGTAATATGGATAAACAAAAGGTTAAGTTCAAATGTTGATATGATGATGTTAAAATGAATGTAGATGAATAAACAAATGTAAAGTACAAATGTTTATATGATAATGCCTAAATGAATGTTTATAAATGCTTTTGTAAATATGTTGGGAAGTGCAAATGATAATGGGATGATATGATAACTAATGGGGATAATAACTGCACCTTAAGGTAATGATAATAAATGCAATGTGAATGAAAAAAATGAACATAATAAGATGCTTATTATTAATGAATGAATGAATGCACTGTGTATCTAAATGGATAAATGGATGTGTGTAATAATAAGTTGATAAGATGATAATGGATAATTTATACTGGATGAAATGTTTAGTAAATGATTTAAAACAATCAAAGACAATTTGATCCCATGAATGAATCTAATTATTGATGATTGGTGCAATGATGAAAATGATTTTGTTTAATGAAAACTAATGGCCACAATGAACTATATGCAATGTTTAAGTTTAAAAATGACATGAATGGTCGCAATGCAAGATGCACCTATATGCAAGGATGATATGATTATGCAAGGTTGTTTTAAGACTTTGCATAATGCATTGATGATGTATCAGAGTACTCGGTCGTGATTGTATCCAAGACCAGCTTTTATTAATCATTTTTACATGTAAAAGCCTACAAATGAATGGATGGGTGATATGCAACGGAATGCAAGATATAAACAGATGAGGTGAAATGACGATCCATAGTGCTCTATTTTCATCATTGAGCTTTAAAATGTTGGAAGAGAATACAAGCATCTTGACACAATGATTCAAGATGACCTGAGTATTTCTTTCATGGATTTTAATATAGCAAGTTAATACAAACGACTTGATATAAGGGTCAAGTCGACCAGAGTATTGCTTGCGGAACAGACAAGGATTATCTCCTTTCGTGCATGACTTGGATCGTCCTCCTTGATCTTAGGTTGATCAGATCCTGAGACAAGTGCATACCGTACTAAGAAAATAAAACCTTTAGCCAATTTGGAGGAAGAGGAATCAAAGGATGAGCATTGTACCTGCAACCAAACAGTATATATACATAAAGAATAAAGAATATGGATCCTTGGTAATGGTTCATGTGCATATAGTCGAGGTATACGCTGTAGTCAGCAAGCCGTAGTGATCTATGACTACATTTTGCATAAGATCACGTAGCTTAGTGAACTTCCCACGTAGACACCATTAGTACATGCCCCAGAACTTCATCGGAAATGATGCGCAAATGATACAAAACAATGCTGAAAGATCCCGATACAGATAAACAAATGAATTACTCACGCATCAACCAAGCATTTGATAGCTTAACGGAATTTTCTTGTCAAAGAAAACGTCATCTTGTCTTTGTTTTTGATAAGGAAGGATGCATCCTTGTTTAAGACAGTTTGGATTGTAGATGTTGATTGTGTGAGTATTTTGTCAATGTTTGTTTTGTATCTGATCGGATGAATATGTACAAGGTGTTGTCATGTTCTTGGGTGATTTTTGATGGTTTTTCCGATGTTTTTGGATTTTGTGAATCATTTTTGAATGTTTTTGGATTTTGTATTGTTTGTGAATGTTTTTGATATTTTCTGGGACATTTTTGAATGTTTTTGATATTTTTGATGATTGCCTGAATGAAGAGCGTAATGACACATAAGACAATGTAGAATCCACTTCCATCAATAGGTTAAGGGTATTGCCCCCAGTTTTAGACCTGACTATGAAAAAGCGGGATGCAAGACGCGTGGAGTACTTTCTTAGTTGCAGATCAAATAACAAGCCATGGTTGGGATGGATGGATGTATGTGTGCATGAATGTGATCGCAATAAGCTTTGAAAGATAATGGAGCTATTGCCTTTACGAGTGGCACCTGTTTGCCAGGTTTTCACCATCGCACTTACCCAAGGTGCCACCGGAGTGGTTGTTCACCGTTTGGATGCATGATTTTTCTTTACTTTTTTGAATGTTTTTGTATTTTCTTCAGGACATTTTCTGAATGTTTTTGGTATTTTTCTTGATATGTAGGGGAACCTGATGCTCTGTATACCTTAGGTATAAAACCGTTTGAGGTGCATGCTATTGATTGGGTCTGCGAGTGGTTCTCCTTCTGATGTAGCCAACTGATATGCCCCGGACCCGAATACAGTAGTGACAACATATGGGCCCAGCCAGTTTGATTCAAACTTGCCTTGATGTTCTCTGTTTGGTTGATTGCGAGGATTTTCTCGAAGAACAAGATCACCTACCTCGAATGTACGAGGTCTAACTCGGTGATTGTAACTTCTGCTCATGCGTTGCTGATAGGCTTTGAGGTGATTGTATGCAGCTTGTCGCTTCTCATCTAGTAACTCTAAGTCCTGAAGACGAGATACTCTGTATGCTTCATCATCGATGAGATTATGCAAGGAAACTCGTAATGATGGTATCTCGACCTCAATAGGCAAGATAGCTTCTGCACCATAGACCAATGAATAAGGAGTTGCACCTGTAGGGGTTCGAATGCTAGTTCGATATGCCCATAGCGCTGGATTTAGTTGAACATGCCAATCACGACCGGCATCATTGACTGTCTTCTTTAGGATCCTCAGTATGTTTTTATTGGATGCTTCGGCCTGACCATTGCCTTGTGGGTAATAGGGAGTGGAAAAGCGGTGTTGGATATGAAATTTCTCACAAAGCTCACGGACATCCTGATTTTTGAAAGGAAGACCGTTATCTGTGACAATGGACATGGGCACACCATACCGGCAGATGATGTAATTGAGGATGAATGAGGCGATCTGCTTGCCGGTGACTTGAGTAAGTGGAACAGCTTCGATCCACTTTGTGAAATATTCGGTAGCGGTAATAATGAATTTATGGCCGTTGGATGAAGATGGATGGATTTTACCCACAAGATCAAGACCCCATTGACAAAAAGGCCATGGTGTTGTGATTGGTTGCAGTTCCTGGGCCGGTGCATGTATCAGGTCGCCGTGAACTTGACATTTCTTGCATTTCCTGACAAAGTAGTAGGAATCCTTTTCCATAGATGGCCAATAGTATCCAGCTCGCATGATCTTCTTGGCTAGTGATGGACCACTTGAGTGAGTCCCGCAAATTCCTTCATGTACCTCTTCCAAAGCCTTTGTTATCTCACCTTGTTCTAGACATCGAAGGAGACTACCATCAAGACTACGTCGGTATAGGGTTTCGGCAATAATGGTATATCGAGCAGTTTGGCGAATGAAGGTTTTACGTTGGTTATTTGATTGGTTGGGAGGAAGGGTATGATCGTGAAGATAGGTGTAGAACTCACCATACCATGGGGATTCAGAACCGACAAGGCGACATATCATTTCGGATTCGGGGATATCATAAGCGGGAATCCAAAGCTGTTCTACCAAGAACTCGTAGCGTGTTGAATTCTGTGGAAGATCTAGTAGAGATGCGATGGTAGCCATAGCGTCAGCAGCTCGATTCTGATCTCTTGGTATCTGCTCAAAAGTGATAGTAGTAAATGATGTCTTTAGAGTGTCCACCATTTGCTTATATGGCATGAGTTTATCATCCTTGGTCTGATATTCATCTGTTGCTTGTCGAATGACCAGTTGGGAATCGCCATATACTTGCAATTCTTTTAATTTCCATTGTATGGCTAATCTGAGTCCTGTGATCAAAGCCTCATACTCTGCTATGTTGTTTGTGCATGGAAATGTGAGCCTGTAAGACTTCGGGATGCTATCACCTTGAGGTGTGATAAACAGAATGCCTGCCCCCGAGCCATGTCTAGTGTATGAACCATCAAAATATAGTTTCCATGACTGTGCTTCTGTAATCATGAATATCTCTTCATCTGGAAAATTGGAAATGAGAGGATGATCACCTATGAGAGGTGCATCGGCCAACTGATCTGCAATAACTTGACCTTTGATAGCTTTACGGTTCACATACTCGATGTCAAATTCACTTAGAATCATTACCCATTTGGCCAAGCGACCTGTCAATGCTGCTTTGCTGAGTAAGTACTTGAGTGGATCAATTTTTGCAATGAGTTGTACCTTGTGTGTCAATAGATAGTGCCTCAGTTTAGTGGCTGCTAAGATTACTGCTAGGCAAGCTTGCTCAATAGGTGTGTAATTGAGTTCATAGCCCACCAGTGTGCGAGAGATGTAGTATACAGCACACTCTTTACCTTCTGCATTATGTTGTGCTAGTAGTACACCCAATGCTGTACTTGTTGCTAAGATATAGAGCAATAATGGTCTACTTGGATCTGGTGGCATCAACAATGGTGGATTCATGAGATAGTCTTTAAGTGCCTGAAATGCTTGCTGGCATCTGTCATCCCATTGAAAGCGTATGTTCTTGTGTAGCAGGTGTGTGAAGGGGTGACACTTATCGGCTAATTGTGCAATGAACCTGCGGATGGATTGAAGCCGCCCTTGTAGTGTCCTTAGCTGACTGATATTTCGTGGAGGTGGCATGTCCATTATTGCCTTAACCTTTGCTGGGTCGACCTCAATACCTTTGCTTGAGACAATGTATCCTAGAAGTTTCCCGGAGGTCACTCCAAAGACACATTTCTTTGGGTTGAGTCGAACATGATATTGTTCCAGTCTATCAAAGATTTGATCTAAGATATGGAGATGTCCTTCTCTTGTGAGTGATTTTGCTAGTAAATCATCCACATAGTCTTCCATCATAGTATGCATCATGTCATGGAAGATGGTGGTCATTGCTCTTTGATAGGTCGCTCCTGCATTCTTTAGACCAAAAGGCATTACATTCCAGCAGTATGTGCCCCATGGACATGTGAAGGCTGTCTTATGTTGATCTTCTGGTGTGATCTTTATTTGATTGTATCCTGAAAAGCCATCCATGAGTGAAAGCATGGCATGTCCTGCTGTCAGATCCACTATGATGTCGATATTTGGTAGAGGGAAGTCATCCTTAGGACATGCCTTATTTAGATCTCGGAAGTCTGTACAAATGCGGATGCCCCCTTTTGGTTTGCCAACTGGTACAATGTTGGAGATCCATTCTGCATAATCAATTGGTCTAATGAAACCAACATCCAGGAGTTTCTTGAGTTCGGTTTTGACTAGCACTGCAATCTGGGGATGCATCTTACGAAGCTTCTGCTTGATAGGTTTGGCTCCTTTTGCTACTGTGAGATGATGCATGACTAAATCAGGATCGAGCCCAGGCATGTCTGCATATGACCATGCAAAGTTGATCTGACGCTTCTGGAAGAACTCTATAAATTGAGGCTGTTCCTCTGGAGTGAGAAGAGATGCCAGATGTATGATATGAGGGTTTTCAGGAGTCCCCACATTGTATTCTTTAGTCTCCTCAATGAGAATCGTCGATCGTTCCTGTTGTGTACTAGCAGGGAGAATGTCAAACCCTTCATCCTCAGGCGCCTTAGAGAGGTTTTCACCATTGGATACGCTCTTTCTTTTTACTTTTGTCGGATCAAACAGTGCCACAGTGTGGTTTTCACTAGAAGATCCATGTTTTATTGTTATATTTTTGCAGCTGAAGGGTTCGGCATCCGCCCCGAAGTATGCTGCGCTATTAAGTTCAATGGCGAATCCAGCTTTGTGATCCCCGCTTGGTAGATTATCCCTTAATTCCAAAAAGTCAATGATAGCCTCATCATTTTGGAAGAGGTCAAGACATGGAGGATTTGATTGGTTCCATTCGATGAGTTCAGGGTGGATAATGGGCATTACTTCATCGATTAGATTAAGTTCGTTAGAGGTATCAGTGAGGGTTAAGACAGTGTGGTGAAGGTCGTTGATGGTACTCTCCCTGTCAGAATCAGGCGTAGGATGAGACGTAGGGTCTGTGGAAGATGTTTCCAGCTCAGGTACCCAAGTGGTCTTTATCTGTGCTTCTCCGTAAATAGGAATGTCTTTGCGTGGCGGAGGTGGTGATGTGTCTTCCTCATCTGAAGTGTTAAGTTGCACTGAATCAAATTCCCATTCATGTGAGTCGGTCTCTGAATCACTTTCCAGCATCCGATTGCTATACCATACTGGGATGTCTTTGGAGTTGAACACGGCAGGTGTGATTGGTTTATGTACTTTTGTGGTGATCGATGCTGCAGGAACCGTGATGGGGTTTAAAGGATTTGTTATTGGAAGTATCGGCAATGGTGACTCAGTGGTTTCTGCAGGAACTGCTGGTGCCATAGATGTCGTGGCGGGTTTTGATGCAGTTGCTACTGCTGGTGGTATTACTGGTTCATTTGGTGGGATGATTGGTATTGTAGATGGTTGTGGTGGAGTTGTGAGCCTCGATGGGGCCGTGGGGATAGTGTTTGATGGTGCTTTGATTATGAAAGGTGTCCTCTTTGCAGTAGGTGGGCACAATGGTGTATTGGGTTTTCCTTTGAATCTGAGTTTAGGAAGGATCTCTTTTTCAAAACCTAGGCCTGTATTACCTTTGGGCTTGAACTCTGGCAACAGCGGTTCTTGTCGTCCTTGTTTGCAGGATCCCAAAGCGCTTTGACCATCATACCCCATTCTTTGCATAATGAGGAGGCCTTTGCCATACTGTTCTGTAGGAAGCGTAACTCGCGGTTTATCAGTGGTAACGGGGTCTTTATAGATCCAGTCTGCTAGGTCCTCATCTTGTGTTTCTTCCTCTTGACTCTTTCCAAGGACGAAAGGCGTTAAAGCACATGCGGGCGTGACTATGGATTGTTGGAGCAACTGCTGGGGTTTACCATGCGTTCTAGGAGAAGTGGGCATTTGTCCCACACAAAAGAGCTGACTCAAGTTGTATTCTCCAGGACCTTCCTCTGCGACTTTCATCTTAAGCTTTTCTTGCTTGGGTATAGGAGTGTTTGAACTGGCAAGAGAGGCGGGATTTACATATGATGTGGAGGAAATGGCTTCCCTATTATTAGGAACAGTAATCTCTGGTTGATGGCTGATATTATGGCAAAATGCAAAGGGATTTGCATCGCCCAGGATTGTGATCTCTGCACCGTTATGTGGGAACTTGATACATTGATGATAGGTAGATGGAACGGCTTGCATGGCATGTATCCAAGGTCTCCCTAATAATAGATTATATGGCAGAGGAAGGTCCAGAACCTGACAAATGATGTGCTTTACCACAGGGCCCACTCGGATTGGTAGTACCACAGCTCCTTTGGATGAACGCTCTGCATCATCATAGGCCTTGATGGTGATCTTCTTGCGAGGATCCACTGATTCTACTGCATAGCCCAATGCTGTGACCAACTGTAGTGTACAAATGTTTAGGCTTGCTCCATTATCGATCAAGACTCGCTTGATCCTGTGTTGGTTGACAAAGCCTTCAATGTGGAGTGAGGCGTTATGAGGTTGCTGGAAGGAAGAGTTATCACTTTCGGAAAAAGTGAGACAAGGTGATGACTTTAGACTTCCAACCATGGCTTGAAATTGGTCCGTGTTCAGGTTTGCAGGGACTGACGCCTCTTGGAGTGCTTGATCCAAGATAGTTTTATGAGAGGGTGACAGACGCAATAGTTCCAAGATGGATATAAGTGCAGGGGTTTTGTCTAATTGTTCCACAAGATTGTACTGCTTTGGGATGGAGGTGGTGCCTTGTGGAGCTGCCTTTATGGTGACCTTGCCACGACGTGTAACAACATTGCAATTTGAGGTGGGATTTTTGAAGGTGATAGTTGCAATTTGTTCACTGGCATCATACAGGTGATTGACAGTGTAATTATACGCAGCTTGTGTATAATCAGTGGTATCAGGACCTCGTCTGGACGTGGAAGGACCCCTTTGATCTTGCGATGGAAGTGGATTCTTGAACATCTGATGATCATTATTGGTCATTTTTGGGTCATGCCCTTCAATTTCAATTTCTCCTCGATCAATAAGATCTTGAATGAGATCTTTCAATCGATGACAATTACTTGTCTTGTGTCCTCTTCCTTGATGGAATTCACAATGTTCAGTATCTCTCCACCATGCCGGTTTGACTTGAGGCTCATAATTTGATAACTTAGGTAGCGTGATCAAATTCTGAGAAATGAGTTGTCGCATCACTGTTTCAATGGGTTCCCCTAAGGGAGTGTATGTGCGTTTTTGTTTTTGTGGACGAGGTCTTGGTTCATCCTGAGATGTGATGCGACCTTGATTAGGAAGGACATTTGTGTTATTTTGAGGTGGAGGATTTTGTCCTGCAAACCGAACCACAGGTTGTGCATTTTGGACAGTTCGAGCATCCACAACTCCATCGTTGACGATATTCTTATTCTTGTTCCAAAAGTTTGGTTTATCGCTATTGAAGCGCGGGCGAGGACCATCTTTGGGTTCATTAAAGATTTTGATGAGTCCTTTTTTGATGAGTGCCCTTTCACATTTTATACCCTTGGTGATCATATCGTTAAAAGAATCAGTATCTTTGACATCCAGGTGAAATTCCATTTCTTCGTTTAAGTTGGAAATGAAAATTTCCACTAGTTCTCGTTCAGGTAACTGAAGAGAACGTCTGCTAGACATTTGGCGCCATCGTTGCAGGAATACTGCGAATAATTCACCTGGTTTTTGTTTGGTGTTGCATAGATCAGCCATGGTGATGTCGCGTTCAATATTATAAGAGTAATGAGATAGGAACTTCTGGATGAGTTCCTCAAATGTTCTAATGCCACCTGGTAGTCGGGAAAACCATGATGTGGTGGTTCCTCCCAAGCTTTGGGGAAAAAGGCGCATTAGGTATGTGTCCTCATAAGCCACTTCAAGACAAGCAGAATGAAATTCTCGGACATGATCACGGGGATCCCCCTTTCCTCTATATTTTTCAAATTTGGGTGTTTCGAACCCGCGTGGAAAGGGTGGCATATAAAGATTCCTATCAAACGGATAGGGACAGATGTCGTTAAGTGAGAATTGACTGGTCTTAACACCACTATGAAGTTGTTGGGCGAGATTCTCAACTTGTTGCCGCAACATCTCTATTTCATTAGGAGGAGGAGGTGGTGGGTTACCTCGAGGGATGTTATATCTGATGGGATCTCTACGCCTTTCCTCCTCATGGCGACTTTGTCTTTCTGATGCTTGTCTTAATTGGGCAAGATCAAAGTCTGAGGGGAGTTTGGCTCCTTCTTGAGCGAGTCTTAAAAAGTGAGCATCCGCATTGCTCCTTAGTATTTCATCGAATAATCTGTTAAAATGAGGGTTATGCTGAACCCTTTCGATTGTTGAAGGAGTGGGTGTACTTGGGTTTTCATCATTCCCAGTTCCTCCAAGTGCTTCTTGAAATTCATTGAGGTTGTCCTCTTCTTCCTCAATTTCCATTTCTCGTTGCCTTGATCGTGATCGGGTTTGAGCCATTTTGTTTGCAAATTTGTTTTTGAAGTTGATTGAAGATGATGATGAGTTGGTGATGAAGGATGGATGTTTTTAGTGGATTGGTGGTATGTAGGTCTCTAGCACTCTAAGGTAGATGTAACCAAAATTCCTTCTTTGAATTGCTTGCTTGTTTTGATGATTTTGGATGTGATAAGGTGTAGAGAAATCTGAGATGTGTTACAGATTTTGACTACCTAGCAATGAGAGGATTCACTCATGAACTAGTTTTAACCTGCGTAGATGTGTCTCTTAGGATGAGCTTATCCTAGATGTAGAAACAATCTAAAAGTGATGTGATGTGTTTTTGATTTCAAGCAATATCTAAAAGAGAACTTGGGACAAGAACCTTTTAATGTTTTGAGAGTTGGGATGGATTGATGATGAAGTGATGATGTATGAGTGGGATGATGGATGAAAATGTTGTCAACTTTCAATAAAAACTCTGTGTCACAAATGGGACAAACTCTATCTCTTCCCTTTCGGGTGTTGGTGGCACTTCTCGAGCTGTGTTGTAGGTGATACAAATATTTGGGAAGAATTTGGGGTTAATCTTTCCTCCTTGATTTTTGTGATAACTCAGAGCTCTATATTGCATAAAAGCTCTGCGGTTCAATGATTCTGAATCAAACTCGTTTGTTTTACCTTGAAGGTATAGACGCATGCGATGTAGAAAGACTCTATGTGAGACAAAGATTTGTCTATTGAGATAGAAGAATTTCCTCCTTTTGATTAAAGCTTTTGAGCTTAATGGTCTCTTTTTCAAGGTGATACTCTGATGACACTTCTTCTTTCGCAAGATGTGAAGAATGGTCATAAATTTTTGACTCTTTGTTTGTTTGCACTTTGTTTTTGGTATTTTTGGTTGTGTTGACAGATGTTGGATGAGTACTTTGTTTTTGAAAGTGATTTTCTGATTTTTCCTTGACAAGAAAACAAAGCAAGCACACCAACACAAGATTGTAGCCTTAAAGGCACAAATGAGTATGGGTCTAGATCAACCCAATCCTTGGACTTTGTTTTTGACCCTTCCTTTAGATGTATTTTAAGGTGTAATTCCAAAGCCTGAAGTCGGCTCAATTTGCTCTAGGTCTGTAAAACGAACACACTTCAAACACTCTTTATCCCTAAGGTCAAATGGCCAGTTGTGATAAATTTAGCCCACATCTTGATATTTCTTCGACTTTGGTACTACATACCTTATGAATCCCGCCGTGGCAGGTAAGGATGTGATATACTAAGTCTTGCACGAGCATAACAAATAGATGATCCCTATGATGGGGGAGTCACCACTTTTATCAAGCCACAAGTGACTTTTCAAAAAGCTATGTTTCTACTCAAGGAAATATGTATGGTGAGTATCTTGGGAGCAAAACCTTCTATGCTCTTGCACTAAATTATACCTCAAATATCCTCAATCAATAGAACAGGTGGGCTACTACTTAAAAGTGTTTAGTCATGTTCGATGGCTTTGGACATAAGTTCATTCTGCAGTGACTCACTTAAGAGCCTTGTAACTGGTGGTGGGGCCCATTTGTCCTTTCGGCCAGTTACACTGTAGGAACAGCTATACCCAAGGCTACAGCTTTCGCTCTCACCTGATTTCTATAGCGGCTCGAAGGATTTACCGCTCGAGGTCGTTCCCAAGAGTATCGATCCCTTGGCAGGCCTCTCTTAAAAAGATAAAATTTTGAGCGTTACTAACACTTTTCTCTTGCACCTAGGACCACGAGAGCCAAGGGAGAGGATAGTGTGTGTTAGAAGTAGGACCACTCAACTGACTTTTTGTGCACAAGCGTGCCAAACACGTAAAACACTTGTTCCTTTTAATCCAGCATTTGCAAATGTGATCTAACTATTTGGAGATGTTGCTCCAACAGCCATGGTGTTCTTTTTAACTTCAAAGCAATATGTTTTGTAATCTAGAAGTTGAAAGTCCTGGTCAACTTAATGAAAAACACGATTGCATGAAGGAAAATTTGTTTTTGCCAAAATGAAGACAAGTGGATTGTGTATTTTATTTGCACCAAAATTTGAAGTGTGGCTTGTGATTTTTAGATTTGATGCAAGAAAATGGAATTGTTTGGTTTTAAGCACCAAATAAAGTGTGTTTCCTAACTTGCAAGAAAACAAATGTTTGAATTTTGTTGTTCTTTTTACCTTGCAAATAAAGAAAGATGAATTTGTTTTAAGCACCAAAAACAAATTTGAGGTTCATTTTATGCACTCCAAAATGAGATGTGAGGTTTATTTTAACTTATGCAATAAGGGAAAAATGAATTCTTTTTAGCCAATTTTTTTTTTAAAGAAAGTAAAAAGAAAGATTTTTTTTAGAGCATCTACTAACTCCTTTCCCTGCACACAAAAAGATTAGAACCTGCACCTGGTCAATAGTCAAAGCGTTAGTGTGGGCTTACACAAGCCTAAATGCTGATTTTGGGTTACAAAGCGAATTGGACAACACTCTGTCGCAATAGCGCTATTCTGCCTTTTTTTTTACAAAAGCGCTAATTAATACAATAGCGCTAGTCTGCGGTCGCAGAAGCGCTATTTTACACAGTAGCGCTGAAATAATAGAAAAATCCGGAAAGTCAAAAGCGCTAAAACAGTTGCAATAGCGCTAGAACTGTGACAAAGGCGCCAGAATGGAATCAATAGCGCTAAAACTTTTTCATTAGCGCTATTATATGGACAATAGCGCTAAAAGAAAATGTTGCAATAGCGCTAGAACGCGTTCAATAGCGCCGAAGCGCGACCTGTGTGGCAGTTTCAACAAGCAAAAATGTTAATTTTTTAAAAACAAAGATCAGAAGGTTGCGTGTTCGATTCACGTCGGGTTCACCAAATGATGCCCTCTTAAATGGCACAAGATTAGTCCAAGATCAATCAACACAAAAACACACAAACCATTAGTGTTAATCAATCGAAAACTAATCTAAAAAGGCATACCAAAAGAGAGACTAAAAGCATGCAAGCATATTTAACTATCAAAGCAAACATGATGAGGCATCTCCAAATACCTCCTAACATACTCCTAGCTTCTTCTCCCTTGTTCCTCTCCTCTCCAAGTTCCAAAATAGTGTAGCTCTCAGCAGCTTTTTGCACTATGGATGCTTATGGAGGATTGAGATTTATAGAATAGCTCTAATATGTGAAATAAAAAGCTATTTTAATGCTAAAATGAAGTATTTTAACCAAAAAGACAATATTTAGTTATGCTATGCTAAATGCTCTCTAAAATGGCTATAGTCTAAATGCTTACAAGTTTTCAGGATCTGGATTATGAAGGAATGAGCTCTATTTATAGGAAAAATGGAGCAATGGATGGTTGAGATTGAGTAATCTCAACAAGGGTCAGGATTGAATGATTTCAAATCCATGTGAGGGCTTTCAACCCAATCCCAAGATGACAAGTGTCAATGTGAGATAGGTTGAGAGGAGAGGGAATAAGCATTAAATGCCTGACATGACTCTGGGATTTTGAGTCAAGGTTGGTTGAATGAATAAACTCTTTATTCAAAGAATAAAGCTTTTATTAAATGGATAAACTCTTGTGCAAATGTGAAATGGATGAATATGGTCAAAACAATAAATGTTTGGGGAGACAAGATTGAAATAACCATAAATGGTTATGTAAGAGCCATAAATGGTCATGTAAGAACCATTAGTGGTCTTGGAAGACTTTGGGGGTTAATTGGTTGAACACACAAAGCATTAAATGCTTTTCAAAGACTTTGGAGTTTTTGAGAAGTGACTCCATTTTGCTTAGGAATGTGACAATAATTAGGGGATGGATTAGGCTAATCAGGAAGGGTTTAGAAGAATCTAGAAGGGGTTTAGGTTTTGCAAGTGGATTTGGTGGGTGAGGAAAAATAGGATTTTATAAAAATAAAAATTCATTTATTTCAATAAATGTGTGCAAGTTGCATTTGTAGGAAAATGCAAGTGGGGGGAGTTTTAAAATGATTTAAATAAATGTTAATTTATTTAAAAGAGAAAAAGGGGGATTTAATTAAATAAATTGATTTTATTTATTTAATTGATGGGAATTTGATTTAATGAATTAATTAAAATAAATTGAATAATTTATTTTAATTAATAGAAGAATGTTTGGGGATGAATTAATTAAATATTAATTTAATTAATTGATGGCTAGTGGATTTTTAATCAAATAAATACGAAATATTCATTTAATTAAAATGGACAGATTTATGTGACTACAGTACCCACCAAAGGGTGTTCATGACAACAAAGTTGGAGAATATGGTCAAATCGGACCTAGAAAGGGAATGGGGATAGGAAACACTAAAGTAGGAGCACAAACATGACGTTTGAATTGGACTGGTTATAATTTATGATGCTACATTTAGCCCACACTTTAATAGGAGTATAATCCTATGCAATTGCTCATGGTAAAGTAGAAATATGAGCAAGAGGGGCAACTATGAACAAGATCACAAGGAGATAAGACATCACAAATTTTGAGGAACCAAGCCCCCAATATAAGGATCTTAACTCACACAATCACATGTAGGGACACATAACACAAGGGATTAGAACTAAAAACAAAAAGGCTCCAAGTCAGCTAGTTGAAGAGACCTCGATAATCAAGAATGTCTTAATCACTAATATCATTCTTAGAATGCTATCACAAGAACACAAGCGATCACATAAAAAGAGCAAGAGCATGCATCAAATGACGAGCCATGATCCACAAATAACAAATAAATGAGCTCAACGAAAGAGAAAAGAGAGAGGACATGGATTCCATAGGCTAGCAAGTTGTGTTATGCTAGGTGATCCATGTTGGGAAGGAGAGTCGAAATAGTCTAGCTATCTTTTGCTAATTTGACTCATCCCGTTGAATATGTTTTTGTCCAATTTGAGGAGGGAAGAATCTCATATAAGACTTTGTTTTGTTTGGTTTTGAGCATGCAACAACCTTTGTAAGACATGAAATGAAAATGCAAATGTGTCTGGTTTCAGGAACATCTCCTATAAGACTTTGTCTTGTTTGGTTTTGAGAATGTGTACCCATATAAGACAAATATATGTCTGGTTCAGGAACATCTCATATAAAACTTTGTTTTGTCAAGATTCAAGAATGTGTACCCCGTATAAGACATATAAAAATGTTGCATCTGATTTCAGGCATGAAGCATCTCGTATAAGACTTTGTTTTGTCTGGTTTTGAGTTTGAACACCTCGTATAAGGCATGCAAAAATATAGTACAAAGAGGGTGATATGCTATGTCCCCCTTTAAGATATCAACATAGTCCTATGTAGATTCTTAAGGAAGCTAGAAACAAGGATACACACCTTCAACACCAAGGAGATATCCTTTAGGCAACAATATTCATAAATCCAAGCTAAAGAGGCATTACTCTTACAAGCAAGGACAAGATAGTTGAAAAATAGATATCTTGCAACAAATGTATAGGAAATTATTTGAGGAGAAGGGATATTTTATCAAAGACATCTACCTCAAAAATAATATTTTTGAACAAAAATAACATCATCGACCAACACAGAGGAAGGAGAACAAGAATTCATACCTTCCCCCTATTGCTAGGTAAAAGGGATTCTTGATGAAGGATGACACACTTTTGACCTAATAGTAAAGTGTTTGTTTAAAATAGATATACATTGCAAAGTGTAGAAGAGGTTGTAGCCAAGGATACACACCTCTTGCATAAAATATAATCCTTAAGAAAACAAACACTTCACATAAGGAATGCCATCATTTCGTAAGCAAACACCACTCAACAAAAGGAAAAGTGGATCTTTAAAAAGGATAGGAAAAATCAATGCTCGCCGATCATATGGACAAGGAGAAGGATTGCATAGTCTCCAAGGAGAGATTCATTCTTAATATGTGTATAATTTAAAGAAAGGAATAGGTCCTAACCAAGGAACACACATGTACTTGCATGAAGGATAATTCTATACAAGAAAGGACGTCATGTTATAAAAAAAAATGCAACTCATAAAAGAAAAGGTGAATCCTTAGAAAGAGGAAAGAGAGAGAAAAATTATTCTTACCCCCAAGAATAGAGACAAGAATAAATATATTATTATGTTTCTCACTAAGTATGATTGCACCTGAGATTGTACCACCATGGATGACAATGAGCCCCAAATAGGCAAGCTATCAATGTCACATGGTGAGGAGGAACATAATAGAAACTTGAATGTTATTTGAAATGATCATAAGAAATTAATGTAGATAAGGGGTATCCAATATCCAAGCACTTGGAAAAAACCAATTACTCAATACCCAAAAACACCCAAAGGTGGGTTTCTCTCACAATCCTTCAATCCTTCTAGAGGCCTTCTAAACTGAGTTTTTCTCTCATAACTTTCAGTATAGGAATGACATTAAAAACGTACAAGAATTTTCAGATACCCATTTTAGTCCTATTTGACATATCTCAAAATGAGGGTATGTTGTTTTGTACGGAACACTGCAGAAATTGACTGTTATTATGCTAATTAGGCCTAAAAAGTGCGGCAAATGGGGTTTTTTGGGCATAATTTTCCGTATAGTGCTCATATCAGAAAACTAAAACCAATTTTAGATACCCATTTGGGATTTATATAAAATATGTCAAAATATAATAGGTTTTATTTGGAAATAATGCTTCAAAATTGGATTATCCTCATTCCAATGGGCCCAATTAGACTTATTCCATTAGGTTGAAATAGGGTTTTGACACTCTAGGCCTCAAAATATCATAAAAATGGATCATACATGTCCCAAATGTTCTTTCTATTCTTCCCAAACTGACTCCCACACTTTTCAAGTGGATTTTAATCAAAACCCAACTCTTGGCAATCTTCTCATACCAAAAACAAGTAGTTTACAGCCTAAGGCATCACCAAAATTGCACCAAACTCACTCCCCTACTCCTGCAAATTTATAGAAACCAAAAAAAAAATCAAAATATCTATTTTACCAAGTTTCATCAAATTACACAGGGTGGAATGAGCGTTACAACATTTTTTCATGCTAAAACCCTCTTACTTAGGGTTTCAAGACAATTTTTAGAAAAACTGCTATAAAATGCTCAAATCTTAATGAAATTTAGTGCGACTATATTTAATATAAATTAGATTCACTCCTCTATCAAATACAACCAATTCTAGATTATTAGCTTACCGTACAGGTCAATACAACAGTCTACAACAACAAGAAAAGTCTAAAAATGCAGGGAAACAATATCATTTTTATTGAATTTCTCCCCAATACACCATTTCCAACCCTGGATTCAACATTACAAGACTTATTTAAACATATTGAAAAAGTTACCAACCAAATTTCAACTTCCAACTTCCAATGTAACTCTTCAAATTCCACATCTTTGCATTTTGTGGCAATTTTTACAATATTTTGCAAAAGTGACAATACTTTGCAACTTGACTCTCCAATCGACCTTATGACCTAATATTGACTCAAACACATATGACATGGTCTTAAATGACCTTATTACATCAAATATATAAACTAAAACCAAAATGGTGAATTTTCCTCATGGAGGCATGAAATCAACTGGGTGCTCCTTCACCATACTCCCGGATAGAAATGAACTCAAGTCCACTTGAGTTCAAGTCTTCTTTCTCTTCCTGGCATCCAATTCTTTGGCAACTTGTCCTTCATCTCTGCAAATTTTCTCGGATCCATTTTCTTCTTCTTGTACCACCTCTTATGGAGCATCTTCTCAACTTAAAGGTACCAAAAATTTGAGTTCTTGGTCACACATTGTATTACCAATGTCCATGTCTTCATCTTCATCATCATATTGTGCATAAAAATTTGCATACACCACTATTCCTTTTTCTTTATACCCTTTTCCATCTTTATCTTCATCAGCGACACCTGTAAACACATACTCACAAGTATTGTTAGAAATAAAATCTTGAGTCTCAATGGACCCATTGTTTTCACACCCTCTTTCTCATATGGCTTAGGCTCTTCCCTCATAAACAAATATTCTATGATGTTTGGTTCTATTGTCTCCGCTTGGCTTCTCCTCTAAATAATCTTCTTGATAGGCCATGTAATCTTCCTTTTGATTGGTAAATGACAACTTTCCATCTCAAATTCCATTATTTTTTCCATTTCTTCTCATATTTATTTTAATTACTCCAAGGCTTTTCTTAACTCTATTATCTTTTGTTGAATATTTATTTGTTCTTCCTTCTCATTTTTCTTCTTTACCTCTCTTTCCTCTCTTTTTCTCTCTTGTTTCTTATTTTGTAAACCCTCACTCTGCAAGTATCTCTTCCAAACATCCATTCTTCACAAACACAACTATCCTCTACCCAATAGGATTCTAGAATATGTTCTCTACATTCAAGACCTCTTCTACCCACTTCCTCTCAGTGGATGGAAGAAATCTGCACACCTTCTACCCAACTTCATCACTATTGGAGGATACAACAAACTCTCTCTCGTAACTCCCTCTTAGAGTCTTCTAGATATCATAAAAATTTGTTGTAGAGAAGGGGTATCCAATATACAAACACTCACAAAACACCAATTCCTCAATACCCAAAAACACCCAAAGGTGGGTTTCTCTCACAATCCTTCAATCCTTCTACTAGCCCTTCAAACAATGTTTTTTCCTCAGAATGACATCAAAAAATTAAAAGAAGTTTTAGATACCCATTTGAGTCTTATTTGACATATCTCAAAATGAAGGTATGTTGTTTTGTATGAAACACTCCAAAAATTGATTGTTATTTTGCTAATTAGGCCTAAAAAGTGTAGCAAATGGTGTTTTTTGTGCATAATTTTCAGTATAGGGCTCATATCATAAAAATAAAACAAATTTTAGATACCCATTCTATATTTATAAAACCTATGTTAGAATGGAATAGGTTTTCTTTGGATAGAATGCTTCAAAATTGGACTGTCCTCGTTTGAACGAGACTAATTAGGCTTATTCCACTAGGTTGAAACATGGTTTTGAAACTCAGGGCCTCAAAATATCATAAAAATGGCTCAAGAATGTCCCAAATGGTCTTCCTATTCTTTACAAATTAACTCCCACACTTTTCCAATGGATTTTAATCAAAACCCAACTCTTGCCTATCTTCTCATACCCAAAACAAGTAGTTTCCAGCCTAGGGCATCACCAAAATTGCACCAAACTCACTCCCCTTCTCTTGCAACTTTATAGAAACAAAAAATATTTTCAAAATATATATTTCACCAAGTTTCATCAAATTCCACCAGGTGGAATGGGATTTACAACATTTTTTCATGCTCAAACCCTCTTACCTAGAGTTTCAAGACAATTTTTAGAAAAACGGCTATAAAATGCTCAAATCCTAATGAAATTTAGTGAGAATAGATTTAATAGAAAGCATATTCACTCTTCTATAAAAACCAGCCAATTATAATTAATATAAATTAGATTCACTCCTCCATATAACATTCTACAACAACAAGAAAAGTTTGAAAATGCAAGGAAAAAGTGTTGTTTTTATAAAATTTATCCCCAATTCACCATGTCCAACCCTGGATTCAACCTTACAAGACTTATTTAAACATATTGCACTAGTTACCAACCAAGTTTCCACTTCCAACCATCCAACTTCCAATGTGACTCTTCAAATTCCACAACTTTGCATTTTGTGGCTATTTTTACAATATTTTGTAAAAGACAATACTTTGCGACTTGACTCTCCAATCCACCTAATGACTTAATATTGACTCAAACACACATGAAATGGTATTAAATTACCTTATTATATTAAATACATAAACTAAAACCAAAATATTGAAATTGCCTCATGGAGGAATGAAATCAACTAGGTGCTTCTTCACCACAAATATGCCATTCATTATCACATGTTACTTTTATGATACCTAAGTCAATATAGTATTGTATTTTATCTTGAAAAACTTGAAATTCATTAGTATAATGGCCATGGATTTGATAATACTTGCAAAAAGTAGAACCTTCAGGATATTGTCTACATTTTCCTTTAGGCCAAAGACGAGAAATTAAATTGGCATGAAGAAGATCAGATAAAAATGTATCGTGTTTTAATACAATATTGGAATGATAAGACATGGATTCAATAGACAATGGAGTATGGGAAGTTGACAAACTAAGAGGTTGGAATCCTAACTTTTCATTAGAAAAGTGTGATTTCTCATAACTTTCAAAACATTGTTGCACAGATTCTAAAACTTGTCTATTATGTCCATGTGTAGGATCAAGAGAGGGTTTGACCTTAGGTGGAATTGAATTGAAGTTTAAAGAAACCCAGTCAATATCTACATGTGTTATGATAAAAAAAATTGAGAATCAAATTCAGGCATCTTAGATTTTCTACAAAAAGAAGGTGTGAAATCTAATGACCCCCAATCATCCTCCAACAGTTCTTATTTAGGAACATATTTAGTACGATGGTGTATTTGTTTAAATTGAAGAGCGGATTGCAGGAACTAACAAAGTATATTGTGCTTCAACTTGTATGTTCTTGTCAACTTCTAAAGAAAATGATTCATTATTATATATGTAAGATACTACATGATAATCGGGTTGACGATTTACTCCATTCATAACAACATTTTTTTATTTTTGGTGAAGTTGAGAAACATCTTGATGAAGGTGGATAACTGTCTACTGAGTGAAGTTTAGTATTTACCGAGTTGTAACCGAGTTGTAACCGAGCTATAACATAATGCATTAAATATTTACATGTGTTATTTAATGAAGGAAGTTGATGAGCTGGAGTTGCTTAAATGATTGGTAAGTCGTGCATGAAGTTTGTTAATGAATCTATGGCAAAGGAAAGTCGGCAGGAAGATCTACAACGCAGATTGAACCGCAATACCCTAGCACAAGTTCCAAGAAATGTATGTAAGTTCCAAGGCAGGGTAAAATGTTTTCAGATCGAAAGATGCATTGAACCTAGTCAAGTTTGAAGATCTGATGGCTATGATTGATCATGGGAAATGTGATCAAGGAGATTAAGCGGTTAGCTAATTGTTTATAAATAGTGAACTATTGATAAACAATGTATGCGGGCAAGTGTATGCATAGGGATGCTACATAGTGATTACCGAGCACTGAAGCTTGAAGACCTGTTTTGAATAACAGAGTATAGAAGCCCAGTAGATGGACAAGATTAGTTCTATGTCTAGATTGTATTGAACAAATAAGAATCTGCTTTAGCATTTTAGTTGTGAAGTTGCAGATAGATTTTTATTACTGTTATTTTGTGAAAGTGATAGAAAATCTCTTAACCGAGTGGACTTAACAGTCTTATTTGTAAAACCCTCTAGCAAGGTGACATTTTGATTGAGTGTTTGAAATCCTTTAACAAGGTCCTTTCTAACAAGGTGAAGATCCTAACAGATCTGAGGGAAATCCCTTAAACGGGTCACATCTAGCAATGTGTTTGTAATCTTTAACAGGATTTGCTTTTAACCGAGCATACTCTAGAAGAGTATATTTCTTAGTGGGTCCGAAATACATAGTGGTTTTTCCCTATTTAGGTTTCCACGTTAAATCTGGTGTTATGAGGTTTATGATGTTTATATGCTTTTGAGTATGCATGTTTAACAGTTTTGGTTATATTACTAAAGTATATGTTACCGAGGTTGAATCTGATGTTTTTATGGAAGATTAAGTTTGTATGATTCACCCCCCCTCTCATCTTGTTGGCCATTGGATCTGTACTTACATTTAGTATCAGAACTATCAATTGGTATAAAAGCTTTGGACTCTAGAAGAAAAGTTTAAAGGCACTTGAGTTAAAGATCCAAAGATGTATAAGAGGGATGCACCGAAGCTGAACAAGTCAAGTTTCTCTACATGGCAGAAAAAAATGAAGCTTCATCTATCAGGAGTTGGAGAATATGATGTATACTATATGGAGAATGATTTTGTCACACCGAGCACCTATCCATTGACAATAGAAGAGATAAAGGCAAAGCAAGAACATATCCAAGCAATGATTGAAAAAACATCTGCATTGACCGACTCAAAGTTTAATGACCTAGAAGGCTTCAATGATGCAAAGGCAATGTGGGATAAGCTCATATCTGTGTATGGAGGAGATGAACATGTTCAAAGAGAAAAAGTAGATAGTCTAAGAGGACAACTTGAATCCATGAGGATGAATGAAGGTGAGAACATAACTCAGTACAGTACAAGACTAAAAGAGATTGTCAATCAAATCAAAGGAGCAGGTGGAACTATTGAAGAAAAGGATATAACAAGTAAGTTGTTAAGAACCCTTCTACCAGCTTATGCAATCCGAGTCTCTGCAATCAATGAATTAAGGTCTGTACCTAATATGCCAGTTTCCTTAGATGCTACCATTGGTAAGCTACATGCATTTGAGTTAAGTAACTTTGATAACAGTGGATCTTCAGTAAATAAAGTTGAATCTGCATTTAGTTCTTTTCATCTTGATGAATCTAATGATTACAATGAAAGAAAGTATAAGTACTCTGAAGGAGATCACAGTGGAGCAAGTGAAAGATTTTGTAAGAACATAGAAGAAGTACACAAATTGTATGAGGAAATCAGAAAGCAAGAAGAGTTTGAAGCACTATTAGCCAGAAGGTTACCAAGAGGAAAAGGTAAGTATAAAGGAAAACTACCTTTGAAATGTTTCAATTGTCATAAAATAGGACATATAGCTTCTAACTGTCCTGACAAAGATTCTACTGAAAAGAGAGATTATCGAGATGATAGACAAAAAGATAATCATTACAGAGGACACTGAGACTTTAGAAGAAGAGATAGAAAGACATGCTTAATAGCCAATGAGGAATCCAATGATGATAAATCAGATGACACTGATACAGAGGAAGTTGTTTATCTGGCTATCAAAGATGGATCAAATGAAGAAAAGTATGAAGAAAAAGCCCTAATATCTCACATAAACACTAATGATTCTTGGATCATAGATAGTGGATGCTCACATCATATGATAGGAGATAAACACAAGTTTGTTATGTTAGAAGATTATGATGGAGGCTATGTTAGATTTGGTAATGATGCACCATGTCCGGTAAGAGGTAAAGGATCCATAACACTTCTTGACAATGCTAAATGTAATGATGTTTATTGGGTTGAAGGTTTGAAATACAATTTGTTGAGTGTAGCATAGCTAAATAACACACGTTACCGAATAGAATTTCAAAAAAGAATTGTCAAAGTTCATGAAAAGAATGGAAAGTTAGCTGCTACTGGGACACAAACAAAAGGTAATACATTTCATCTTGACTCAACTCAGAATAAATGTCTTTATGCAAAGATAGATGATACTTGGTTATGCCATAAAAGGTTTTGTCATGTAAATTTTGATAATCTGATCAAAATAAGTAAGAAGCACAGAGTAAGAGGTCTACCGAGTCTTGAAAAACCTGAGAATGCTATGTGCCGAGGATGCCAGATGGGTAAGATGACAAGATCAAGCTTTACAAGTAAGTCTTACACTTCTAAGGGAATTTTAGATCTTGTGCACACTGATCTTTGTGGTCCTATGAAAGTTCAAAGTTATTATGGTGATAAATATTTCATATTATTTGTGGATGACTATTCAAGGATGATCTCAGTAATGTTTTTAAAAGATAAATCAGAAACTTTTCAAATGTTTAAATGGTACAAGGCAAGAGTTGCAAATGAAACAGGAAGACAACTAAAATGTCTTAGATTAGATAGAGGAGGAGATTTCACATCTGATGAATTCAACTTATTCTGCAATGATCATGGTATCAAAAGACAAGTCTCTGCACCGAGAACTCCATAGCAGAATGGAAAAGCTGAGAGAAGAAACAGATCTATTGTGGATTGTGCTAGAACACTAATGATTGAAAAGAAGGTGCCACAAACATTTTGGAGAGAAGAAATAAGCACAGGAGTTTACACCCTGAACCGAGTACAATTGAAGAAAGGTACTTTGAAGACACCATATGAAATCTGGTAGGATAAGAAACCTAATGTAAGTTACTTTAAAATCTTTGGAAGTAGATGCTATGTTCACAAAGATGATAGAAATGGCAAGTTTGATTAGAAAAGTGAAAAAGGAACATTTTTAGGTTATTCTTCTAGAAGCAAAGCATTTAAATGTCTGATCAAATCATCTAACAAAATAGTAGAAAGTGCAAATGTGAAAATTGATGAATATGCAGAAAGAAATGATGAAGGAAATTCCAAGGAACCAGAAGACTATGATGAATTTGTCTATGTTCAACTGACAAGTCTTACTAAGAAAATTGTTGAAGAAAATGAAGAGAATATCCAGTTACCGAGTGATGAAGAAAATCATACAGAGCCTACCAAGCCTATATTAGCCAAGTATGTCAGAAGACATCATGCACCAAGTCAGATTATAGGAGATAAGGATGATCTAGTGATGACAAGGAACAAACTGAGACAAAACACATGTCTGATATCTAAATTTGAACAGAGAATAGTGAAAGAGGCATTTAACAGTGAAGATTGGATAAATGCTATGACAGAAGATATTGATCAAATCAAGAAGAATGACACATGGACACTAATCCCAAGACCGAAGGAGAAAAATGTAATTGGTACAAAGTGGATTTTCAGAAACAAGCTAAATGAAAAAGGAGAGGTCATTCGAAATTAAGCAAGACTAGTTTGCAAAGGTTATGCTCAAGAAGAAGGAATTGATTATGGTGAAACTTTTGCACTTGTGGCTAGACTTAAAGGATTAAGAACATTGTTGGCATATGCTGCTTTCAAAAACTTCAAGGTATATCAAATGGATGCCAAATCTGCATTTCTAAATGGAATATTAGAAGAAG
Organism: Cryptomeria japonica; assembly: GCF_030272615.1. Classification (NCBI taxonomy): domain Eukaryota; kingdom Viridiplantae; phylum Streptophyta; class Pinopsida; order Cupressales; family Cupressaceae; genus Cryptomeria; species Cryptomeria japonica. Next base: position 228,918,754 of record NC_081407.1, read on the forward strand.
AAGTTTTTATTGAACAACTTGAAGGATTTGTTGAAGACAAGAATAAAGATCAGGTATGTAAATCGAACAAAGCTTTATATGGTTTGAAACAAGCACCTAAAGCATGGTATGAAAGATTGCTCTCTTATTTGATTAAGATTGGTTTTATAAGGACAAGTGAGAACATCAATATGTACATGAAGAATGATGAAAATGGAATACTGATCTCGGCCATATTTGTTGATGATATTATATTTTGTGGAAATGACTCTTTATGCAAGAACTTTGGAAATGGAATGAGCAAAGAATTTGAGATGTCATTAATCAGTGAGATAAAGTATTTTATAGGTTTACAAATACTACAAATGAAAAATGAGATTTTCATTACTCAATCCAAGTACATAAAGGAAATCTTGAAGAAATTTGGAATGGAGGATTCAAAAATAGTAAGTACTCCTATGACTACCAACTGTAAATTATCAAAGAATGATGAATTTTCATCTGTTGATGAGACACTTTACCGATCCATGATTGGAAAACTACAATATGTTGTTCACAGTAGACCAGACATAGCACATGCAGTAGGTATAGTTGCAAGATTCTTTGCAGATCCTAAGGAAACACACATGACAACAATCAAAAGAATTTTTAGATACTTGAAAGGCACTGACGATTATGACTTAGTATATCAAAAAGGAAATGATTTTGATTTAAAAGTTTATACTGATGTTGATTGGGCAGGCAACATTGATGACAGAAAAAGAACAAGTGGAGGAGCTTTCTTTTTAGGAGAAAGACTAGTGAGTTGGCTTAGCAAGAAATAAGGATGTGTTTCATAGTCAACAGCAGAAGTTGAATACGTTGATGCAGCATTGAATTGTACTAACATTACATGGATCAAACAACTGTTGGAAGGTATAAATGAGAAAGTTACTGAGCCAATAACTATATTCTGTGACAATACTAGTGCCATTAACATTTCAAAAAATCCTGTTATGCACTCTAAGACAAAGCACATCTCTATCAAATATCATTATCTTAGAGAAGAAGCTCAAGAGAAGAAAGTGGTGTTGGAGTATGTTAGCACAAAGAAACAAATAGCAGATATCTTCACCAAGCCACTACCAAGGGGCACTTTTGAATATCTCAGAAGTAAGTTAGGGGTCCTACCCCTATCTTCTACTCACTGACTGGGTTCGGTGAAAGCATCACTCCGTTGACTCTATCGAATATCTTTTAGGAGTTGATGCTGAATTACACACTTTAGGATGTTTTCTAAAGGTGTATAGGAAATATTATAGGAAATAATGCAGGAAGCAATACATGGAACAAGAATTGAAGACAAAATGCTCTGACCGGGATTGAATTGACACATTACAGCAGGAATTCACTTCATACAGGAAGAAATTATGTTTTAGTTCTTTACTTTTTGGCATTGTTGTCAAAGGGGGAGAAAACTGAGAAAGGGGAGAAGATTGAAGATTGGAAAGAAGACTGAAAGAAACAGACGAAGTCTAAAGTATGGGGGAGAAGTCTGATGACAGCAAGAGAGCATTTCAGCATTTCAGAATCACAGCCATCTGAATATTTTAAGGTCAAATCAATTGGTTTTGCCATCAATGCCAAAGGGGGAGATTGTTGGCAATTTAGCATTATAACAAACAATGAAGGATTGTTGACATTTCAATAAAGGATATTGAGAAGGTTGTTGATGACTATGGATATAACTGATTAAGGATGTTTACTGTCTTTATATTATTATTTTTTCATTGATGTCAAGAAATTGATTTTCTAATTCAGTATGATGTTGCCATATCTTGAGAAATATGATTTGAAGAGTATAAAGATGTCGGTAAAAGACACATGAAATTGTAAATTGTAAGGTTAATACTATACTATGTGTAGTCACATAAATCTGTCCACTTAATTAAATGAATATTTAAAATTTATTTGATTATTTAACCATCAATTAATAATTAATTAAATTAATATTTAATTAATTAATCTTAACCTTCTTCTCCTATTAATTAAATAAATTATTCAATTTATTTGATTTAATTCACTTAACCAAATTCAGACCATTAAATAAATAAATAAATCATATTTATTTAATTAAATTTTCTCTCACATTTAAATAAATAAATATTTATTTAAATCCCCCAAAATCCCACCTCTCACATTTAAATAAATAAATCATTTATTTAAATCACCTTTATCCTCCACCCACTTGTATTTTCCTACAAATGCAAGTTGCACATTTAAATAACTTAACATTTATTTAAATCACCTTTATCCTCTACCCACTTGCATTTTCCTACAAATGCAAGTTGCACAATTATTTAAAATAAATTATTTATTTAAATCACCTTTATCCTCCACCCACTTGTATTTTCCTACAAAAGCAAGTTGCACAACTATTTTAAATAAATTATTTATTTAAAATCCTATTTATCCTCACCCACTTGAAACCTTTAATGGTTTCCCTTAAAGTCTTCAAACTTGATGGCTTTAAAGTCTTCAAACTTGATGGCTTCCTTCTATAGTCTTATTAAGCCTTTAATGGTTTCCCTTAAAGTCTTCAAACTTAATGGCTTCCCTTAAAGTCTTCTTAAGACTTTAATGGTTTTTCTTAAAGTCTTCAAGCCTTTAATGGTTTCCCTCAAAGTCTTCAAGCATTTTAATGTTTTATCTTCCTTTTTCTCATTTAAATAAATTAATATTTATTTGAATATTTATCCAAATGCACATTACACCATTTAATTGAAATAAATGATTTTATTTTAATTGAAAATACCAAAATTCCTCCCACTTGCATTTTCCTACAAAATCCACTTGCATGCCTAAACCCCTTCTAGATTCTTCTAAACCTTTCCTAATTAACCTAATCCATCCCCTAAATATTGTCACATTCCTAAGCAAATTGGAGTCACTTCTCAAAGACTCCAAAGTCTTTGAAAAGCAATTAATGCTTTGTGTGTTCAACAAATTAACCTCTAAAGTCTTCCAAACCACTTATGGCTCTTACATGACCATTAATGGTTAATTCCACTTGCACCCATGGTTAAGGACTTTGACCCCTAACTTAACCCTCATGTAACCCATGTGTCTCTTCAAAGCATTTATTTCTTTGACTAGGGTAACCATCATGTCCCCTCAAGCATTTAATGCTCCTTATCTCTCCTCTCAAGCCTCCTCATGGTGACATTTGTCAACATGGGATTGGGTTGAAAGTCTCACATGGATTGAATATCTTTCAATCCTAACCCTTGTTAAGATTACTCAATCTTAACCCTTCATTTCCCCATTTCTTCTATAAATAGAACCCTTCTCCTCAAGCAAAAAAGGAAGCATTAGAGTATTGTTGTTATACTGGCATTAGCATAGAGCTTTCTCATAGCATCACTATCTACACTTGCATAGCATTTGCTTATCATATTCAACCATCTTGAATCTCCATATGGCATCCATGGCTAGTGCTAAAAGCTGAGAGCTACACTCATTTGGGACTTGGAGAGGAGAAGAACAAGGGAGGAGCAACTATGAGCATCTTGATTAGCTATTTTATTCTATGTTTATATGCTTTCTATTTCATGCTTAATATCTCTCTTGATATGCCTATTTAGGATAATCTTTTGTTGCTAACACTAACGTTTGTTTCTTGTGCTCTTGTGTGTGTTGCCATCAAACAAATTTTCTAATCCTTTTTGCAGAGCATCACTATGTTATCAAGCAAAGAACCTAGTCAATAAACCCTAAGGAACCTAGTCGGTAAACCCTAAGGTTATCGCTATCGGTTAATGAAGGCGGACTGTCTACCGAGTGAAGTTTAGTATTTACCGAGTTGTAATTGAGTTGTAACCGAGCTGTAACAGAATGCATTAAATATTTACATGCGTTATTTAATGAAGGAAGCTGATGAGCTGGAGTTGCTTAAATGATTGGTAAGTCGTGCATGAAGTTTGTTAATGAATCTATGGAAAAGGAAAGTTGGCAGGAAGATCTACAGCGCAGATTGAACCGCAATACCCTAGCACAAGTTCCAAGAAATGTATGCAAGTTCCAAGGTAGGGTAAAACATTTTCAGATCGAAAGATGCATTGAAGCTGGTCAAGTTTGAAGATCTAATGGCTATGATTGATCATGGGAAATGTGATCAAGGAGATTAAGCGGTTAGCTAATTGTTTATAAATAGGGAACTGTTGATAAACAATGTATGCGGGCAAGTGTATGCACAGGAATGCTACATAGTGATTACCGAGCACTGAAGCTTGAAGACCTATTTTGAATAACAGAGTATAGAAGCCCAGCAGATGGACAAGATTAGTTCTATGTCTAGATTGTATTGAACAAATAAGAATCTGCTTTAGCATTTTAGATGTGAAGTTGCAGATAGATTTTTATTACTGTTATTTTGTGAAAGTGACAGAAAATCTCTTAACCGAGTGGACTTAACAGTCTTATTTGTAAAACCCTCTAGCAAGGTGACAATCTGATTGAGTGTTTGAAATCCTTTAACAAGGTCACTTCTAACAAGGTGAAGATCCTAACAGATCTGAGGGAAATCCCTTAACCGGGTCACATCTAGCAATGTGTTTGTAATCTTTAACAGGATTTGCTTTTAACTGAGCATACTCTAGAAGAGTATATTTCTTAGTGGGTTCGAAATACCATAGTGGTGTTTCCCTATTTGGGTTTCCACGTTAAATCTGGTGTTATGAGGTTTATGATGTTTATATGCTTTTGAGTTTGCATGTTTAACAGTTTTGGTTATATTACTAAGTATATGTTACCGAGGTTGAATCTGATGTTTTTATGGAAGATTAATTTTGTATGATTCACCCCCCCCCCTCTCATCTTGTTGGCTATTGGATCTGTTCTTACATTTAGTATCAAAACTATCAATGACAACCTTAGGCTTCTCAACTACATGATTAACATTGATTTGATCTTGGTTAGTTCTTCATATTTAGGAGAGAGAGCATTGGAAACATTATAATGATGGGTAATGGTATTATCCACTTTCTCTAAAGTATCTTCATGACAAACCTTAAGAAAGGGACAATCATATCTCATTGATGATTCATCTCTAGGGGGAAGGTTATTGAAATGAATAGAAGGTGAGGTGTTAATAAAGGAATTGTCAATCATATCACCCTCTTTTACCATAATATCATCATGTTTCACCAAGGTACTCTCATTGGGAGAGACATATTAAGAGAATGATCAATATCATTCTCCAATGGTTCTTCCCAAAGAGGGAGATCATTAAGAGAAGTGTTAAAAATATCAAACTTGCACTAATATGTCCTCTTTAAGGAGAGAAAAAATTGTAGATGAATAATTGAAAGGTTCATAAAGGGGATTTTCATATATCTTAAATCCTTGTAGCTTAAGAGCATCCTCTTGCACCAAAGTGTCTTTGTAAGGGAGATTATCGATATTATTCTCTTGTATTAGCATGTCATAATGAGCAGGATAAATATCAAAGTCATAAGTACCAAATGACTCATTAAAGGTAGTAAATTATTCCTATAGGATATCCATGTGGGAGAGGTACATTTTAGGAGAACTATCAACACCATTCATCAAAACTTCATCCTTAGAAAGGAGATTTTAAAAGAAGTGTTAATGGTCTCTTTTTGCACTAAAATGTCCTCATGGGTAGGAGGATCCTTAGGAGAGGAATATAGTGAAATAAGAGAGGCTATGTCATTATCACATCTATGAAATAAATACATAATGGAACTAACTAAATGAAAACAATATGACAACAATTTGCTTTACCAAATTATAACATATGCAAAATGCATGATAAAAGGAGATAACAATTTACAATTTTTTTGATTTTTTCAATAATGCAAATAGATAAGCAATGGTTGAATGCACCTTAATCTAAAAATTGCATGTCATAATCATCAAATCCAAAAACACAGTAGAAAAATTATGCAATCCACAAGTCAATTTTATAACAATAAATTAGGGTTTGTATAAAATTAACCACTAAATTTATGTAATGCAATTGTAAATATGATTTATGAGTGCAAAATTTATTGTTTAAATGCCTACAAATCAAATTTGAGACCATAAATCAGAAATAAGCATGCAAGGAGTCGGGTTCACCAAAATGTAATGTTGTAATTTGGAACTAGGGTTTCACCAAGTAGAATAAGACCATTAATTAACCAAATTAGCTAATACATTGAAAGAGGGTTGAACCTAATAGGTCTAACTTCAATCCAACTAAGGAAATGGCCGAGATTCTAATTAGATTCACTAGTTAGGGTTTGGTTCCCTCTTTCTATATTGAAATGGATTATAAATTGTGAAATTATGGAAAAATGAGGTGCAAATGAGGTAAACTAACAAATACAGTAAGCTATAGATGTCCCACGGAACCACCAACTGAGATTTGGGCAACATAAGATGTTTATAACATGTTCCCAAAAGTTTAACTTGAGTTTTTGGAACCAAGTAACACATATCTGCCCTGGTCCTCTGAATTTTCTACCATCGAAAGTTTAACCTATTTGTCATTGTTAACATTGTCGAAATTCTCGAGTATACCTCTTGCACCTATTTCCTACACACATAAAGAAAGGGAAATATTTTGAGGATAGGTGTTTTCCTAAGACAAACCTCAATTTAGGAATTAACCTTGAATGAAATAATGCAAATAATAAAATAAATGTTAAGGAAATATACCCCATCTCTGCAATTGTTGATGATGATGCAGTACTTTTTGAATGTAATAAAAAATAAATATTAAGGAGATGATACAATTATCTTTGACTGTAATCTCAAATGTTAAATGTAATGACATGACAAACACATGGACATAAAAAACCCTAATCACACACAAATGCTTGAATGATGAATATGCTTAATGATGAATGTTTCACGAATGCATGAATAATACGAATGGAGACTTGGATCTAAAATGAATTGATAGGATGTATTTATATAGGGTTCCCTAAGTAAATTACCAATTAAACTAACCTCCAATGGTCATGTGTAGCTTTGGGAATCAAATTTCATTAGGGAGATATAAAACTTGTCCCATTTCCAATTGGGGCCATTTGAAAGGGACCATGACATTTTGGGGTGCCTTGGTCCAGACCAAGGTGTTTCTATAAACAAAACCAAAATAAATAGCTAGGGGGGAGGGTATCCCATGATAGGACCCACCAAAGGGTATTCATGATGTCAAAGTTAGAGAATAGGGTCAAATCGGAACTAGAGAGGGGATGGGGATAGGACACACTAAAGTAGGATCACAAACATAAGGTGTAAATTGGACCAGTTAAAATTTACGATGCTACATGTATATATAAATAAATATATTTATATGAATTTCCTTTGATTTCCTTTTTATTATTATGGATCATATATACATTCACACACATAAGTGGACATATGTGTATGAGTATACACATGTGCCTTATATATTAATTTGAATGCCTGTGTTATGGGAATGATGCCTTGATGTTGAATTCCATTTTCATCACCAACAACCAAGTAGAGAGAGACCATGATCTTATGACTTAGTCATCTTGGTAACGTTGGACGTTACAACCTTTGGGGTTGTGTTGGTTTTCTTGACCGAAGCTCCTCTTGCAATTATTTATAGGGTTATTGATGACAACTACGAGGTTCATGATTCATGATCCCTATAAATGTGTAAGGAGGGGAAAGTAAGATTATGATTTTGGAAAATGATGGTTTGAAAGAAAGATCTTAGCTCTGATCATTAACAAATATTCTTAGGTCGATGTTAAGAAGGCAAATAGAGCTAACTGGAACTGTAGGGTAATAGCTTTCTTCTGTGAATGTGTTCAAGTGTAGAGTCCACCATTTTCATTGGAGTTGAATCAAGGGAAGCTATGGAAGCTAGAAACCTAATCCCGATCACTCAGGCACAAGTTTTTTCTTTTGGTTCTCATAATGATGTAATGTTGAGCATTCTCACTTGATTGTTTAAGAAATATATTGAGACATTTTTTGTACGTATGTCTATGAATGCTTGTGATTTAATTACTGGATGTTTAATAAATGTGTAGGCTCAAAGGAGAGTATGATTATATGTTGCTTACTTTTTTGTTAATATTTATTTATGTACAAGTCTTAGTTTTCGGATACACTTATCTTGGTATCGATCAAAGTAACCAATTCATGTTGTTGAACTAATTGATCTATTAGGAAACTTGCAACCATCTTTATGACAATTTACACATAACCTATTATATATTTCAACCAAAACAACACATAGAATCCATATGCAATATGCAACATACCCATGAAAATGTGACACAAGATATATCCTTGAAAAACCCTCATGAGGGAAAAACCTAGCCTCCAAAAGCATCATCCACCATGTATTATCAACAATGCATCCATTACAATACAACTATGGAAAGCCTTCAAAAACCCAACCATAACCAAGCACTCCATGTGGCCAAGCATGAATCCACACATCCCATGCCATGCTTCCTCCTTCACAAATGCTAACTTGGATAACCCAAACAATTACTCTTGTGGTACTTTTATAGAGACAAGCAACCACAAAACCACCAAGTGGTATTACATCAAAACCATGTGACAACAAAATATAATTTTTTTCCTACCTACATTTAATATTGGGTACTTCATCACAATTGCATTCCCTAATATTAAATAAATATAATATAATAATACCAATGTGTCAATACAACTCATCAAGTGGTTACAAGAACATTCCAAGGGAATATCTACATGTTGCGCGTCCATCTAGGTGCTCCTAGGTGCAATGATAAAATATGATATTACAATATAATTTCATGTTCACCTCACACAATAATAAAATAATACAACAATGAAACATTATTATTTAATGTGTAAAACACCATTTTTCCAACATTCTCCCACTTGTTGTATGCATTACATGAGAGTCAAGAAGTAATCCATTACATGAACAAGTCATTGTTCTCTCCATGCACATATACCATCATGGAATCCAAGTGATCCATGTGCTCAATCAAGATAACTGCAACAAGAAACAAAGTTATGACCATCTCATAGTTAAATGCTCCCACCCTCCATCATGTCACTACCACTGGACATGAAAAGGCCATCCAAAGAGAAAGCCACACAAACTGTCACAGCAAATGATAAGTCTTGCACCAACTGATATTCGAACACAAACACTAATCCAAAGGTGTCCAATGCAAAGGTAGTTGTTTACATATCTGAAATAACATCCACAACAAGTGCTAACACATCATCTATACATGCCTCCAAGGCATACAAACCAAGTGAATAACATCTCATCAACGTATGCAACATGTAACATGCAACCATAAGCCCCAAGTGCAATACTTGCCACGTATGTACACCAAGGAACTCACACTGTATAGGTAATGTCAATATCATAACTGAATCCACTAATAGCATATCATAGAAGTGTAACCATGTAGTGTCAAGAACATCCACATCAATATGAACATCATCTAAAACGATAACCTGCAAGTACCACTCTCACACCATGTCTCCAACATTCTCCCATGTTCTCCAAACCAACAAAAGAAAGAGATAAAGGAACCACTATGCCATCTCCCACATGACAACACATGAACACAAAACTAGTGAACACGTAGCTCCAAACAACCTCTAGCCAATGTAATGTAAATACAAACATCTACTAAGATAACCGAAACAAAGAGAGAAACATTGCAAATCAAATCGTGTAGTGTGTCCTTCTACACACACCTCTAAATGCTAACCGTGTCAAGTATGATCTCCTCCATAAAACCCCACATGAAAAGAACCAACATATATAACATGTAATCAATATGGATGTAAGCCTCTCATAACCAAGAAGATCAAACTAAATATTCATTCCCAAGCCTAGGGAATACACCCAATAAACCATCTCTCAAACTAATATCAATGATTGCCACCATCATGATAATAACTCAAATGCACAAGGAGATAACCAATGTCATACATCTCTCAAATGAACCCTCTAGAACTAAACATATCCATAGCTTAAGATCCATATCTATTAAATATAAACATAAAAATAATGTACCTAAAAGGAAACAATGGGAAATGCCTCTCAAGTAGTAAATCACTGAGTAGACCAAGAGTGGGAATGAGAATGCTCGTCAAGATATCCAAGTCATCATGACTCATACTAAGAACAATCTCCTCTCATTTCCATAACAAGTTAATTCTCCTCAGACTTCCTATTGAAACAACCAACCATCTTAACACATATCTCTAATCACAAGAGAATACTAGCATCACCAACATCTCCATGTATCCTTAAGCACCTATAACCGATCAATCCATGCCAAACTCCAAATGAAACATATCGCCATCATGAGGTATCAAGCAAATGATCATACACTCAATACAAAGAGAACCACCAAAATCAATGTCAAAGCTCCAATCGTGAATCAATAACATAAACATGACAATATGATATAACCATCTCAAAGAGATAATGTGGCTCATATGAACATGTCAAATAACCATACCATGCCAAAACTCTAAGGTATCCATCAAGAGTATACCATGACATAATATCAACCATGACAACATGTCAAATAAAAGCATAAAACCACACCTCAACAAGGACTCCTTGAGCCTCAAGATGTAAACATCTCCTAACAGTGTACCGACAAATGCAAGAGAATCTTTCTGCAACAACAGGATCTAAGGCATCCTCCAGCATATGCACACTAAGAAGATCATCCACCAACCAACATGGTGAATACTCATCACTGCTACAAGCTCCCACTGAACTGTGATACTAAGTTCTCCATAGCATTGCGATAACCATCTCCTAAATGAAGAACATCCAGGTCTACACACATCCAACTGAAATGTCAACAATATCAAGTAAACCATGAACTCCATCTCAAGAAGGTAAAGACAACCACCAACAAACCACCAATCAGGAATCAATCCTACACTGCCAACTCATCAATGTCAAAGCTCCTACTAAAAGTGTAATCAAATAAATAACCAAGCTATCATGACATCGTGATCAAATGCATGCTACAAATCCTATGCCAACTATCCAAATACTATAACATCATCCATCCTCTCATCTCAAAACAACCATACCAATGCACAAATGACCACAAACAAGGTCAACTAACAAGTATGTACCACAATGAATCAAACCTGGTGGATATAGACAGTCCACATCAGAGTCATCCCCCTACAATCAATAGGTTGCACATCCTACTAATCACATAACTTGTAAATTCGATCACCGAATATGCAAACTCATCATCACATTACTAAAATACAAACTAAGATTTCAAAGAGAATAATAATGTAGACAACATGACTCAAACACCAAATCACCATCCGGTATGATTTGCCAAACATGTCCAAAATCAAGTACCATAGTCAAAGGAACCAAATAAGTATCGAGGAGATAAGAATAACCTCCTAATATAAACATAATCACCACAAACATGACTATGTAGTGTCAATGCAAAACATGTACCTACATACCCATGACACCATAACCATAAACAATGTTGTACCTGCACTCGACTATCACCCACATGAAACTCCAAGTCTCAAACCATGTCTAACCATGTCCTCAAGCCGAAGACAACCAGTGTACCTATCACCATCAAAGTCAAACTCTGAAAAAAACACCTGTAAACATGTACCATGGAACACCAAATCTGATAATCAGTTGTAGTATCATAAATATCTCATAAAAACATATATTCCCTCAAGGTTTCGCCTCCTGATTCGTCCGGATGCACTCACACTTACACCCCAAATCTCAAGCACCTACAAGTGATCAAACGAGTACACACCACTCCAAAATAGTCAAATTGATAAAATATAAGCACCACACTATAGTCAATTGAACATTCTCTCGAGCACCTATTTGAAATCCAAAATCTAATTTCGTATGAAAAAGTTATGACGAAAACCATGTAAAGGAGAACATCTGGCTTCCAGGCTCCCAAAACATATCAAAATGGAAATAGAAGGGAACCAAACTAGTACAAAACTGTAGTGATCAAAATCGTCTTTCCAACGAGTATAAGAAGTCGAAAAACGAACTCCTCGAGCGAAAGTTATGCTTCGTTGAGTAAAAACAACCCATTTCCTTTTATGCAAATAATTTGTGGACTTTTAAATTTTCCATTTCAAAGTGTTAGCCATTTCTTTTCAAAAAGAAATTCCTTTTTCAAATTTCAAATATTTATTCCGTTCGGATTTGAAATCATATCCATCTTGGTTTTTGGTGGCAATTTATTTAATTTTATGTGGGAATTTCAATATTTTATGAATACTATTTAATGAAAACCACATGCCACATTAAAAAAATTTAAAACATATGATAAAATCATTTTTTTGAAAATATTGGTGGAGTAATGACCGCATGGGGTCCACCCTCGGTCGAGGCCCTTGGCCTCACCAGCCGGGAATCCCCATTGGTCCGATGACTTCAAAAGAAATGTGGGCGGGGATTTTTACTACCGCACGGTGGTGAGGCCACCGTTGGTGGTACCCTGTCACCGGCAAGGTTGTCGGGGCTAATAAGGCCCCTGTGGGTACTGGCAGGGTCAGCCCCTATCAATGTCATGGACTACAATTGGGAAGTACAAGGGAGGGGTCAATGACCCGCCCGACCTTGATTATATATATATTTCATTGATTTTTCAAAAGCACCCCTCGACAATATTTTTATTTTTATTTTTTTGCAGGTAAATTTTGAATTTTACCGATGGGAAAATATTATTATTTTTTATTATTCTGTAGACTGTCATGAAATTGACAATCATTGGGCCATTATAAAAAATTTGCAATATTTGTGACCAAACTGAGGTGAATTATATTATTTTTTGTCTCTCATCTAACCTAAATCTATCCATGAGGTCTGTTTTGTGCCACGAGGACAAATTTGAAAACTCACCCCCAAAACCCCATTTAAAGCAAATTTTCAATGATGCCCTAGATTGACCAAATTCGCTAAACCCCAAATCTGCAAACAACCCATTATAACAATAAACCCAAATAACATAGATCTGCAATAACAACCTGCAAAACTATATATCTTGCCTTGTCTTTTCATTCTTTCATGCATTCATGCATTCTAAGTAGGGCTATAAACACCATTAAACCAATAACTCTAATACCACTTGTAGACACCTAAAATTGTCCGGTCTAATTAAATAAATATTTTATTTATTTAATTATCTAAGCCTAATTCTTCTATTAATTAAATAAATCCTTATTTATTTAATTAATTCATTTATCCTCTTCTAGCCTTATTTCTCATTTAAATAAATACATTTATTTATTTAAATTATCATTTTCCTAAATTAAATAAATATCTTATTTATTTAATTGATCCCACTTCTTCTATTAATTAAATAAATATTTATTTATTTAATTAATTAATTAGCCTTTTCTACCCATGACACATGTCATTCATCTCTTAATTCATACACTACCTACCCCTTTCATTATTTTATTATTTCTTTTACCTACCCTCTAATCATAGCCGACCTCCTTTTACACCTCTCAATCTTATCCCTCCATTTCATATTGTGTCTTCTATTTAAGGAGATGCCTTCTTCATTATCAAACCCTAATCATTCTATGCATCCTAATCATCGATTCTAATCAAGCATTCTAATGATCATCTTGACTACACTACGATCCTACTTGCAACCACATTCCGTTCTTTGTTGAGCTCTTGTGCATATAAAATCTGAGAGCAAATATATCAAGCAAGATCAATGGAGATAGGAAGAATGGAGATCAAAACCCTATTGGACATGTGATGGTATAATCTTTGTGATTTCATGTGATTTGCATTGTCTTAGGTAATCTTCATATGTTATGGTGGATCTTTGTTGATTGTTAGGCTAGGGTTTGGTGGTTGAATTCATTTAGCCTTTCAATATTGTTGTTATTGTTATCCATTTTCACCATAAACATTTTGGCATGCCCGGTGGGACTCTTATCCCTTTGCATTTAACCTTTTTGTTGTAGATTTTGCGTTTTTGAGGTTGCAGATCGGACAATTTTTCGACGACATTTTAAGTATTTCCGCGTCTGCGAGTGTTCGGATCGCGTCTCTGATTTTCAGGAGCGTCTGCAGAATCGGGAAGCGCGTCTATGTTTTCAACAAGTTTTATTTTGCAGGTTTCAGACAGGGGTGTCTGTGTTGCATAAGCACGTCTGCGTTATTTCTTTCCGCGTTTGTGTCCTGGAAGGGCGTCTGTGTGTTCTGAGCGCGTCTGTGCATCACAGAATCGCGTCTGTGTCATACAGACGCGTCTGTGTCTGGTATAGCAGCGTCTGTGTTTTACTGTTTTGAAATTTTCAAATTTTTTTCTTTGATTCAAATTTTTCGGATTTCGTACTTAGGGTTTCAGATCTGGTTTATTTTTGGACTAACCCTTGCAGATCTAGCTAACCAAGTTTGTGCAACTTGTTTTGGAAGCAAAAACGTTTTTGTTGAAGGCCCCTCTTTCACAAAGTCCTTTGGGTTTCTAAAATTTACCTAACTTGCGTGCTTGCAGGAAGGGGTGATCATTTGAAACAACCCAAACTACTAACAAATTTTGTTGCAGGGCCTTGGCTAGGGTTTTGAAATTTTGTTGTGTGCCTTGTTTTCATAGACTAGCAAACACTTCCATTGGTGCACTAAAATTGAATCATTGTCTTTTGTGTCTTGAGCAATAGGCTCTTTTTGTTTAATCTTTAGAGGGCCTGTCTTCCCGTGTGGTCATTAGGACTACAAGTGAGAAGAGGACGACCCAAGTGGTAGCGAGGAAAACCCACCTCTTCCGAACCACTATAATCAAATGTATTCATGGTGAAAACTATGGATAACGTGTGCTGATTAGTTCATACCGACACTATGTCTCCCCATAAACCCGTTTGATCAAATTTATTTGATCATTTGTAGGGCGTAACCCCTACCGGCTGGGAGCCTTCTGTATTTACAGAGCTGAAAGTGCCGCATGTATGGCCACACGAGCGGATGCCCTTACTAGCACCATTTTGTTTTAGAGGCCCAAATCCTTCTAGTTGTTGGGGCAGGAGGTCGGACCTCTGGTAGCGGCCCACACACATACGGTTCTTAGTAGAGATACAAAGTTCGCCATGGGGAGTTTTCATGGGGATTGATGCTTGGTTGACCCGAGAAGTGAGTGCCGAGGGTGGAGCCAGTGAGGTCAAGCATCTAAGTATCCGCTCTGAATAGCGTAGCCTCGGGGGTAAAACCCCATGTGGGATCAACAACTATTGTCTTGGCCAGCCATAAGAATTATGCTTGACTTATGTTAAACATTCAAAACAATCAAGACCAAACAACAAAACATTGTGTCTTTTGTGTCTTCAAGTGTATGCAAAACAATTTTACATCAAACAACACACTTTTCTTGGAGTCATTTTGGAGTCTAAACACTAGCAAACATTGAGTCCTCATCAACATTGTGTCCTCTTGTCATGAAAAACAGTCAAATAGTCGGATTTGGTCACAACAAAACAATTTCACAGATTGGAAAAATTGCACGAAGTTTACAGAAACGCGTCTGTGTCTGTTTTAACCGCGTCTAGGTAATCTAAGCGCGTCTGTGAAGGGCAGAATAGCGTCTGTGTATCTAGCAGCGTCTATGTCTAACAGAGACACGTCTGTGTCTGGAAATCGCGTCTGTGAAGGATACAGCCGCGTCTGTGTCCAGAATTGCAAAAAACTTTACAGTCCAGCAAACATAAACAAGAAAATCGCAGAAGCGCGTCTGGGTTAAACATAGTAGCGTCTGTGTCAGGAAACTGTGTCTGTGAAGTATACAGTCGCGTCTGTGTTCAAAATTGC
Organism: Cryptomeria japonica; assembly: GCF_030272615.1. Lineage (NCBI taxonomy): Eukaryota > Viridiplantae > Streptophyta > Pinopsida > Cupressales > Cupressaceae > Cryptomeria > Cryptomeria japonica. The sequence goes on from NC_081407.1 coordinate 228,934,583, forward strand.
AAGAAAAAAATTTTCAGAGTCCAACAAACAAGAGAAATCAGTTTCGGAATACTTGAGCTTCCTAGGTTGTTTCTTCAGGTTTCATCTAGCATTCAACCTGTCTCTGAGTCTCATACAGTCCATCATTGCTTCACATCTCATTTTACATTCATACTTGTCTAAACTTGAGTCAAAAGGTCACTTGCTTGTCCTCATCATACTTTGTCAACACACTACATACAACAACACTTTGCTAAGTGGTCCCTCATCAAGGTTTCTTACCTTTGGGTCTCATTTGGTTTTACTTAGAGTCAAGGTCAGCTTACCTCATCAAGAGAAACTATCCTCTCTTTGGAAGTCACACCTACTCTACTACTTACATACTTGGTCTTACAATTTGGACATTGCAAGTAAACTTCAGATTCATTTACGCTCCATACAACTCTTGGTCTTCCATACTCTTTCCATTTTTCATTTAGTCTTACACATCTTGGTCAAACACCTAGTTCATGGTTGAAACCCATCTTCAAAAATCTAGGAGAAAAGCTAAAGAAGCTCAAGAGTCCGCAAACATGAGTTCTTATGAGTATGACAATGATTTATTTTTCAATCCTGAGCACACTACACTGCCTGACATGGATGTTTATAGACACATTCCAAATGTGGAAAACACAGACACTACAAACAAAAATGCTACACACAATGACAATGTGGACAACTTTTCAATACAATCAGCAGATGTAGAAGAATCCATAATGAATCCTCATTTCAATAGATTGGTTGAAGAGATAATGAAGAGGGATAGACAATACTTCTTACACATGATGGCACAAAGTGGAGCTAAAATACCTCATGACTTTGACATGTCTCAACTTATGGAAAATCGACCCTCGCAACAAACTCACTCCAACATGGATCAAAGGAGACCCAATAGTGGAGGAAATAGAGGACCGCATATGGTACCTGAATCACCATCAGCTTTGCTTCAAAAACCAGAGGTCTCACATACACAAGCTCAAACATATGATACTTACCTTCGAAGACCATTATGGAAGTCTTACGCAGATAGATATGCTCAATCACATGCTCCAGCTATGGATCAATCAAAACAAGTGGATACTCAAAGGCATCCTCAAAATTTGGACATAAGGAAACCTCATGTCAAATTTGGGGGCAACACAATGGAAAATGAAATGCCTATTGAATATGGTATATATGCACAAAATAGATATGGGGTTCCTCAACATGAAGCTATGCCAAGTGCTCCCTATATGCCGCATCAATATAGACCTCCATATGAACATGTCTATGATCAATATCATCCATACATGCAACAAGCTCCTCCTCAAATTGGTGTCTCAAACATGGGGTATGCTACAAGAAATCGATCGCCACCTAAGAATAATTTGGAGCAACAAATCAGAGATTTACAAAAGAAAATGGAGGACATGAGCACACCAAAACCAACATACACTATGAGAGACATATGTCCTTATCCATTTGATAAGAGCATTCCAATGCCTCCATTTTCGGCACACTTTGCGACGCCAAAATTTGACAAGTATAGAGGAAAAGGAGACCCCAAGGCACACATACGACAATTTTTCACAGCTTGCATAGAGGTAGCGGCAAAAGAAACATACTTGATGAGGTTGTTCCCGCAAAGCTTAGGCGATCAAGCTATGGAATGGTTCTCTCAATTACCTCCTGGTATTAAGTCATGGGGTGACTTAGCAGAGGCATTTATTCAACATTTCTCCTACAACATAGAAACAAATATCTCAGTCACTACTTTGTGCAATACTAAGCAAAAGGAGGGAGAATCTTTTGCGTCATTTTTACAAAGATGGAGAAATCTAGCCAGCAGATGCTCTTGTGAAATCCCACAAAAACAAATGGTAGAAATGTTCACTCAAAACGTTAACAAGGATATTGGCTATGATCTAAGGAAAGCTTGTTTGTCCACCTTCAAGGATGTTATTGAAAAGGGCTTAGCAACAGAAAAGGTCCTAATTGAACAAGGAGTCATCAAGCTATTCAAGGAAAACAAAGATGACTTTAAAGGAAAAGACAAGCCAAGATTTTGGAATAAAAACAAGAACACAGTCAACGATGGCGTTGTTGATGCCAATACAGTGAGACCCAAGTTCATCTTTTCAGGATCAAGTTCTACAAACAATCAAGTGAATACTCAAACAACTTCCAGATCACGAAGGAAGTACACTCCATTGGGAGAACCACTTGAATCAGTCTTCAAAAAGCTAGTGGCAAACAAAGTGATCACAGTTCCAAATTTTCCTCCATATGAACCAAAGGTCAAACCAAATTGGTGGAATGATGATGAGTATTGTGAGTTTCATAAGAGCAAGGGTCATAAGATGGGAAGTTGCCATCGACTGAAGAATATCGTGCAAGATCTCATTGATAGAGGTGACATTGAGATTGAGGGACATTCGTCTAATCAAGAACATGAGATGTTTAAGGAACCATTCCCAAAGCATGACAAAGGAAAAGCCCAAGTCACAGATGATCAGGCCAACTATACTAGAGCACATTACAACTATGATTCAACTATCAATCATATCTCGATGGACAATCATATCTCTACTATTACCATCAAGAACAAAAACCCTGAGAATCCTCCTCAGAGACCCAAGATTGTTCTAAGAGGTGTTGGATCTTCTTCCGAGCCTGCCTCTGAATGTCATGTTACAACTCGTCGAGGTAAAATTACTTTGCTAGGTGCTTCAACTAAAAACACCGCTTCTTCATCTACCAAACCTGAGTATGACCTTGTAGAACAGTTAGGGAAGACACCCGCGCTCATCTCCATCCTTGAGCTCTTACGCATATCCCCCGCTCATAAAGCTATTCTCGACAAAATCTTGAGAGACACCGCTGTTCCTACTGATCTGAATGTGGACCAGTTTCAAGCCATGGTGGGATACCTTTCCATTCCACATTCCCTTACATTCACAGAAGCCGATGACGCCTCCGTAAGTCAGCCACATAATGCACCATTACATATGGAAGCCTTCATACACAAACATCGAATAAAACAAGTCCTGATAGATGGAGGAGCTAGTCTAAATATCTGCACATTGAGCACCATTAAACAATTGGGATATTCCAATAAAGCTGTGAATTCAAAAAATCAAATCACCATCAAGGCATATGATGATGAAGAGCGCTCATCCAAGGGCACAGTCACCTTACCTCTAAGAGTTGGGCCAGTTACAAAGGATGTGGTTTGTCAAGTCCTAGACATCGATCTCACATACAACATACTCTTGGGACGCCCATGGATTCATGAAATGAGCGCAGTCCCATCTACATATCATCGATGTATCAAGTTTCCACACAATGGAGTTGAAGTGAACGTCAAAGCGGATCCAAATCCATTCATATATTGCAACAATCTGCGACCTAGATCAGAAATAACAATTCCAGCCAATCGAGAAGCTATTCCATCTTCAGCATATGTGGATCCAGAATCATTAAAAGCTTCTACATCCAAACAAGCAGAGCTAAAAGAAAAGTTCAACATTAAAGACCTAGGATGTGGAGAGTATATATTTCATGTTGACCAACTCCCATTATCTCCTAAGGTATTCTGTCAACAGGAACAACCTACAAACAATTTGCAATGCCAAATAATTAGGTGTGAACCACCTAGTGTTGTGGCTACTAAGTCCGAATGCAAATCTCCTCTAGTGGTGCAAGCATCTCTTGATATCAATAGTCCTAAGAGTGGTTCCAGCGAAGAATCTATTGAGCGTATTACCAGCCCTCTTGATAACTCACATAGCCTTACCATTTCATCCACTCATTCCATATCCACTCCACTTCCAGACTTGGATCAACAAGAATTACAAAAGCTCTTACTCATTGGGGATAAAAAATCAAGCTTTCGAAAGAAAAAACTAAAAGTCAAAACTAAAGAAAATTCCTCCAGTCCAAATCAAAATCAAAAGCTATTGGACTCTCCAAAAATTAAAGTCAAGGATAAGAATCCTATGAAGCAAAAAGAGAAAGAGTTAATCTCCCCTAATATCAAAATAACTGGGGGCAAAAGTTCTAAAATTTTACGTCAAAAAGCATACTTGTTGATCCTAAGTCTCCATCATGCTATCCTACTTTCACTTCTTTTCACAATCATAAGCCTTCATAACTCTTCCACTTGTTCCACACATCCATCCCCTTCTAGCGATACATCATGGACCTTTAATGGAACTTCCTTGAGGGACTTTGTTATCAAGGATGCCCAAACTTCTTTAGGTGACACACATATGGGCCTACGTAGTCCACACACTAGTAATTCTATCTCAGTTCTCTTATCAAGGAAGACAGACACTCAAGCTACACATCATTCAATCAAGGAACAATGCAGTTACAATCACAAGGTCAAGCCTCACACATTTGAGGTAGGTGACTTGGTTCTCACAGAAAATCCTAAAAATCAGCAAGACAAAGAGAAGGGCAACTTCGAACCAAATTGGCTTGGTCCTTACATCATTACAACAGCATATGGATCTGGTGCATATCAGCTCTCAACTACAGAAGGTGAACCTTTGGAGGATCCTATCAACAGCATGCACCTTCGCAGGTTTTACACATAGCTCTTCGGAATATCCTAATTCAAAAAATACAAAAAAATTATAAAACATAAAAAATTGTTACTTGGTGAAAACCTGGCAAACAGGCGCCTTGTGACACAAAAAAAAATTGAAAAAAAATCAAAAAGTAAAGAGAAATAATTTCGTCCAACGGTGAAAACCACTTCGGTGGCGCCCTGGGCAAGTACCATGGTGAAAACTGGGTCACTTGCGCCATGCGTAGAGACATTGCTCCTCCCTCCTTCAGGATTCTCTTTCATCCTTTCACTTTGCACACACTCACAACCTATTCATCCATAATAAACTTACACATTCCCATCATGGCTTGTTATTGATCTACCTAAGATTGGTTAGCCATTCATAATAAACCTCCCTTTTCACATCCCTTTCCATCCATAACAAATCAGACCCTATCTGTGGCTAAGGCAAATCCTGCGTCTAGTGATGGGTGTGGAACTGAGAACATCACATGTTTCGAGGAGTACAGTTTCTTCCAGCTTTCTTCAGTCTATCCGCGCACAATCCGCAATAAAGCAACATTTGCATCACAGATCCGCAATAAAGTTTCATCTTCTCCACAATAAAGTATCAGCTTCATGGATTTAGTCAGTTTCAGATGAGACAACAAAAACAATGGGCTTCAACAAATCAAATCTTTCAACAGACTCAGACAACATTATGGTTCAGTGCTATCTATCCTTTCTGTGAAAGTAAACATTGTGACCACAATCAAATAAGACTTATACAAGTGACAAGAGACACTAAACTTGAGGACTACAGTGGATGTTGGTGTCGAGTCTTGGTTTTCTTTTGATTTTATCTTTTTGGTGACATGTCTTTTAGCTTTTCTGGGATGTCTTTGACTAGAAAGGCGAGGATGGGGTATCGTCACCTATTTGTATTTTCTGTCTGTGGATTGTCTCTTAGTAATGCTATGACTTGTCCAAGGATATGAGGACACTGTGAGTCTAGTATGAACTGGGGCATTCCTTGTTTGTGACTGTCTTATCTCCATGAAAATAGGTACAATGACTTTCTGGGTCAAACATATGCCTCGATCGTCATAACCTACTTGCCATAATAAGCTCAATGATGATAACGCACAAGAAGCTCTTTCACGTTCATATCTTCTATCTTTCATCCCCCTTTCTTGATTGACTTCCATCATCCTTCTCGAGTCTGCATAGCCTGCTATCACATGACTGAGTATAATGACACACCAAAAACATTTGCATTTCATATAGTTGCACCTGCATTACCACATATAAGCATTTCATACATACATATAGATATCACAATTGCATCACATCTTGTACACAACACCTGTTAGCACAATTTACATTTGCATTATCATATTCATCTGCATTACATACATTCACATTTGCATTAGCATAACATATAGAATGATAAAAGAACAAAAATATTGCATTGCATCATGTAAATATTTGCATCCATATCATAAGCATCACATAAGAACATCTCATCACATAGGTACACATGCATATAGCTGCCGCAAAAAAATGAATCATCTCTCATATATAATCAAATGTTTCATGATACAATGATGTCAAAAGAATCATATGGCTACAAAATCACCCGCAGGTGTCTACAATACACAAAAAAATGGTACAAATACTGATACAAGGGAGCCCTCTATGGCTATGATGAACTCCCTCCCTCAGAGCCGCCTGGCCTCGACGGAATCTGAGCTCTAGACGGACCCGCTCCAGGATCACCCTGCCTGTCTGGTGGTGGAGGAGGACCCATGACCCCACCACTCGATGCCTGTCTCCTCCGGCTCCCTCCCATAGCCGTCGCTGTCCACGATGGTCTATGAAAGCTCCTCGCTTGTTGATCTGCTGGCACGACACCATAATACAGGTCCCTCCAGTAGGCAATCTCCTTTCCGGCTCGCAGGACATATGCGTAGCCTGCTCCTGCATCCTCCGCCGCCTGCCTCCCTGCCCTCAGTGTAGCGCTGAATCGCCTGATCCCTCTCCCGCTCAGTATCCCTGAGTCGGGTCCTGAGTCGGTCCCTCTCCCTCTCCAACTCCTAGATCTCGTCTGCCTGGCCCTAGCAGATCTCCCTGAGCTCAATCAGCTCATCCTCCTCTGGATCCCCACCCTCTGCCTCTGCCTGTGGCTCTCCCTCTGTGGGTGCCTGCTCCTGTACCTGTCCCTGTACCTATCTCGGTACATGTCTAGGTCCCTGTACCTGTCTCTATGCATGCCTAGGCACCTGCACCTGTCCCTGTACCTGTCCCTGCCTCTGTCCCTGTGCCCTAGGACCCTGTGCTGCTGGTACCTGCAGGGGCACTCCACCGCGACCCCTCACCACCTGAGCCTGTCCCTCCTGTCCACCCTCCCTCCGAGGTGCCACCCTCCTCTCCCCAACTACTCCCCTCCGCCGCCGTCGGCCTCTACCCCCATCACCCCCACCACCATCATCATCATCTCCTCCTCCATCTCCATCCAGTAGCTCTCCTGGATCTGTCAACCGTGGGAATGGATGCTCTGCCCAGTAAGCTGTATACTCTGCATCCATACCTGCATCCTCAATCTCTAGCCACATATCCCAGGGTAGGGTTATCATCTCTGCCAGCTGTGTAACTGCCTGATCATATGATAATAATGGCCCGAACTGCGCCTGATCCCTCACTGTGCGGGCATACATACTCGAGCCTCGTGGCATCCTCTGGATCCTGCCAAACTGTCTGCCAACCCTATCCACCAGCTGTCTCTCCAGTATGTAGGGCGTCCGCCCAATCAAATATCTGCTCCTGAAGGTATAAGGCAGCTCCACTGCGTCATCCTCCCACTCCTCGCACCCCAGGTACGGCCTCTAGATGACTACATCAATGTCATCTATCACACGCCTCCAGTGCTCTAACCTGCCAATCCGACGCTGAGAAGTAATCATATCATAAAGATGCACAAAGCTCCGTCCATGACCCCTGCCTCTGAAATGTATCGGCTGTGTGATAGGCAGATGCTCATATGCCCACACCTGTAGCAGTGTCACTCCACAACCCAGTCCCATTGATCCATGGTAGACAAACTGGTGAAGCTCATAATACAGGTGTCCCAACACACATGGACCCCATGCATATCTGGTGTGATGTGTAACCAATGTCTCCGTGCTCCTCCCCAGCCCACTGCCAACCCCCGTGTCGCTGCTCTCATCTCTAGTCCGGGATCCTGGAACACCCGTCTCAAAGCCTCCCTGTCTCCGTCACGATCGTATGGAATCAGCTCTCCATCGATCGGTATCCGCAGAATCCTATAGACATCCTTGAGGGTCACTGTCATCTCCCCCATCGGCAAATGAAATGTACATGTCTCGGAGTGCCATCTCTCCGCCAGCGCAGTTAGCAAACCCATGTTTGCCCGAAACTTAGGCACATATAATACGTGTCTCAATCCCATCTCCTCAATGGCAGCTCTGTCCTGAAAAGACAACTCTGGTCGCAACCTCTGTGTGGACGGGAATCTCTCCCGTGACTCCAGCATAGGCAAATACTCCTGCAGTCAAACAATCAATCATGTCAGTTATCGTGGCATTCACTGTTCATCACAAAATGCTACTTGCTATCTAAATGCATATGGTTATCTATCCTAGTGACACTCACTGTTCATCACAAAGTGTTGCTATCTATCCTAGTAGTGCTCCCTGTTCATCACAAAGTACTACGTGTGTGACATTCCCTGTTCATCACAAAGTGTTACTCACATTTAGCACTCTCTGTTCATCACAAAGTGCTGCTCACACTTTGGGTACTCCCTGTTCATCACAAAGTACTCTATCTGGGTGCTCCCTGTTCATCACAAAGTGCCTTGATCTATCCTAGTCTTCCTAGAGGACCTGCTTGAGTGTATCCTCTCAGCAGCTTATCCAATCGACAGCGTATGTTCATCACAGAACTGCCGATTTGACCTAGAAGACTAAAAACTTGCATTTTTTTGACACAAACGCGTTTCTAACTCACAAACGCGCCTCTTGACTGCACAAGCGCGCTTACACAACGCAGACGCGCCTGTTTGGCATAAACGTGCCTAAATCACTCGCAAACCCGACTTTGGAACATAAACGCCCCTACAGGACATAAACGCGCCCACATCAAGCACAAACGCGGTTCCATACGTAAACGCGCCTGGAACTGACACAGACGCGCCTGGCGGACACAGACGCGCCTGGCATCGACACAGACGCGGTTGTACGTTTTTGCACTTTTTTGTGCCCTATTCCTAAGCGCATTTATTGCTAAACTACCATGCATTAATGACAAAATTGAAATGCATCAAAGTACGAGGAGGTTTGGTGGTACTTACCGGCTCTCCTGCCTCTGCTGGTCTCTGAAATCGATGAACGCGGTCGAATCTGTGTACGAAAGCCATCGCTGCTGACTGCTGCTGCTCTTTTTCTCGCTCTGCACTGTGATCTCGTGAAGGTGTAGATGACAATGAGGATGTCTTTTTCCCGTGGTCTATCTTATAGCCTACCCTAGCCCTTGCCTTCATTTCCCGAGTCAGTATTCTTCATCCCGTGACTTTGTCACTTTATCCGACCATTCCATTCTAGCCTTTCTTTCTTATCGAGAGATTGTCTGCAATCTTTCCAGACTTTTTCATCCAATCTCTCGAGAGGGCATATTATTCCCATCCTGGGGCAACTCTGTATCAGTTCATCTTATCTTCTTTGAAACAACGCGACAAGCCGCATTGTCTCAAAGAGGGGCAAAATGTAGACACCTAAAATTGTCCGGTCTAATTAAATAAATATTTTATTTATTTAATTATCTAAGCCTAATTCTTCTATTAATTAAATAAATCCTTATTTATTTAATTAATTCATTTATCCTCTTCTAGCCTTATTTCTCATTTAAATAAATACATTTATTTATTTAAATTATCATTTTCCTAAATTAAATAAATATCTTATTTATTTAATTGATCCCACTTCTTCTATTAATTAAATAAATCTTTATTTATTTAATTAATTCATTAGCCTTTTCTACCCATGACACATGTCATTCATCTCTTAATTCATACACTACCTACCCCTTTAATTATTTTATTATTTCTTTTACCTACCCTCTAATCATAGCCGACCTCCTTTTACACCTCTCAATCTTATCCCTCCATTTCATATTGTGTCTTCTATTTAAGGAGATGCCTTCTTCATTATCAAACCCTAATCATTCTATGCATCCTAATCATCGATTCTAATCAAGCATTCTAATGATCATCTTGACTACACTATGATCCTACTTGCAACCACATTCCGTTCTTTGTTGAGCTCTTGTGCATATAAAATCTGAGAGCAAATATATCAAGCAAGATCAATGGAGATAGGAAGAATGGAGATCAAAACCCTATTGGACATGTGATGGTATAATCTTTGTGATTTCATGTGATTTGCATTGTCTTAGGTAATCTTCATATGTTATGGTGGATCTTTGTTGATTGTTAGGCTAGGGTTTGGTGGTTGAATTCATTTAGCCTTTCAATATTGTTGTTATTGTTATCCATTTTCACCATAAACACCACTCATAAAGAAACTTTCAACCATCTTTATGACAATTTCCACATAACCCATTAGAGATTTCAACCAAATCAACACATAAAAGCCATATGCAAAGAATAGACAACATACCCTTGAAAATGTAACACAAGATATATCCTAGGAAAACCCTAATGAGGGAAAAACCCAGCCTCCAAAAACATCATCCATCATGTATTATCATTAATGTGTCCATTACAATACAACTATGAATTTTTTTTGAAAACTCAGCCATAACCAAGCACTCCATGTGACCAAGCATGAATCCACACATCCCATTCCATGCTTCCTCCTTCACAAATGCTAGCCTGGCTAACCCAAACAAGTACCCTTGTGGTGCTTTTATAGACAAGCAACCACAAAACCACCAAGTTGTATTACATCAAAACCATGTGACAATAAAATATAATATTTTTCCTACCTACCATTGACCCACATTTAATATTAGGTAATTCATCACAATTACATTCCTCAATATTAAATAAATATAATATAATAATATCAATGTGTCAATACAACTCATCAAGTGGTTACAAGAATATTCCAAGGGCATCTCTACATGTTGCACGTCCATCTAGGTGCTCCTAGGTGCAACAATACAATATGATATTACAATATAATTACATGTCCACCTCACACAATAATAAAATAATACAACAATGAAACATTATTATGCAAGGTGTACAACACCATTTTCCCAATCTAATTGATAGAATGCCACATTGGTTTGAGTCTGCATTTTTTTCTCTGTAGAACTGAGTCTTAAGCCGATCCTAATTTGGAAGCTTGTTCTCTTTGGAAACCTTTGATAGTATTGTGGAATATGTCTTTGTTAAGAGGTAAAGTCTATGGATTTTGTATGATGTTTTTCCTAACCTTGTTACAATGATTTGTTATCTATGACTGCATGTTCAATCTATCACGTCATTGTCTAAGCTAGATTAGAAGTTAGCAAGCTTTTAATTTATGTGCCATGATGTATTAAAATACTAGACCCATTGTGTTGGTTGTTGTTGAATTCTATTTTGTATTAATGATTATGTGAAACATTTTTTGGTCAGTAAGACCATGTGTTAGGTTGTGTATGGAAGTACTCTATTTCATTATACCAAGGGTGGTGGACATTTATTACACTCTGTTATGATTTGTTATGAAACCTTGGCCAAGGTGATGCTGCAATTAGCAAGCAATAGCCAGCTCACAAGAGTCAAATACACCGCTAGCCAGACTTTCATGTTGCTTGGGGGGTACCTATAGTATATAACTGATTAGTCAGTGCAGATTCTAAACAACAACCTTATAGGGCGTAATGGCATAGTTCTATCTTTAATTTGCTACCCTCATGAAGGGTTGGGCCCCTCCAGTAGGAAGAGGCATGGGGGACTTCTATTTGTGGTTGGGCGGAAAAACCATTAATGATGCTCTCCCTCTCCCAGTTGTACCGAGTTATGCATCAATTTCAATAAGAAGTTTGCTACTCTGTAATCTCTTAACCCTTCTATTTATTTTAATTAGAAATTAAATAATGCTTAACTGTTAGCTAAATTACTTTTTGTTGAAATGGTTAGTTAGTTGGTAGTTAAGTTAGTTAGTAATTGTTTTATTTTTAGTTGAACTTGAATAGTTTTTACAAACCTTTTCTATAGAAATGTTATTTATTGTTGATTAATACTGTTAAGATATTTTGGTTGTTACACATGGTATCAGAGCTACATTCAACACTGAACCTCGAGCTCGCCACCTAAAACTTATATAGAATTTTGAACCTAACCCATTGTGTTTCACATGATGTGTATTCGACAAACACCTCGAAAGAAAGCCCAACACCCTGTGTGTGCTCACCTCTGGAAAAATTGGCTAAAGAATGACAATACATGTTATTCATTTCCCTTTATCACAAAGACCATGGTTGAAGCTCTTGAGAAGCTTCAAAGAGAAAGACATAAATGGACGGCTTCCAACAAGGTGGCAGTCAAGGCATTCATTTTGAACGAATTTGGGAATTGCAACCAAACCTATGTTTGAGAAACCACCTGAGAAGGTATAGCCATTATTGAACCTATGAAACATCGCGTGCCTACTCCCAACTATAGATTTATTCCATTTTCAAAATTTAGTGATTTATAAGAACCTATCACGGGGAGTGATAGCGACTCCTAAATGAGAGTCAAGAAAATTTTGTAATTATTATGAATGTAATCAATTTTGGATTGAGTAATAAACTTAAAATTTTGGATTGTGTACTCTATTATCAAATTGTACTCGTGTAACGAAAAATTAAAATTGAAATGAATATAATAAGAAAAATTAATTCTCTTTAATCGAGAAAACTTTTAGAGCATGGACAATTCCAGGAATAATTTAGGAGGTTCTGAGGACACTAATGAACCCATGGCCATGATGAGGCAACTACTGGAGGTCATGAATAAAACCTAGTCAAGGTTAGATAACCTTGAGAGAAAGTTTCAAAATCAACAGGAATCCAAGGATGATGAATCCAAAACCAAATCAACGGTTAATTTTAATAGGCAAGAGCAGTCTAGGTCAAACAAACAGCATGAGGAAGGATAGTCAGGGACCTTAGATTTTCACATTAAGAAAAACCAATTGGTTGTTGATCTTTCTAATGATATGAAGATGATCAAACCACCAAAATTTGAAGGTTTTGCATTAGGGGAGGCCACTAAGGCATGACTCAATGAGATGGAAAAGTATTTTGAAATTTGAAATTACTCAAACAATTCCAAAGCGATTTGGGAGGCTTACTAATTGTTAGGAGAAGCCACCACATGGTGGGAAAGCAAGAATAGGGGATAGGAATAAAGATAATGGAGATTTGATGGGAGAAGTTTGTGGGAGTCTTTAGACAAGATGACTTCCACAAATGTTCTACGGTAAAAAATTGGAGGATCTTCAAGACCTCAAGCAAGGAGAGGTGTCAATAACAAATATTGGGAAAATGTTACTAGGCTAATCAAATACATGTCTCTTGTGCATCAAGAAGAGAACTACCACATTAGGAAGTTTGTTATGAGGCTCAATCATATGATAGGAGGGAAAATATATGTGCTCACCCCTTGAACCATGATGAGGCATATGAAAAGGCGATCGGACAGGAGAAAAAGGTGAAAAGAGATGACTCCTATTGAGATAAAAATTGTAAGAAGTTTAGTTGGAACCAGTCCTCCCCAAATTTTAAGAAGAGAGTTTTAAGGGAAACAAACCAAACCACAAAAGAGAAAGGAAAGGGTACAATAATAACTGGAAGGAGGGAGAACATGTCAACAAGGGTTAAAAAAAGCAAGATCTGCCTGGAGGATGTTTCACTTGTGGAGGAGATCACTATGCAAACCAATGTCCTACAAAAAGATAGGGTGGCCAACAGCAACGAAACCCTTTACCACCCCACCATACAACATTCCAACAAAATATCCATGCAATGGTAGACAATAAACAAGTTGAGTACCAAGTCACACCAATAGAAATAACAAGTATGCTTTCGGGTAACTCCATAACGGTGTTGAGAGACATTGGCGCCACATAGTGTTTAATTTCACCTAGACTACTAAGTAGATTTCTTAAAATAATTGGTTATATAGATAATACATGGACTGTAGAGTATGCCAACCAGAGGAGAGCTTGGGTAGAGAAATGTCCATTTGAAGCTAAGTTTGAGCAACCAGGGATCATTACAGAAGTAAGCCTTTATGTGGCTTCCTCGGGTTCCTATGATGTAACATTAGGAATGAATTGGTTAAGGGAGCATAAGGATGCAACAAATTGTTTCTCCAAAAGGGTAGAATATATAGATGACTTGGGTAGCATAGTATGTTTCCAAGGAATTCAGCACGAAATTAAGTACGACAAATGTATGTCATGCAAATGAAACAATGTTAAGGAAATGGTTGCCAAATGTTTTCCATCAAGATGGAAGAGGTTCAAGAGCTTAGGGAGACCATATACCACAATGATATGATGATATTATGCAACCAGATATGATGGAGAAGGGATGTCAGAAGAAGACAAGAAGGAGGAAAACTTTGCAGAAAAGTACCCTTACCTTCAAGATTATCAAGATGTATTCCCAAAGGACTTGCCAAGATTATCTCCTAAGAGGGTGTTTGACTTTTCTATAGACTTAGTTCCAGAAGCCAAACTTGTATTCAAGGTCCCTTACTACATGACAATAGTGGAACTAACAAAGTTGAAGGCACAACTACAAGAACTCATTGAGAGGGGGTTGATGCAACCTAATGTGTCACCATGGGAACCCCTATGATATTTGTAAAGAAGAAATATGGGACATTGCATCTATTTATAGACTATTGAATGCTCAATAAGCTCACCATCAGAAATAAATACCCTCTACCTAGAATTGATGACTTATTTGATCAAATCAGAGGGGCCAAACTATTTTGCAAGATTGATTTACAGTCACGCTACCATCAATTGCAGTTGAAGGAGGAAGATATTCATAAGACAATATTTAGAACAAGATATGGACATTACGAGTCCATTATATTCCTTTGGACTCACCAATGCACCCGCAACGTTCATCAATCTAATGAATAGTGCGTTCAAAGACCACTTGGACAAATTTGTGTTAGTATTTATTGATGAAATTTTGATTTATTCAAATAATGAGGAAGAACATCTTCAACATTTACAAATAGTCCTTCAAAGATCGTGTGAACATAAATTGTATGTGAAGCTATCTAAGTGCACCTTTTTTCCAAAAAGAAGTACAATACTTAGGACACATAATTTTTCGTAGAAGCAATAGCAATGAATCTGGCTTAGATAAAAGCTATTGTGGAGTGGCCAGTACCAAGAAACGTACAAGAAGTAAGAAGTTTCATGGGCTTAGTAAGGTATTATAGAAAGTTTGGGAGGAATTTTTCCAGGGTAGCACACCCCATCACCACTCTCTAGTGAAATGGAAAGAGGTTTGAGTGGTCAGAAAAGCATCATAAGGCATTCAAATACTTAAAGGAGAAACTGACCACTGCACCTATAGTGAAGGTAGAAAACTTAGACGATCAACTTGTGGTAGTCACAGATGCATTAGGCGGGGGTTTAGGAGGAGTCCTCATGCAAAATGATTAGGTAATCACCTACGAGTCCACAAAGTTAAAGAATTATGAGCAGAATTATGCACTGCATGATCAGGAGTTGGCATCTATTGTACACACTCTATAAATGTGGCAACATTATCTCATAGGGAAACCATTCGAGCTACGATCTAACCATGAAGGGTTGAAGTACATATTTACCCAACCTAATTTAAATGCTCGATAGAGAAGATGTCTGAAGCTCATCTCTAATTATGACTTTCAAAACAACTATATAAAAGGAAAAGAGAATAGGGTAGTAGATGCACTGAGTCATCATAGGCATTTGTCAGCTAAGATAGTCATGAACACGGATCTTAGAACTCGGGTACTGTAGAACCTGGAACAAGATGAATACTACAACAAGATAAGAAAGACTTTACAAAGCAATTCTCAAGACCCCATATATGATGGATACAACATTGAGTTGGATGATCTATTGAGGTATCAAGGAAGAATGTACATACCCAATCTTCTTAAATTAAGAAAACAGATATGGAAAGAGGTACATTCACCAACACCCAATAGGACTATTGCAACCTCATGCCATATCAGATTGGAAGTGACAAATCATCATTATGGATTCTGCATAAGGTCTATGCATGATAAGGACTAAACATAATGGTGATGGTAGACATGCTTACCAAGGTAGCACATTTTATACTGAGGAACCTAACTGATGGAGCACATATAGTTGCTCACAAATTTGTTCAAGAGATCTTTCAACTACACAAGATACTCGAGAAAATTATCTCAAACAAGGATGCCAGAATGACATCCAGATTTTAGCAAACATTGTTTGCAGCATTGGGAACACAGTTAACCATTAGTTCAATTTATCATCCAGAGACATGCGAACAAAGAGAAAGAGTGAATTAATTATTGGAAGACCTCTTAAGGATTTATTGCATGGATCAGCAGTATAAGGGGGGAAAATACCTTCCTCTAGTATATTTTTCTTACAACTCATATCAATCCATCATAAAAATGGCACCCTTTGAAGCATAATATGGAAGGAAATGCATAACCCTCATCAATTGGGATAAGCTAGAGGATAGAATAAGTCTTAGTCTTGAAATGCTCGTGGAAATGGAAGATCGGGTCAAGCTGATCAAACAAAGGTTAACAAAATCTAACAATTGGCAGAAGAGCTACATCGATGCAAAACGGACTCTCAAACAATTTTTTGTAGGAGAGAAGGTTCTCCTTAGAGTAAAACCTCAAAAAAGTTCCATCAAGTTTGGAAAAAGGCCTCCAAATTAGCCTCGAGATATGTGGGACCCTATGAAGTACTGGAGATCATTAACCCAGTATCCTACATACTTGCTCTACAACCAACTCTTGCTCGGTTGCATAATGTTTTTCATGTTTCATATCTTAAAAAGCATGTGGTAGATTTTGACCATATGATTGATTGGAACTCCTTGCAAGTGTACGATCTAGGGGTGGTCATGATTGAACCGCTCAGAATACTCGAGGTGCATTAGCTGCACTTATGTAATAGCAAGGTTATGCAATGCAAGGTCTAGTGTTACCAATATGCAGAAGAAAATTCTACCTAGGAGGATTATGATCAAATATTTCAAAATTTTCCTCATCTATTTAAAAACCATTGAGCTTTTGTAATGTGAAATAAATGGATTTGCTTAAATGTTTGAAATTTTAGCTTATGTTTTTTATAACAAAGTAGTGTTGACTAGGGCGTCAACCCTTTAACATAGTCAAAGACTATCAACATCCCAAAAACACAGACCTAGTTAGGCAGGCAAACAAAGGGGCCGACAAAACCACAAACAACACTGGCCCGAATCAAGGAGGAGCTGGAACTGTTGGCAACAATAATGAAGGAAAACTGAGAGGGGGGGTGAATCAATTTTCACTGGATCTACAAACTTAACCACAAACATAGATCTGATAAACTGCAACAACAACAAAGATAAGAAAATAGATAGCACAACACACAACATCAATATTTTGATGTGGAAAACTCGGTTAAGAGAAAAACCACGGTGGGAACCTACCCACAATAAGATGATACTTTGTAGTAGTATGTGAAAATAATTACAATGAGGAATGCACATGCATTCAGGCACACTTCCTAGAGCTCATTGCTCAAAAGATAATGACCCAAAAGGCTACAACCCTCAAGGAAGTCTCACTAACTTATAACAAGATTCAGACTGCAATCCAAAAGAAATGAACTGAAAGAATATCATCTTCAAATGCCTGATGACAGTTTTGATTAAGCACATTTGTTTGCTCTGCAACACCAATCTCTGCTTAATACACCACACCGAAACATGAATCCTTGTTCGAACATACACCACTCTCTAATATTTGCAGACGCAACCTTGATACCTAAATTACATGACAATATCACCTATTTATACAATTCATCAACCTTGAAAACAAGGTCGGCTAAACCGTCGACTCAATTACAAAATTACATCAAACGATACAAAGATCGACCACTGGACCAATATAATGATATATATGACATAACATGGACCTAATTCAAATCTCCAAACATGCAACACCACCAGAAATCTCGCCAAGATCAACCGCAACATGCTACACCACCAAGAAAACTGCATAACACGAAGAACTTCACCGGATCAGCAAAATCATCAAAAACTTGCACAACAATCAATGTGGATCATCAAAACAAATAGGACTCAGTTATGAAACACCAACAAGCACATTAGAATCATTAGTAACATCTGCACCAACACCACTTATCAAATCTTCATCAATCAATATCTGAACCTCAAGAATACTCAAACAACAACTGTCACAAAGAAAGATAACTTGCGTGGCACCGAATCACAAACCATCTGAAATGAAGATACACAAGACCATCCCAAACATTATCTTAAAAACTCAGCTCAAGATTTGATCACACCAGAATATATCGGAGGAAATACTGAACTCTGTAAAGCACTGATAAAAAAAAAACTGCAAACCAGATCATCTGATATGATCAATTAAGCTTTCTGGATCACCAAAACCAATACAGAAAGATGTAATAATACTATAAATACTCCATAAACCAAACCATGATCACAATAAACCAATTTTCAATCATTGGAGTAGGAATATGTTGACATCAATGACAACAACATATCCTAGCAACAGCAATGGCCAATAGGAACATCCACACCTTGATTGGGGAGGGTTTGGGGAAGGGGGAAGGACCTCCCCTTCCACCTAGGATGAACAATTGTTCATGCAATGTTGTCCTTAGGATCAACAAGGGGGGAATCATTTGGAGGGGGGTCCCTGTGAAAAGGACTAGTAAGATCATCATTAGGTAGCAAGGGATTCGCAGAAGAATGAGTAGGTGCCACATCAAGGGCAACACAAGTAGCTTCTGAAGGTTGCAGAGAAACTATAGCAGGTTGTCGAGGGGCTGTCGAATAAGGCATCATGGTCTTAGAGTCTAAGGGAACGCTAGAAGGGTTAGTAGGTGACTCTTCATCCAATCAAACAAAAAGATCCTCCAGGGGCAGCACAAGTAGCTTCCAAAGGTTGCAAAGAAAATGTAGCGGGTCGTTGAGGGGTCATCAAAGAAGGTAGCATGGTCTTAGAATCTGAGGGAATGCTAGAAGGGTTAGTAAGTGACTCTTCATCCAATCCATCAGAGTAGGAATATGTTGACATCAATGACAACAACATATCCTAACAGTAGCAATGTCCAACAGAAACATCCACACCTTGATTGGGGAGGGTTTGGAGAAGGGAGGAGGACCTCCCCTTCTGCCTATGATGAACAATTGTTCATGCAATGTTGTCCTTAGGATCAACAAGGAGGGAATCATTCAGAGGGGGGTCCCTATGAAAAGGACTAGTAAGATCATCATCAGATAGCAAGGGATTTGCAGAAGGATGAGCAAGTGCCACATCAAGGGCAGCACAAGTAGCTTCTGAAGGTTGCAAAGAAACTATAGCAGGTCGTCGAGGGATCGCCGAAGAAGGCAACATGGTCTTAGAATCTGAGGGAAAGCTAGAAGAGTTAGTAGGTGACTCTTCATCCAATCCATCGAAAAGCTCCTCTAAAGCATTAATAGTTAAATGATCAAGTGTAGCATCCTTCCACTAGGTCGCAACGCCCTTGCGTCATGGAGTAGAGTAGTCCAAAGCCAAATGCCCTATAGAAAAGTACTTCTAGCATTGAAAGGGGAGACCCTCAGAGTCCAACAGTTGCGTTCAGGGCCTATCCTCAACCATGAGCACCATATTTCCGAGGAGAAGAGAAGCAACATCAATGTCAACCAAAATGCAGGCGAGGATGGAGTGGCCCATCGAGGAAGTGTCATCATCCACCATCAGGAAGCAACCAATGGAGTTGCCAATGACCTCATAGCAAGACCATTCCCAAAAGTGTAGGGAATATTCGGGAGACAAACCCAAACAAGATGCACAATAACATGTTCAGTAAGAGGGTTGAAGGCAGTGGTCCAGGGCTTGACAGAGAGAGGGTGGACACCCCAAGCCCACAACTTTCCCATAATCAAATCCCAATCAGCGGAGGAAGTAAAGGAGGCAATGAAAAATCCTTTAGCACATGGAAAGAGCTTAATATTGTAAGCAACCAAGGGTTTCCATGAGTCACTTACCCAATGATGTAGGTCTAGTAGGGAGTGCTAAAGCCCAGAGAATCTGCACACCAGGCCACAGGGTTGATAGAACCTTGTGTTGTCCACAACATCCTACCCACAGACAACCAAAAGGGATGACTTGGCATAGGGGAGAGGATAAAAACCCTTGGAGGAAGCCGCAGATCTCACCACACGAGAAAAGCTATGCTTACCAGCAAACGAGGGCATGGACAGGGTAGCATCCGAAGTAACTGTTATCACAAAAGATTGCACCCTTGTTGAGCTATCAAATCAACAACCTTGTGAAATATTGAAACAACCTCGAAGTGTGGGACCTTGCAAGGGGGATGAATCTTCAGAGAAGGTTGGTTTCCTTCTCAATCTAGGTGTAGGTGTTGAACCAACTCAACACTTTAAAAATAACTCCTAATCCTATCCTTACAACTTGCAGAGGTAAAGAGAAGAGAGAATTGCTTGAAATAAATGGAGGAGATGCACCAAGAAGAGATTGTTTCTCTCCCTACCAAAATGGCACAAGGAATCAACTGAAATACCTAAGAGATGCACAACTTCAATTGTATAAGTGACCCAAATGCATGTATGGAGGTTAGAATTTGCTCAATGTCAAGAGGGGAGAAGGATTCCCACAAGCCACACTCATAAAAACAAGTTAAAATAGCATATATGGAGAGAAAAGCCACAAGACATACACCTATGATGAAGGTAAGAAAGCATACACAACATACATAAGTTGAAAGGAGACAAGAATGGTGATTTTCAATTAATCATAAAGCCAAAAGCCAATCTTACAGTTGTAGAAATGCAAAAATAATTAGAAGTCTTCAAGAGAAGAGAAAGAGCATAGGAAAGCTCAAGGCAGCAGGGAGAGAACCCTTTACAATGAGGCTTAACAACCTTTATATAGAAAAATGGTTATAAGAGTGATCATGACCCTTGTATGTCAGTTTGGGAGTGTAGGGAAGTGTGTGCACTTGACTTGTACATGCAAGCAACCAATCCATACCCACAAAAGGAAACTCTGAGAAGGGTGGATCGACTGACCTTCCAAAGTTAGAGTATGCAGACATGACATAAGTCACCATAACAAGCATGGCCTCGTACCTCCCCTGATGGAAATCCTGCCAAAAACATTAAATGCACCCTTGTGGCTTCACAAAAGAAGGTGCATAAGTCACCAAAGTTGTTGAAGCATTTAAAGCTTTGAGTGTCAATCACGTCATACAGAAGTGTTGCAAGATGGAATTAGTTTGGAATACTTCGAAGACCTGGGTCACGTAGTTGGGGAAAACTCGAAGACCTAGGAACATTGGTGTTCCAGAATTCTGGGGTAGAAGAACAAAGAACTTGGGAACTTGGGGGTTCTAGAATTCTGGGGTAGGAACTTGGTAACTTGGAGGTTCCGAAGTTCCGGGGTAGGAACTTGGGAACCTGGGGGTTCTGGAGTTGGTTCCGGAGTTCCGAGGTAGAAGAGTTAGGAACTTGGTAACTTGGGGGTTTTGGAGTTTCGGGGTTGAAGAACAAGGAACTTGGAAACCTGGGGGTTCCAGAGTTTCGGGGTAGAAGAACAAGGAACTTGGGAACCTGGGGGTCCCGGAGTTCCAAGGTAGGAACTTGGGAACCTGGGGGTCCCGGAGTTCCAAGGTAGGAACTTGGGAACCTGGGGGTTTTGTTCCGGGGTTGAAGAACAAGGAACTTGGAAACCTGGGGTTCCGAAGTTCCGAGGTTGAAGAACAAGGAACTTGGGAACCTAGGGGTTCCGGAGTTCCAAGGTTGAAGAACAAGGAACTTGGGAACCTGGGGGTTTCAGAGTTCTGAGGTAGAAAAACTAGGAACTTGGGAACCTGGGGGTTCCGGAGTTTTGGGGTCGAAGAACAAGGAACTTGGGAACCTGGGGGTTCCTGAGTTCCGGGTTGAAGAACAAGGAAGTTGAGAACCTAGGGGTTCTGGAGTTCCGGGCTAGAAGATCAAGGAAATTGGGGGTTCCGGAGTTTCGAGGTTGAAGAACAAGGAACTTGGGAACCTGGGGGTTCCGGAGTTCTGGGGTAACTTCGTAGACTTGGGTCGTCGAAGTTGGGAAGACTTAGGAACTTCCTTCTGACAAGACAACACTTCACACTTCATAATTCCATTGCTTTTCTCCTTGATCAACTAGGGCAACATTGGTCCATGGAACATATCTCTGATCGGCTATCACTGATGGACCAAGGGTGTCATAAAATGACAACAGTAACCTTTCTAGAGGAAGCCACTGTACCATGGGCTAGAGTGGAAGCCATAGAACCCATGGGAGGACGATGTTGAACGAGAGTCGTAGCTGAAACATAGGTCTCACCAGTCGAGAGAGTAGAGCCCTCCGTTGCCTCAGCAGCCGATAGAGCCAAATTGAGGTGAACCACAAAAGAGTCCAGCGGGCTAAGAGCTAAAACACCCAAGTGAGCAAAGGTGGAAGGAGGCATGCCAGATGATGAGGCAGAATTCAAACCAGAGGGAGCGGAAGAGTCGTTGCACGTCATCTTGTTCATAAATTTTGGCTTATGTTAAATAATTATCGAGGATGATAATTCACAAGGGGGGGGAATATGTTACATCCCTTTTTCCTAACTTTAGAAAATATTTATTATACTTTGATTCTGTTAATCAATGATATTACTTTTGTTTCTACTATGAATGGAAAATGAATGATGAAGTTATTTTGTTTTCAATAATTTATGACATCTGTTAATATGGTTAAGATGTGGCTAACTAACTTTCTTATAACCAAGTGGACATAGGAATCACACCACCCTCGGGAGGGAGGGAGAGTATCATCAAGGAGAGGATCACATACTTTGGAAAAGAACAATTGTCATTGAGCCTTGAGTCGAGATGTAAGATGTATTCTTTTGAGCATTGACACCTTGATTGGGTAGCGTTTGTTTCATCCTACTTATTGATGTCAACCTATGTTTACCTTGTTCGCCTTGTGTCTCTTGAGCGGTTATGTATCTTTGTGTTGATCATGTTTTTCAGTTATGGAAGATCGGTTCAAGCTAATCAAACAAAGGTTAGCAGAAGCAAACAATCAGCAAAAGAACTACGTTGATACAAAACTTACTCCCAGGCAATTCATGGTAGGAGAGAAGCTTCTCCTTAGACTAAAACGTCAGAAAAGTTCCATCAAGTTTGGGAAGGCCTCCAAATTAGTCCTAAGATATGTGGGACCTTTGAAGTCCTAGAGGTCATTAACCCAATAGCCTACAAACTTTCTCTACCACCAGCTCTCGCCTGGTTGCATAATGTTTTTCATGTTTTATATCTTAAGAATTATGTGGCAGATTTTGAGCATATGATTGATTAGAACTACTTGCAAGTGCAGGATCCAAGGGTGGTCATGATCAAACCACTCAAAATACTTGAGGTGTGTCAACTACGCTTACATAACCGCAAGGTGATGCAATGCAAGGTCGAATGTGACCAATATGCAATAGAAAAAGCTACTTGGGATGATTATGATGAAATTCTTCACAAGTTTCCTCATCTATTTAGAAACCATCGAGCTTTTGTAATGTGAAATAAATGAACTTGCTTAAACGTTTGAAATTTTGGCTTATGTTAAATAATCATTAAGGACTTTAATTTACAAGTGGGAGAATATGTTACATCCCTTTTTCCTAACTATGTAAAATATTTATTATACTTTGATTTAGTTAATCAATGATATTACTTTTGCTTCTACTATGAATGAAAAATGAATGATGAAGTTATTTGTTTTCATTAATTTATGAAATCCGTTAATATGATTAAGATATGGCTAACTGTTTTTCTTATAACCCAGTGGATGCATGAATTGCAACACCTTTACAAAGGAGGGAGAATATCATCAAGGAGAGGATTGCAAACTTTCGAAAAGAACAATTGTCATTGAGCCTTGAGCCAAGATGTAAGATGTATTCTTTTGAGCATCGCCACCTTGATTGGGTAGTGTTCATTTCATCAACTTATTGATGTTAACTTGTGTTTACTTTGTCGCCTCGTGTCTCTTGAGCGTTTATATATCTTTGTGTTGATCGTGTTTTCTTGTCATTGTGATTTCATGGTTAAGCTATGCTTGCATTTAATCATGTATCTTTATATATATATATATATATATATATATATATATGAGTTTCTTTTGATTGCCTTTTTATTATTATTGATCATGTATACATGTATATATTCACACACGTACGTGGACATATGTGTATGATTATACACATGTGCCTTATTTATTAATTTGAATGCCTATGTTTGTTAAGGATGTAGCTTCATTCAGATTGAAGCAAGTAATATATAACGACATTGAACGAAGGGTCATGTCCCCGTAGGGTCATGACTCTATGTGGCATAAGCCACGTAGAAGTCATGCCCCTACGTGGACATGACTCTTCATCCTTTTATTTATAGGCATTGACACTTATTGTGAACTAAAACCAATAACAGTGGTAGTTTCACGAACCAGCAAGCTGTCAATATTATCATAGAAGATTAATAGTTAGATTTATATATATATATATACACATCGAAGGTAAAATATATTCATTGCAGTGATCTTATTAAAGTTTACCCTCACTACATATTACCAGACTATTCTATTCTCTATCTCTGATCTAAATTCCTTAACATGGTATCAGAGCCACGTTGGTAGAGAAATAATAAAATAGTGACACCTCCTTTTTAAAAAAAATTCAGACTTGCACTCGGAATCAAAGGAAAAATAATCATGGTGAACAATGTTAGAGTGGAGGATAGAATCAAAGGCGCATCCAACTTCGTCTCATGGAGAATTCGAATAACAACAATTCTTCAAGAACTCGAACTAGATGCATACATAGAAGAAGATACTAAGATGCCCGAAGACAAGCCAGAGAAAACAACCTGGAAAAGACATAGCAACAAGGCTAAGAAAATCATAATTGATGATGTTAAAGATCACATTCTCCCAACCATCTCAAAACTAACTACAGCTTATGATATGTTCAAGACCATTCAAAACTCATATGAAATAAATAATGCAAGCAGATTGCTCACTTTAAAACAACAATTAATGCATATCTACATGAACAAAGGAGAAACAATCACATCCGATTTCATGAGGATTTCATAATTAAAAGACCAATTGTCAACTATTGGGAATAATATAGATGATATGGAGCTATTTCTAAAAGCTCTTAAGGGATTACCATCCAGTTGGGAATCCTTTATTCAAGGCATTAGTGCTTGTCCGACACTACCAAAATTCGATCAACTCAAGAATGATTGTACTCAAGAAGAATCTCGACTAATCACAAGAAGATTGGGTCCAAACAAAGGGGGAGAAATTAAATCACAAAAGCAAAGACTTCTCCAAGATTCAATGCTACAAGTGTGATAAATTTGGACACACTCACTGGTTCTGCCTAGAAAGAAAGAAAGATCAAGCAACCATAGTTGAAGTCAAGGAAGTAGAGAATCCTCTATTTTTCTTAGCCTTATCAAGCGAACTAAACTCAAACAAACATATGTGGATAATCGACAGTGGAGCATCTTGACACATAACCAGTTTTAGAGATCAATTCAAAACCTTTGAAGGCCACTCAACTGAAGAAGTTACAATAGGAGACAATTCTACCTATCCAGTGAAAGGAATTGGGACTTGCTCGATTCAATTAAGAACAGGAGTTACATTACAATCGAAAGATGTTCTCTTTGTACCAAGTATCAAAAGGAATTTGGTCTCTATTTCAGGACTAATGGATCAAGGATATCATGTCACCTTCCATGAAGATAAAGTTCTACTCTAGCCTAAAAACTCTAACATAAAGAGTATTATTCCTATAGGATCTAGAGATGGTAGTTTATACAAATTATGTAATACTCAAAAGCAAGCACTAAATCATGAAGTATCAAAATCTAATGAAATTTGGCATAGAAGATTAGGACATCTTCGATTTAGTGCCCTACCTTCTATAGGAAAAATTACCACAGGATTACCCAATCTAAAATGTGATCATGTTGGAACTTGTAAAGGATATGCTCTAGGGAAGAACTCAAAAGGGTCCTTTCCCTCAAGTGAACACAAATCAAAAGTTGTACTAGAACTTGTCCACACTGATTTGTGTGGTCCAATGTCATTACCATCACTAGTGGGATTCTTGTATTACGTGATATTTGTTGATGATTACTCTAGAAAAACTTGGATTTATTTCATAAAACTCAAAGAATCAAATGAAGTGTTATTGAAATTTAAAGAATTTAAGGCCCTAGTGGAAAATCAAACTAGGA
The DNA here is from genome assembly GCF_030272615.1 of Cryptomeria japonica. NCBI lineage: Eukaryota > Viridiplantae > Streptophyta > Pinopsida > Cupressales > Cupressaceae > Cryptomeria > Cryptomeria japonica. The sequence goes on from NC_081407.1 coordinate 228,960,747, forward strand.
AGAAAATAAAGACTCTAAGATCAGATAATGGGGGTGAATATATCTCTGAAAATTTTAAAGAATTTTGCATTTCTGTTGGGATTAAGAGGGAGTGTATTGTACTTTATAATCCTCAACAAAATGGAGTTGCAGAAAGAAAAAAATAGAACCATCATCGAAGTTGTTAAAGCCACGATGCATGATCAAAATCTACACATCTCATTTTGGGTTGAAGCCTCAAATACAACTGTGTACATTCAAAACAGATGCCCTCATTCAATCCTAGAGAATTTAACACTTGAAGAAGCCTTTACAAGAAATAAACCAAATTTAAGCCATCTAAGACTCTTTGGTTGTCACATGTATATTCACGTTCCTAAAGAAAAGAGAACCAAACTAGAACCCTCCGGGAAGAAAGGCATATTTGTTGGCTACAGTGAAACCACTAAAGGATACATAGTCTATATTCCAAGATGAAGATCTATTTAAATCAGTAGAGATGTCAAATTTGAAGAAGATGTTGCTTATAAACTATCTCTAGATGCAGAAGATGATCTAACCGCAGAATCATATGAAAATCCTACAATTGAAAATCAGAGGGAGAATAGCATAGAAAATCATGAACTTCAATCACCTAATTTCGAGAATGTCGAAAATCCTAACAACAAGAAAAGACCACTATGGGCAAGAAAGATGATTGAAGAAAATAATGTGGAACCCAATGAAATCTTCAAAGAGAATAAGAAAAGAAGAATTCAATCATGTTATGTTGCACTCATGACCGAACTTACAAAATCTGAACCATCAAATGTTGAAGAGGCTTTAACATGTCAAACTTGGAAAGATGCAATGATTGAGGAATACCAATCTATCTTAAAAAATGATGTCTGGGACATCGTACCTAGACCAAAAGACAAATCAATTGTCTCATCAAAGTGGTTATTCGAAATCAAATATGCACCAAATGGTAGTATTGAAAAAAAACAAAGCCAGATTTGTTGCCAGGGGGTTCTCTCAAAAGGCTGGAATTGATTACGAAGAGACATTTGCTCCAATTGCCCGATATACTTCTGTAAGAACCATCATTGCCATTGCAGCGTCCAAAGGGTGGAAGATACACCAAATGGACGTGAAGACCGCATTTTTGAATGGTGTTATTGAGGAAGAGGTATATATAGAACAACCTGAAGGCTTTGCTACACATGATAGAAATCTCTATGTGTAGACTCAAAAAATCTCTCTACGGCCTTAAGCAAGCTCCCAGGGCATGGTACGGAAGGATAGATAGTTATCTCTCCAAACTAGGATATTCCAAAAATGAAGCAGACTCTAACATATACTTCAAACTATTGGATGGTGACATATTAATACTTGTTCTCTATGTTGATGACTTATTGATAACAGGAGAAGATCACCTCATTGCAAAATGCAAACAAGATCTTGTGGCTGAATTCGATATGAAAGATCTAGGTCTACTGCACTATTTTCTAGGCCTAGAAATATGACAAAAAGAGAATTATATTTTCCTAAATCAAGGAAAATACACCACTGATATCCTGACCAGATTTGGTATGATAGATTGTAAGGCTTTATCCATTCCAATGGAAACAAATCTTCATAAGCTCAAAAATGAAGCAACAGATTCAGAACCTACAGATCCTACATACTATAGACAAATTATTGGATCTCTTATGTACCCGGTAAACACTCGCCCTGATATTTGTTACGCTACCAATGTGTTAAGTCATTTCATGTGCGAACCTAAGAAGATTCACCTAATGGCTACTAAGCATATTCTGAGATACTTGTGTGGCACTATTGGACTTGGCCTGAAGTATAAAAATGCTGAGATACAACTCCAAGGGTATTCTGATTCCGACTAGGCGAGAAGTTCCATTGATCGTAAAAGTACAACGAGGTGTTGCTTTAGTCGTGGATAAGCTATGATATCCTAGTTTAGCAGAAAACAATCAGCAGTTGCTCAGAGTTCCACTAAAGCCGAGTATATGGTTGCCTCCATGGGAGCAAGTGAGGCAATATGGTTAAGGAAATTGCTAGTTGGACTATTTGGGAAGCCCCTAAACCCCACTGTGATTCACTGTGATAATCAAAGCTGCATCAAACTTTCTGTAAAACCAGTTTTTCATAATCAATCCAAGCATATAGAAATCTCATACCATTACATAAGAGATATGGTAGACAGAGATGTCGTCAAATTGACCTACATCAGCACTGAAGAGCAAAGTGCCGACATATTCACCAAACCTCTTGCAAAGTTGAAAGTGGAGTACTTTAGAGGTAAACTTGGTATGACTAAATTATAATGGAAATTTCTGATATTAATCTTAATCATATTTTATTGATATATTCATGAATATCTTGAATGCAATATTGCATGTATGTGTTATGTCATGGAAGGTGACGATCTTTCATATGATGTAAGTGTAAGATCGCTATTGTAAGGTGACGACTTTCACAATAGCCTGATTTGTTATCAGGATTGACTACATTAAGTTGATGTCCCGGAATGTGCCGAAAATCTTGATACTAAATTTGCTATGATGAGTTATTGAATTCTTATCATTAAATGATTGTTCTGAAAAATGTCGGAAATTATGATAACAATCATATCATGATTGAATACATTAGTTTGTTGTCCCGAATGTGTCAGATATCATGGTACTAAAATTATTTCACCTATGATAATGACAATGTTACAATTGTCACTAGAATCAAGGTTGTGATCTGATAAGACTTCAAGTAGTTGTTGTCCCAGAGTGTTGGATATCAGATAATCCATATCTCTCTTAGATATGAAGTATTTCACTAGTAAGTGTTACTGAGTGAATGATCATGTCAAATGAATGTGTATATCTAGAATGTTGTTCTTTAAAACTTAATTATGAAATTCAATCATTTTTTGCTAAGAGGGAGTGTTAAGGATATAGCTTCATTCGAATTGAAGCAAGTAATATATAACGACATTGAACGAAGGGTCATGTCCCCGTAGGGTCATGACTCTACATGGCATAAGCCACGTAGAAGTCATGCCCCTACGTGGACATGACTCTTCATCCTTTTATTTATAGGCATTGACACTTGTTGTGAACTAAAACCAATAACCGTGGCAGTTTCACGAACCAACAAGCTGTCGATATTATCATAGAAGATTAATAGTTAGAGTTATATGTATATATATATACACATCGGAGGTAAAACATATTCATTGCAGTGATTTTATTAAAGTCTATCCTCACTACATATTACTAGACTATTGTATTCTCTATCCCTGATCTAAATTCCTTAACAATGTCATGGGAAAAACGCCTTGGTGGTGAATTCCATTTTCATCACCGACAAGCCAAGTCAGAACAGGTCATGATCTTATGGCTTAGTCACCTTGGTAACATTTGGACGTTACCACCTTTGGGGCTATGTCAGTTTTCTTGATCGAAGCTCCCCTTGCATCGATTTATAGGGTCATTTATGACAGCCGCGAGGTGGATGATTCATGATCTCTAGAAATGCGTGAGGGGAAAGAAAGATTGTGTTTTTGGAAAATGATGGTATGAAAGAAAGAGCTTAGCTCTAATCATTAACAGAGATTCTTAGACGTGTGTTAAGAAGGCGGATAGAGTTCATTGGAACTCGAGGGTGATAACTTTCTTCTGTCAAAGTGTTCAAGTGCAGAGTCCACCATTTGTATTGAAGTCGAATCAAGGGAAGTTGTGGAAGCTCACAACCTGATCCTGACCACTCGGGCATGAGTTTGTCCTTTTGATTCTCGTAATGCTTTAATTTTGAGCATTCTTAATTGATTGTTTAAGAGATATATTGAGATGTTTTCTTTGCTTATGTTTATGAATGACTGCGAGTCAATTACTAGATGTTTAATGCATACGTGGGCTCAAAGGAGTGTATGATTATATGTTGCTTACTTTGTTGTTAATATTTCTCTATGTACAAGTCTTGGTTTGCGGATACACCCATCTTGATACCGATCAGAGTAACCAATTCATGGTGTTGAATTGATCGATCTAATTGACAGAATGCTACCTAGGCTTGAGTTTGCATTCTTTTCTTTGTCGAATCGAGTATTTGAGTTGATCCTGCTTTGGAAGTTTGTTCTCTTTGAAAACCTTTGATAGTATTGTGGAATCCATCTCTGTTAAGAAGTAAAGTCTATCGATTTTGTATGATGTTTTTCCTAACCTTTTTATAATGATTCGTTATCTATGATTGTCTGTTCAATCTATCACATCATTGTTTGAGCCGAAATAGAAGTTAGTAAGCTTTTGATTTTTGTGTCATGATGTATTAAAATACTAGACCCATTGTGTCGATTGTTGCTGAAGTTTGTTCTGTATGAATGGTTATGTGGAACTATTTTTGGTCAGTCAGACCCTATGTTAAGTTGTGTATGAAAATACTCCCTTTCATTATGCGAGTAATGGTGGTAAACATTGACTACACTCTATTGTGCTTTGTTGTGAGACTTTGGCCAAGGTGGCACTGCATTTAGCAAGCGACCATTAGTTCGCCAGAGTCGGATGCACCACTAGCCAGAGTGTCATGCTAGTTAGGTGGTACCTATAGTGTATGACCGACTAGTCAATGTAGATTCTAAACACCAGGCTCAAAGGGCTTAATGGCATAGTTCTATCTTTAGTTTGCTACCCTTGTAAAGGATCAAGTCCTTCCAATAGGAAGAGGCACGAGGGACTTATGTCCGTGGTTGGGGGAAAAAGCCCTTGATGATGCTCTCCCTCTCCCATGTTGTACCGAGTTATGCATCAATTTCAATAGGAAGCTCGTTACTCTGTAATCTCTTAACCCTTCTCTTTCTTTTCATTAGAAATTAAATTGTGTTTAATTGTTAGTTAAATTCCTTTCTGCTGAAATGGTTAGTTAGCTAGTAGTTCATTTTCAACTAAACTTGAATAATTTTTACAAAACTTTTCTATAAAAACGTTGTAAGTTATTGATTAATACCATTAGGGTGTTTTGGTTGTTATAGTTTGTAGGCCATTAATAGCATGGTGGGTTGCAAAACATGTTTTAGGGTTTTTATTCTCTATAGTTCCGTGCATCGTGCTTCTCCTTCACTTTCTCGCTCGATGCCTTTGTCTTTTGTTGTGCATAGCCTCTTTTACAAGCCATCAAGCATGACCCTTTACATCTACCAAGCACAATTCAAAGGCATTAAAAACTTTGAATCCCCAAAGCCTGTCACACATTGCATTAGACTCCCACCAAGCCAGCCTTCATGTGGGCTCAAAAACACTTATTGAGACCCAATGGTCTACCGCAAGTATTAAACTTGTTATATCCAAACAAGTTCCTATTACTTAGCCTCTACCTACACATTTTTCATCTTCTTCTTGGTGCCCTCTACTCTCTCCTAACCGACACTAACAAAGACCAAGCACTTGTAATTTTTGATGCTCAATGAAGGAAAATGTACCATCGAGGTTTCGCCTATAGGCCTTCTATGGTCATTGTTCTTCTTGCAACCCTTGCCATGCGACTTCATCTTCAAGGAAGAAGTGGGAACTAGGAACCCAACAATGTTCTTAAGTTCCCAATCAACAAAGAAGTGCCAAAACCCCTTTCATAACTTAGCCGAATTTTGTTTCTTCCTTTGGAGAACTGACTAAAGACACGAGAGAGGAGAACAAGCAAGAGTACAACACAACATGACCCTATTCAAACATCTCAAATTGGTTATTGACAAGGGGTCATATAACACAACACATATGGAAAGGGAACTCAAGTGAAAAAGGAGACCACTGATTTGAGTTCCAACATCTTCTATATCTCTCTATCTCTCTTTTCTATTCTTTTTTCTTGCTCATATGTAATGAGTTCCATTGGAACGGATGCGGCTAAACTGGCTCCAAAATGGCAAGTTAACAGCATGTTAAAACTCGTGTTATTGATTTTTCGAAAATTTTCGAAAAATCAAAGCCACAGATAATTCTGCTGATCAGGATCAACGATCTGTAATTTTCACAAAAATCAATGACAAGAAGGTTACTGATTCATATGGAGCCATTCTAGCTGCAGGCAATTGGAACAAGGGGGGTGTTTTGGGCAAAGCTCTTCTCTCTTTGTAACAAATTTTCGAAAAATCAAAGCCGCAGCTAATTCTGCTGATCAGGATCAACGATCTGTAATTTTCACAAAAATCAATGACAGGAAGGTTACTGATCCGTATGGAGCCAATTTAGCTGCAGGCGATTAGAACAAGAGGGGTGTTTGGACAAAGCTCTTCTCTCTTTGTAACAAATTTGTGCAAATTCAAGCCTAAGAAAAGACTATTTCTTTTATTACGAGCCTCAAATAGCTAATACAAATGTATGATTTGTTCTTGTCTTTTGTGTCGCCCATCAATGTTTACTTTGGTAACTGAAATGCTCTAGCCTCTATGGTTATTTGATTTTGTTGGGAAATCTTTCCTCTCTTTTATTTCATTTGTATTCAAGTAGATTTGGTCTAGATGTCTTAGATTTTTTTTATCCCTACGGAGCAATTTCTATCTTTTTGTAGACTAATGATTGTGTAAATATTTGTTCCTTGCCTTCCATCATTGCAAATGTCTCTTTTATCGCTGTTGACGATTAAACCATGCATATGTAATCCCTATGCAACCAGAAAAGCTTTCTTACTCTTAACACCTTGCCTCCATTAGATTAGGATTCTTTTCAATCATTTCTCCCTTTTTGCTTTCCTTTGCAGGTGAATTAGTGAGAGCTAGTTGAAAATCTTACAAGGAACTGACAATTAAAACACAAAAGGTCATTCTGTAAATCAAGTCCCACGTTTACAAAGCTTCCCATTGTTGCACTCTCTGCATTGCACGAGTATAGGGCACATTCAGCTGAAGCAACAGATGGCTGCAATATCTAAGTGACAAACAAACCATAGACTTGAATCATTTCACCCCTCACAAATGGCTACACAAGTATGCAAGGAACCGGCAAATATAAATAAGGCCCTGCAAAATATAATATGCAATATTATATATTGATTAAGGAGGAATTGCACAGTTATATAATATATATATGTTTGTGGTGTCATTTCAAGGGGGCAATCCTCCAATAGAACAGCAGCTCCAAATACAAAAATTTCAAATGCTTCACACTTGCTAAGCCGTTATAACTTATAACATATAAAGACTAGTTAAAGACAACTATTACTACCCCATACATGCAGGTTAAATATGATTCATAAAATCTAACTGAAGACCACTATTACTACCCCATACATATGGGATAAATACTTTCATACATAATAATATCTTGAACAAATGATATAAATCGATTTTATTACCCTCTACTGTCTAATACTCACTCATTGTTATCATAGGCATATTTCATAACAAATGATAGAAGCAAATTCCCAATAAAGGAATCTATATCAAGATCCTGGAGAAATTTTAATCTCTACGACTAGGACAGCAGCACGTACCTGCTATATTACCATAGAAAATCGAATATGCATGTCTGTATGGATAAATACGCATACTCTCTAACTGAAAGTAAGGAAAACACAAACAAAAATACTTATTAATGCCGTTAACATTACAAAACCTCCTCAAAAAATGAAAGCATTCTTGAGAGTTGAGAGTCCAGAAAGTTGAATTTTCAAATGTGAGTACAAAGCAGATTCAAAGTTCAGTCCAAATACTACATTTTCCAGAATAGAAAATAATAATTTGATTTCGATTAAGCATCTGACATCTTCGGCTGATTGCCCCCTCTCTGGACAGAGAATCTTCATCAGGAGATGGAAAAACCCAGCTATGATGGAATATTAGTAAAATGTATGGACTTAAAAATGCAACCTGTTCAAAATTACTACGCATCTGGCCATGATACAGAATCAAATAACGTATCACAAAATATACATAAAATGTGATGTGGATAAACCAACTTCCTATGCAATTAAAGTAATCAATACCTCAAAACATTTATTTTGCATCTATCAAAAAAGGACCTATTCAATAGCAATATTAGAAACAGATAAAATGTCAGTGAAAAGAACCATCTTGACAAGCCATATCCATCAAGTGTAAACCATAGATAACTTGAAGCTGAAAGAGGCAATGATGGTGCTTGTATAACTTGATGTCCATTTCCTTCTAAAACTTATATGACAGACAATGCCAATTGAAACAATCAATTGGCAGGCAAATATGTCAAGCCGTTTCTCAGGCTGTTTCCAATGGTTAGAATTTTGCCATAAACAAAAGAATAGGATGCTGAAAACGAAAACTCAATTTTCATCTGAATTTTGAAAGAATATTTATGTACTGAAAGAATATGGAGCTGTAAATATAAGTATGACAATGTATAAACTTGTAAGAAATATAAGCTTGTATATATGGTTTGGTTCGCTTTATATCATGGTTACCAGTAGTCTCCACATGAACATTGCCCATCCTTAAAGTGATGGAAACGATTTAGATCCCTAACAACAATTTCTCGTGCAACAATCTTCGATATGAACTTGATAGCAGTGTGGCAATCACCACACACTCGAAGGTTCTTGATAATCCGAATGGTTGTCCCAGGGGAGGTATGTATAAGTCCAAATGCAATTGCTAGTTTTTCACTATGGTGGAAAAGAGTTTGTTCCTTATATTCCTCCTCTACATCTTTTAGCACAAATCTTGTGTTCGGCACATACCCTGCTGCTTTTATCTCTTTAGATAATTCTTCTACCTTGGCATAGATTTCCTCTGTTTGGGGATGTGAGATGTCTCCCACAAGGAAAGCATGAACCTTTTTATTCACCTCAATCCAACTGCACCCAGGCTTCTTTTTAATGCACCTATCTTTCATTAGTTTACGCACCTTGTCAAGGTCATCCCACCTTCCAGCTGCAGCATATATGTTTGATAATAGTACATAGTGGCCAGTATGTCCAGGGTCCAGTTCAAGAAGCTGTTTTGCCACTTGCTCTCCTAATTGTATATTGTTGTGGGTTCTACAGCCAGCAAGCAAACACCCAAGCACAGTGGCATTAGGTTGTACTGGCATTTTGTTGATGAAGTCTACTCCCTCATCTAGGCGACCAGCCCTGCAAAGAATGTCAACTATACAGCTATAGTGTTCCATTGTAGGAATGATGCAATGATCTTTTCTCATGGACTCAAAGTATTGCATCCCCTCATCCACAAGTCCTGCATGACAGCACGCAGATAAAACACGAAGAAAGGTGACATGATCTGGATTTGTGCCCAATTTTTGCATTTGTTCAAAGAGTTTGAAAGACTCTGAGGCACAGCTGTGCATTGCATATCCTCCAATCATTGCATTCCACGAGACCGTATTTCGCTGTGGCATTCTGTCAAACATACAACGTGCATTATCTATGCTCCCACATTTTGAGTACATATCCACAAGAGCACTACCCACAAAGACATCAGACAGATACCCACTGTCTATAATTTCTTGATGGATCTCCTTGCCCTGTTCCAAAGCACACAAATTGGAACATGCCGAGAGAACAGTGGAAAAAGTACTTGAATTAGGCTTCACACCTGCCTTCTTCATTTCCTGAAAAAGCTTCAAAGCCTCCTTGCTACTTCCATTCTGTGCAAGCCCTGCAATCATCCCAGTCCAGGAGATCACATTTCGCTCTGGCATTCCCTCAAAGAGCCTCAAAGCTTCTTCCATGCATCCTTTTTGTACATAAGCTACAACCATTGTTGTCCAAGACACCACATTACGCTGTGGCATCTCCTGAAAGAGCTTCGAGGCCATATCCATGTCCCCACTCTGTGCATATCCTGTCATCGTGATAAATTTCATCAGACAGAAAAATTTCAGCCGAATCTTCCCATTTCAAAAAAGATCATATGCATTATAGGCTATTTTTGAGAAAGAGATAGAAGTGCCTGTTACAAATTGTTCTATAGATCAGTTTGCCAGTCTTTCAATTACATAAAAATAGAGCTTACTAGCATTTATAGTGAAAAAAGTCCTTACTATTAATATACATGTAAAATTTTGGAATTTCTAATAAGTAATAACTGTAAACTCTATGTAAACAATAAAACAAAGCTGGGGATTTTGATTCAAAACTAAACATCTATAATAAATATTAAATAATCATCGAAACAAATATACATGCTTTGGTAGGTTCTTTAGACAGATTCCGGCTTAAATGACACTCATCTCAGAAAAAAAAACGAACAATGCTTTGCTGAAATATTTGTCAATGGGGGTTCTAATTTTTGAAAACTTTGTGAAAATCACCCTATTGAAGAGCTCAAATCTAACTTTTATCAAAGAATAGCCGAGTGGAAGAAAATAGTCCATTATTTTTATTCACTCGCTATCATTGAGCTCCAGGAAAGCATTTTTTTGTGTCGTTGCTCGTACTTAAAAACTATACAGAGTACTGAGCAAAAAAAAAATTATACATAGAGTGATGTTTAGTTCATTATTAAACTCAAGTATTGCAATCTATTTTTTTATATTTAAATGTAAAATAACCAATAAATATTTTCTGCCTATTATCATTGAATTCCAGGAAGAAAAGAACATTTATAAAAAAACAAATATCATAGGCTTATTTTAGTAATTTTACCAGTGTAGATGAATACTCGATTTGTGTGTTGCTTGGAAAATTCAATGCCCAATCTAATTTTATTTTTATTGTGAAAAAATTTTCAATTGTATAAAAAAATGGTTCATAAAATTCTTTATAAATGCTGTCACTGTTTTCCAATTATTTTGAGGCATACAGTGGATGATGTGATCAATATTTCCAATTCAACAAATAAGAAATAAAGGTATTATAAATAGTTACCAGGAGGCGGGTACTGGAACTGGTACAGGAGATGGGGACGACTCTTGGTACAGCATTTTTTTTTAAAAGGTTGATATGGGCACTCGGAGACGGCTAAATATATAAATTAAAATACTAAATTATATAACCAACAACAGATATCTTTAAACAATATTACATATTAAAATGCTTAAAATTAAAAATAAAGCTAACATTTTAAAGTATTGAAATAGATTAATTATATTGATATTTGATAGTCATCGTCATTGATATAATAAAATATTTAAAACCGTAGTCACTTGGAGATGACTATATTTTCAATCAATTGATATAACTTCAATGCATGTACATATCTTAAGCCTTATTATTGATTTGCTTCATATTCTTACCAGCTTTGGGATTGATAAAGAAATTTTCTGCCAAAAAAAAAACATATAAAATTTAATGAAAGAAAAGAAAATTACAAGCCTACTAGTGTATTTAGTTCTTAACTTCTTTTCAACCACATATCAGCACTTTCAGAAAATCCAATGTAATTTAAGTGATATATTTGAAATAGCTCTATTGAAAATTTGTTCATTTTCAAAGGATGCTTATAGGACATGCATTAGAGAAACAAAAGAACTTCATCTAAAGACTTCTAATGTCTGGAGATGTCTCAACAGGTCTCCGAAATGGGGACGCGATTCCGATTCCAGTAGAGGAGACAGGTACCAGAGGTCAAGGTACAAGTCTCTTGGTAACTATGACATTATATCTATTGTCTAAAACCTCAGAAAAAGGGCAGAATTCACTAATAGCATAAATAATGGTAAATTTTGCCAAATTAATAACAATCTATTAGATGCATTAGAGAAACAAAACAACTTCATCTAAAGACTTCTAATGTCTGGAGATGTCTCAACAGGTCTCCGAAATGGGGACGTGATTCCAGTAGAGGAGACAGGTACCAGAGGTCAAGGTACAAGTCTCTTGGTAACTATGACATTATATCTATTGTCTAAAACCTCAGAAAAAGGGCAGAATTCACTAATAGCATAAATAATGGTAAATTTTGCCAACTTAATAACAAAATTATTAGATTAACAACTTAATATACATATTGACTAATAAATTTTGGACCAAAATTTATCATCTGGAAATCTAACTTGTGAAATATTTGTTAAGAAAACACTTAAAACCTAAAGTTTAATAGTAATAGACTATAGTTATACCTCCAAAACTCAAGATTGGAGAATCTAGTTTCCGAAAATTTATATAAATATAGAGAATTTGTTAGTAATAATAAGACCTGAAATATTTTTCCCAAATATATTAGCTGAATATTCAATTTATATGATATCTTGGCTCGTGATTTTTTTGGAAGTATTCCAGATTGTGGAATTTAATTTTTAAATAAAAAAATGTTGAAAAGACGAGAAACTTTCATACCTGCAATCACTGAATTCCAGGAAACAACATTTCGTTGAAGCATTTTGTCAAACACTAGCCATGCATCCTCCATACTCCCACATTTCCCATACATATCAACAAGTGCATTCCCCACAAATACATCGCCCTCAAATCCACCCCTCAACACATCCTCATGAATCCTCTTCCCTCTGTCCACATCCCCCAAATCCCTACACGCCGGAAGAACACTGGGGAAAGTGAACTGGTTTGGCAAAATGCCTCTTCTCTGCATTAATTCGTACAATTCAAGCACATCTTCAGCCAGACCTTCCCTTGAATAAGCTGCAATAGTTCATGAGATTACAGTTTTTCTCAGTGTTTTGTCCAAATTCGGCAGGCCCTTAACAGCTTAACAAACTTTGCATACAAGGTCATAATTCTACTGCACAGATATTATGCTGTGGAATTTGAATATAATTTGGAACTTTGGATCATGTGAGTGAAGGTTTTTGTAGAATAGGCAAAATCCCAAATGAAAGTATTAGTATTAGAAGGGGCAGTATTCAATAGTTTAAGGAAAATTTGCACTCCTTTAGTTGGCCCAGCATACACAGCATTTTAACAAAACCCTCTGAATAGTTGTAGTTTGTTTCAGCATTGATGTTATCACTGTGCTGTTTTAAAAGCGGTTGCAAGATAATTGTTGTCATATTGAATTGAAGATTTGTAGGGTTTGTTTTCATCTGCTTCGAGGAGGGCATGATATTACTCTTTGGCCATTTTCCACTGATGATCATTGAGGGACTGTGTGAGTCCCCTTCAAGGTCATTACAAGTCAAAAGGTTATAAGGTTGAAATTTGAATATTCAAATTTTTTTAGCACTTCTACTGGAGATTAAACTGCAGTGAATAACAAGAAACATATCATGCAATATTTATAACAAAAGTATTATTGGTAGTATGTAAGAGAAAATTTCTCAAAAAAAAATTTATTTGTCCCCTGCAGGCCAAGAATAATGACTTAAACAAGCAAAGTATAGACTTTTGAAGTTCTTGATGCATTTTGCCAAGTCATTATTGCATGGCATTTCTGCATATGAGACTGTTCTGTGCACTTGTGATGTAAGGTGCTCCCCTTACACAAAGCAACTCACAAAAACAATGAAATTAGAGGAAACATGCAAGACATGATTCTTGCTTTCAATTATTTCTCCTGAAAATGGGATTACAAAGCTGTTTTGGAAGTTACAATAGATTTCAGCCTTATTGGCAAGAACTACCATGGAATTCTTACAGTCTTCAAATCTGATTTCTGAACATAAACATGCTCCCCAATCCTCCCACCTGCAAAATCTCCCTTTGAAAAACTACTACCTCCTCTTTCAAAACTCAGAAAAAAAATGGTTAACCATAAAAGTTACCAAAACCATAGGTGGTTTTAAATCCCAAATTTCCACACCAAGATAAGGAGACTACAAAAGAATTTAGGAAAGTGCCTAAATTTCTCTCCCTCAACTGCACACGGCCACCTTGTCCTTAACCAGTCAAAATAGCAACTTCAGGACTTTCCCAAAACCAAAATAGGCATGTTTTGCCAAGTGTGCTTGGGCGCCCAAATTTGAAATGTATCAAATGGCAAGTCTCAACATGAGTTGTTAAACACACACCCCAAGACGGAGGGGGGTGAGGGGGGTGAATCAGTCTTGATCAAATACTTAAAACTTTATACTACAATTCACTGTCAACTTAGCCTTAATCTTTCAGCAGCAATGAAAGATAAAACAATGAATCACCATGCATAAGAGAATACTAGATTTACATGGAAAACCCAAACTAAGAAAAACCATAGTGAGAATCAACTCAAAATATATGAATAAGATTACAATATTGTTTTAGTCTCACTACCAAGGAAGCTCATTGCTCCCTGAAGACTTGCAGGCTGAGGTGCACTACCCCACAACAAGATACAAGGGATTTGCACACTGAGACGCATTGCCTCAGGACAAGATACAAAACTTGCAGAGGGGACTCACTATCTCCAAGCAAGGTACATGAACATATGAATCAAGATGAATGGACCTTCGACAATAATGCCTCCAACAATCTCCAAGTATGAAGCTGCCCTTGAACCTCTATCTCAAGCAATCACCACACACTTCTTTTGCCTCAACTTTGTATCATTGATTCCACAAATGACATAATCATGTAAGCGCAGCACACACATCGATTCACACACTCATCCACACATCAACATCAATTTGATCTTCTATATATACCATCTTCTTCATTGCAAACATCACTTAGGTCGGCCAGAGGAGAGGACAAACATAGTTTCTATCAAGTTGGCAACCAAAACACATTTGTGGTGAAAGCAGTACAATCCAAGAGATAGAGAGGCCCTGAAGGTATCATATCACTTCTTTCTATTGGCTGTCTCAACCAATTCACATGCTATTACACATCCTCCAAAGTAGGCAACAAGGTAACGTGTAGATAAGTTGTGTAGCATATTACTAGTCAACCCAAAAACATATCTTCCAAATGAATAAGCCCAATGCAGATCCACACACACCAAGGTAGGACCCAAATTCAATGTAACACAATCTTCAACACAAGCAGAGACACCAAAGGATACACCACAAGCAAGAGAACAACTTTTGTCGGCCAAACCAAAGCAGTTACCTTGAAACACACACACCAAACGCTATGCACCAACAAACAAATCTCTTAGCATCATGCAGAGCATGCAAGGACATTCCTTGAACATCCAACAATCATTTGCAAATACTTCTTTCCTATTATCTCATCAAAAGTATACTAGCACAACAAAATTGATACAAAACACTTCATTTGGAAGAGTCGGGAAAACCAGTCATGAACACAACACCATTATCAACTATTGCAGACAACACCAGTGTCTGAAAGTTGAACTGAGACACAGCACAAACGTTTTAAGCATGTCCTCCAAGCCACAGCAAAGCGCTACTTGTTTCCCAATAGTTACATACATCATTTAACATCATTATATCTTAAATTAAGTTATTGAGATTAGAAGTATATATAATGCAATATATAATTAATTAAATTTAGGGTTCGCCCTCACTTCTTCCCTAACCCTAACGGAAGATGGTGAAATTATTGTGCTAGGGTGCTTGGAAACAATCTACATGCAGGTTCCCTCAAGGTTTCTTATGAACATATGTTTATGCCCATCTCGGGACTCTCCCTCAAGGCTTCAGAAATATATTGTCCTTACCCATCTTGGGATTTACCCATCTAGTGACCGAATAACTCTGTCGTTCCCTACACAAAACCCCTATCCCTACGTAGGCATTAGTATATTAATTTATATATATGAAATTTAAGTATGACAGTCATACATATCTATCCAAAAAAAAAGTATGACAGTCATACATATTGCAGTCTATATTAATATTACTACTAAATTCTGCATAAGAACATTATCAAGCCTCATATATTAATTATACATATTAAACACATCCCCACGCATACCACCAAGAACGAAGATGTTACTGTTGTAACTTAATATCGGTTCTGATCTGATCTGATCGATGGTGATATCACAGGAGGCATTTGATTCTTTTCCTTTATATCTCTCAATCTGAGGGAGAGGTCACACCTCTTCATCATGTATGCCCTTTGGCAAGAGACACCCTTTCACCATTCACACCTTTTGAAAGAGTTGATGATATCACTGGAGGCATTTGATTCTTTTCCTTTATATCTCTCAATCTGAGGGAGAGGTCACACCTCTTCATCATGTATGCCCTTTGGCAAGAGACACACCCTTTCACCATTAGCACCTTTTGAAAGAGTGCAACTCTTCATTATTTCTGCCCTTTGAATGGGACAAAACCTTTCACAATCAGATCTGCACTTCTTATTTAGTTCAGATCTGCACTTCTGATTCCCAAATTATCCCCCCTTTAAATGAGTTCTCTTCTCCCGTTTATTCGTCATATTCGGGGGAGTCACAACTTATCATTTCATGCCTTTTGACCATTCATTAACGTTAATCAAATTTTAATTATATTCTTTTATATTTTTATTTTAATTCTTTTGTATTTTAATTTTATTATTACTAATTATTATTAAATTATATTTCGAAGTGGGGACATTACAATACAGCTTCTTCCATAGAAAAAGCTTATTTACTAGAGATTTAGTCTAGTAAAAGTTTCCCAACTTCTTCCAAAGGATTGCAGTGAGCACTTCTCTCGAACAAGGGCACTAAATCTTACAAACAAAGACTAACTAGGCTTCTTGCTTTCCAATCCAACAACTCCAATCATCATCAGTCATGGTTGCACGTATCAAACCAAAAATTGAAACCATAGGTCTCTATCTACAATTATGTCCTCCATCTTGATCTTCCAAAGCTCAAAGTTCGTTCCATTGAACTTCTGAACTGCAATCCTTCCACTAGAGCTTTCCATCACCCTATACATAAAAAATGTGATACAAAAAGCCAAGGATGCAAAAACTACAGAGTTTGGTCATGAGTTCAAAAAGCAAAGGATACAAAATATGAACATTATATAAGGTAAGTGGAAAACAAGATTTCATTCACCAAACTGGTGTCTGCATTGGCTGTAACCCATGATATAACCTTTATTATAAATTTCATCGACACAATTCTATATTGGCAAATGTTTTTATCTTTTTTTAATGTCAGTCTAACTTCTAAAAAATTGTACGAAATTTAGCTGATTGCTAAAAATAATTAAATTAAATTTTAGTTTAAATTAGCCTTAGCCATTTGAAGAATCCATCTTAAAACTTGCCAAAGATTAACCAGAAATTGCCCTCTAAAGTTTTATTTACCTACGATCGCTGAAATTCAACAAAAAAATTCTATTCAGGCATATCATATCGTCAACCCCTCAGTTGATAGGGCATTCCTAAAAGTGGTACAATATGATATTCCTCTGATCTTGAATATGTATCCAAATAAAACATCAGTAGAGCTATCCTTCCTGGTAAGAAAGGTTTGAAAAAATCCTTGAATGATTTTTTTCAATAAATCAACGATTGGTAAAATGTTATTTTTTTTTAACGTTAGAAATTAACCCATAAGATATTGCCTCCTTGCAAGCAATTATTTCTAAGAAAAAGCGTTTTGTTGAGGCATTTTTTCAGCATATTCCATGCATCCTCGATCTCACTAAAAAGAGTTCAAATCTTTAGAGTCCTTGATGATTCTTGAAAGTTTGTCAATTTCTGGATCTAATTTTTACTTTTGACTTTTTTAGAAAATCTCATAGAATTTTTCATGCTCGGAACCATTGAATTTCAATAAGCAACATTTCATCTAGGCATTCTGCCAAACACGGGGCGTGCATTCTTCGTTTTTGCTAAGAAAGATTAACATTTTTTTGATTGCTTAGATATTGATTGAAAACGTGTCGATTGGAAAATAACTTAAATAATAGAAATAACGGTATGGCAAAAATTGTATACCTGTTATCATCGAATTCCAAGAAACAACATTCCGCTGAGGCATTTTGTCAAACACTTGGCGCGCATCCTTCATACTCCCGCATTTCCCATACATATCGACAAGAGCATTTCCCACAAATACGTCGCCCTCAAATCCACCTCTAACTACATCTTCATGAATTTTCCTCCCCCTTTCTAATATCCCTAAAACCCCGCAGGCAGGAAGAACACTGGGAAATGTAAACTGATTGGGTTCGACACCTTTTCTCTGCATTAATTCGTACAATTCAAGGGCTTCTTCAGCCAGACCTTCCCTTGAATAAGCCGCAATTACTGTAGTCCATGATACCACATTTGTTCTGGGCATTTCATCCAAAACCCTGCGTGCTTCCGCGAGCTGAGCATGCTTTGCATAGATAGTAATAACTTTGTTGCAAATAGATATGAAGGTGTGGAAGTTAAATGCAGTTTGGATCATGTGGGCATGTATTAACATGCCCATCATATGGTTTTTATGGCTCAGGCAACCCTGAAGGAAAGCATCATACATATCATAAGATAGACAATATTCCATTGTAGAGAAAATATTGAAGGCTTCTTTCAAGTGGCCTAGCTTACACAGTGTTTTAACATGGTCCTTTGAAAGGTAAGCATCGGTGTGATTGTACCATGTATTTTCTGAAGTAGCTGCATTGGTAAATGTTTTTATACAGAACGAAATTGGGTTTTCCTTCTGTTGCTTTAAAAGGTATGATAATATTTGTTGGCCTTTGTTCATTGATGGTCATGGAAGAGTTTGTGTAAGTGTTGCTCAGGGCCATGAAATTGAATACTATTATCAGCAGAAATTTGATTATTCAACATTTACCTCGCTCATATTGTAGTTGGAGTTACAGGAATAATGATGAGAAATAATTAATTTTGGATTTATTTGAACTCGGCGACAAGATGTTGTATTCAATTCCGACCTCACGTGAGCAAGGTCTAAAATGTAAATGGATCCTTTAGAGTTCATCAAGTGATCTACCAGGTACTCCATGCCTCAAGTGTATAAGTCAACCTAGGTTAACATGGAAATGAAACTCAAAAGGTCTTTATCAAGGTTTTAGTTGTATTATTGAAGCGGCTAGCCCTAAAAAGGTTGAGTAGAGAAAAATACTCAATAGTGGTTATATTCTTGTCTATCTAATATTTTAATAATTGTTTTTAAAAATTATTAATAAATAATAATTAAAAGTCTTAAAATATTTTACATGTATTAATATTCATTTATTTGTAGAATTAATAGTTAAAATATGAATATTTAATTAAGGGAGTTGTGCAACTTTATTGGCAATTATAGGGCACAAGTATTGGAACATGTATTGGAGTGTCTATGAATAAGATTGGGATGATCATTTTTTGACTTTTTTTTACACATAATGAATCCTCTCACGTTTGTTGTAACTACTAGAAAGCTAAAGCAATAGCTTTATGCTTTTAAACTACATATGATGAAACCCAAAAAAATCATAGAAATTTAATGTAGCATTTAGAAGCTTAAAATACACGAAGTTAAGGTGGACAATTATTGGATCATTTTCTTATTGTTAAACAAAATTAGAAGTTTTTTAGAGTGAGGATTAAGTCACACACACACACATATTTGTGTGTATGTAGATGTGCATATATATATATAGACACACACACACACCTGTGTGTGTGTGTGTCTGTGTGTGTGTGTATACATGCATATATGTGTGTGTGTATGTGTATATATACATACATGTGTGTGTGTGTGTGTAAAAGATTTTTATTTTTTTTTGTTTATGCATTTATTGTTTAACCTTATATGTTTGTAATTTTTTTAATTTTCTTCTTTTGAATGGTATCAAATTTTATCAATTTAACAATTGTTATTGGTGTTAATAGTTTAAGGGCATCTAAAGATGGTTCCACCATATAAACAACAAAGGAAATTCATTCTTAACTTTTGTGTAGTGAATATGAAACTAGTTGTCATGGTGTTGTTACTTTTCTCTCTTCTAAATGATAGTTGTATTTAGTTGAACATGGATGTGACCCAACTAAAAAAGCATTACGAACTCTTTTCAATGTTACTAATCATTCCTTATGAGTTATTAATGTTTATGCACCTAATAATGTCAAGAGATCTTATCTTTAGAGATGGGTCATTGGTTTAAAACTTGTAGTTGGTTGGGTTATGTGCAAAGATTTTGATATGGTGGAAGTGTTGTCTAATAAGTGTTACGCATTGTCTATGCCTTTTGCAACTAGTGAAAAAGAAGTCTAGTTCTACATGCATAAAAAAATTAGGCTTTTTTTCCCAACCTTGGCTACCATCATAACTATCCTACTTGGTACACATGGAGCAATCTTCGTTCTAGATCTAATAGAGTTTACAAACCACTTGACAAGGTCAAATTGTCAACTTAATCTATTTTTTCCTTTGTTAACTATTTTATATTGTCAATGAAGCCTCCACCAAACTTTGTCCTTTCAAAACACTGTCCCATACAATTTTATATTGAATATTATTTTTCCAAGGGTTGGGGACCTAAATCGATTGGCGAGAGCTTCCAGTGGTGAAGAACAAGGTCACAAGGTCTAGTCTCCCCCCATCCCACGTGGTATCGGAGGACATGTTGCACCAGCATCACCAGTCACGTTGAAAAGTTTAACCAACACACTATAGTTTAGAGGGGGATGTTATACTCGATTCCTGTCATCTAAAAAAATTGTTATTTTTCCAAATCCAATTCTAAAAAGACTCATTTTTTCCTAAACACAATCTCGTTGATTCATCAACTTGCAATTTTGCATCTCTAACATGTTTATAATTTGAATCCATGTCCCTGTCATCAAAGTGAATGGATTAACTAGTCAAATAATGCACTCAAATGCACCTCTCACTTCCTTCACATTTATGGGCTCCAACTTGAGTATTTCCACTACCACTCTTACAAGGCCACCACTTTGGACCTTCATTGTGCCACTACCTATCTTAAAGCACAACCCTCTATTCCTACTCTACAACTTCATGTTGCTAAACTCTATCAATGGGAGCAAATTATTGATAACCATTTTTCTAGAGGAGCTCAAATCAAAGCCCATCTTCACTAGCTTAAAATTGGATTAAAAAATTCCTAATGAATTCTTTCAATCCTTACATGCTTGTCACACTTCTCTATAAATCAAAAGAATCAAGGAGGTCTAGCATCTTTTAACAAAGAGCTTCCTACTATCACTAAAGATTTTGTGTATTGTTATGAGTGGGTATTCAAACTCGGAAGAAGACTCCTAAATGAGGCACTACTCTGCAAAAAAAATTAGATGTGTTCCATTTTCATGTTACAATCTCAAAGAGCTCTATACAAGCAACTTTTAACTAAAGAGAACTATTGTGAGGTTGTTTTCTCTATGGCCATTAAAAAGATTCAATATTTTGATGACTTTCACTGTGAATTCTACAAAACCTTATAGGAGATGATTGGTGGGTGAACCCATAATAATGAGTCCAATTTTAGCCAAATTAGGGTCGTGAAATCATCATTTTCATTGGATCTTCACTTTCAGACGCTTAGAGGAGCTAAACCATTAAGAATTTGAAGATGATGCAAACTAGTGATTTGTGAGATTTTATGTGCAGATTCTACATAAAGTGTGAATCTTTTTATGTAACTTTAAATAACTGCTTTTTTATAATAAAAAACATTTTTTTAAACTAATGCTCATTTGTCATGCATAATTTTTTTTATAGAAAGGATAAACTTATATATTTTTCACACCAATATCTAGTGCATGGATATTTTTCATAATTTTTTGTTGCTTATATTTTTTTGATTATTTTTTGAAGTTGGAGTAATTATAATCTAGATAGAAGTGCATGTCATCATTCATAACCTTTTTTGTGTGCATTTGAATTAAATTCTTCTTCTTCTTTTTTTGAAATGAGGACATTAATGCATAGGGAAAAGATATTTTTTAGAGTTTTTTCTCTATTTTTGTAGTTTTCCAAATGTGTGATACAAAGACCTTAATGTTTAGTGAAACCTACATTCACAAGAAATTAGAAATAAATATAATAATCAAATTAAATATAGTAAAAATTATTTATTTTGAAAAACTTATAATTAGGGCTACATACTTACAAAATATAACTTCTAAATGAATTCATTTTATCCTAAAAAAGGTTAAAAAAATGATTTTTTATTAGCATTTTGATAGATGCAAGAGGAGACTTTATTGCAATTATGATTTAACACTAGGGGGGCTTAATCTAAGGGGATTTGATCTAACCCTCTTCAATTAAATTCCTTTAAATGGAACCTCTTGAAGCTTAAATCATCATATTTAAAAAAAAAATGTGATTTCAAACAAAAATTCACATGTCCTAGAAGTGAGACACAATACTATCAGATCACCGTGATTACAATCTTCATGAATATTATCTTGAATCATGTCATTCTAGTTATTTAAATGATATTATTAATAAAGGTAATATCAAGTTCATTCATAGGTTTGGAGACTAGAGGATGTTTACAACTAATTTGACTAATTACTCTACTCAATGTCTCCTATAAAATCATTGTCAAAACTCTTAGTCTCAAGCTACACATGTCGTCTTCTCCCTTTGATTGTTTTCCCTAAGCAAACTAGCTTCCTCAAATATAGGTACATTATTAATATAATTGTTGTATGGGAAGGAATGGATGGGCCAAACATTCTCATTAGCAAGACATTTTTATCAAGAAGAATTTTTTTAAAGCCTGTGACTACTTTGAACGGTCTATTTTAATTGTGTGGGAAGGAATGGAATGGGCTAGGCATTCTCAATAACAACTCATTTTTATCAAGATAGATTTTTTAAAAGCTTATGACTGCATTGAATAGCCTATTATAATTGTTATGCTCAAGATTTAGAATTACATGTATTTGCATCATCATTAATGATCATCAACCTAATGATTTTGGGTATTTTTGTTCTATCATTGAAAATGCCCTTTAACTCCTACTTTCTATGTACTTATTGTGGAAGGCTTTGGTATCTTTTGGCTAGTGTTGTGGTATAGGATCTAGATAAAGGCATCACTTTACCCAATTCCACTACTTAACTATTCAATGGTAATTTTATTGATTATTCATTTCTCTCTGTTGGAGGAGGAGATTAACATCAATCAAGCTCACTGTTGTTCAAATACTTTTTGTAAAGATTCAAGGTTGAGCACTCAATAGTAGGAAACTTAATGTTGCAATCTTCCTTAGATAAACCTAATGGGTCAATTATTATGAGTAGAAGTGAATTGATCATGGGGAAGTGTTTATATTCTTGCAAATACCTTTTACATTTCAAGCATCTCTCTTCTCTCTATGGTAAGTCATCATTTCTCAAGTTCTAAAATAATTGGTCTACTAGATTACTAAGCCTCTTTTCCTAGTAGGGAAATGTTAAGTGTTTGAAAATCAATAGTACTACTCATGTCTAATTTTCTTCTTTTTGGGTGCCTTCAAAACCCTTATATCAAAAGCTTGAAAATAAAATATCATAAGGTATTTTTATAGGATTCCTCTAATGAAGGAAAATGATTCCATAGAGTAGCTTAGGGTTTTTCTTGCATTCCTCGTGAATCTAGTAGGTTTGTTTTGATTTTAATTCAACTCCAAGGTATAGAATTGTGTATCAAATGGATTTTTAAATCCCTCGATGGAAATGAAGCTTGTAAAGTATTGATTAGGTATTGTAATTTTATGTGTGTGCCCATGGTTATCACTTTCTTAGAAGGGACTTGATTTTCATAGTCTCATTTTTATGGAGACTATCTAAATAATTGGAACTTTGGTCATTAAAAGCTCATGGAAAGCTTAGTAAGCCATCAAGCTATACATTTTGTAGGATGATATTGATTTTTATAGGTTTTTAGATGTATTAGTCAATAATCTATTTGGTGGTCTACTATATATTTCTTGCCAAGATTGACTCCTTACTAAGATCCATGCGCTTCATGCTTTAAATATTTTTCACAAAGATATCAACACTCTTCCTAACCTCTTCTCTAAAACTACGAGAATATTTCTTTCATGGATTGAGAACAACTTGAAGTATTGAATTTTCAATCAATATTGGATCCTTTTAAATCATTATTGATTGTAATTCTCCTCATATTACTCATAAGAATTTGAGTGAGAAGCTTCTAACCTTTGTGGTAATATTAGAAATAGTATCTAAATACACCATCTTACAGTTACATGACCACACGAGGGATATTTTTGGCTCTCTCCACACTTGCACAAAGGTAAATTATAAATGGCTTATTCAATACTATTTTGGCACTTAGCAAAAATATATCTTCAATTGTCTAACAATATTTGAGTTGTGTTGGTGTAAATAATTACTAGTTGTGCTTTATATTAAGATTACTTACTAAATAATATTATTTACCTAGATAAATTAGGAAATAAGAACATATGTCATATCCTAAAAGGGGAAGATGGTCCGAAAAAAACTTCTAAGAACCAATATGCACCTTCAGTATCCTATGTTTTTCTTTTCATCATATTTCAATAACTTGATACAAATGTATACTACTAAGCCATTAAAGTGGAAACACAATCCATTAACCCTTTGAGGAAAGATAGTGTAGTTTGCATATCTAATTAAGTTTTAGCAACATAACGACATGTAAATTAACACTTCAAGAATATAAAAGAAGAAGAATAAAAGAAAGATAAATAGAAGAGAAGAAACATTGGCATACGTGGGGAAAACCCTTTCAAATAAAAAATCATACACTCCAAAGCATTCAACCAATGTATTGATCTGCAACAAACTGTTACAATACACTTGCAAGTTCTAAGCCTTTACATGGAATCTACATCTTGCTCTTATAGAGGAAATTTGACAACATAACCATGCAAGAAATATTTTCCTCACTCCTCTCTTAAATCCACATAGAAGAAATATAATATATAGGGAAACACAAGTTTGAAGTAGCTAGACCAAGCCAAAAGAGGTGGGTTTCCAAATCGATGTGGAACATTTTTCAATCATCTCTAATCATGCAATGAACACTTTTCCGAGATTATTTAATCCCTCTCACATGCATCAAAACTTAGGCACTTCATTTTTGTGAAAAGTTGGTATGACATATCCTCTTATGCACCTTAAAGCTCTCATAGAATCTGTCATATATGAAAACACTTAAAATTGTAAGAGAGTCTGTCATAAATGACTATAATTAGTTAATTCTCATACAACTCATCATAATACAACTTGGGTGCCCATATTCTCCATGCATGATGCCTTCTAATACTTGTCCAACCTATTATGGAAATATGTCATAAGAATTTGTGGTACAAAAATGACTTACATGGGTTTCTAATGTGTTGACACATGGAAAAATATTTCTACCAAAGTGGGATGCCTACTCCCTACATAGGGACAAAAATAAATCCTCGTCATCTTCCATATCACCTCCCATCGTGAAGACAACTCACTATGCCACGTCACACTAGATGACAAACAATGATAGAATAAAAAAATATAATTTAGGCATTAGATATATAAATATAATGTTAAGAATGGCTAATTGGTTGAGACACCTTGATTCCCAAAAATTTCCTACTTTTTGAACACCTTACCATGACCAATCTGAACAAGATTGGAAACTACAATAGGCCAAACAAAGAGATGCAACATCCTAGCCATCCATGAAACCACAAAAATATCCAACATGCTCCCCCACTCCGACAAGATATCTGCAATAACATCTAAGATGTCTACGATATCAAGCAAGAAATCCTCTCATCCTCCAACATACGACCTATGGAAGAAAAGGAACAACCCAAGGTGAAAATTCAACAATCCAAAGAACACAAGCAACAAATCCTAGTGATAATAAGGGCTACAAATTGTCACAACTCCAATATGCTCATGAGATTTATAAAAGTGTCAATATATCCAAATTCAAACTCGTTACCAGAACCCAACTTTCAAGTTCAATTTATTCCTCCCAAAACAAGATCAAACACGAATTTTCTAAGAACAATTAGAAAAAACATAATTGATTGTTAGCATCAAACTATAAAACTAACATGACTAAAAATGCAACCATGTAAAATTCTAATCAATCCAATCATTCATACCTTAAAGGTATTTAAAACATCAGTATAACTAATGTCAATAACGTCCAACCCATAAACTGCAATCACAAGTTCCTTATATAAAATTTGTCAATGAAGAACACACACATTCAGGACCTCCCACTACATAGGTAATGTCAAATCTAAAAATAAATCATGGCATACCAATTCTACCAACCAATGCTTATACTAAAGATGTGGAAAAAAATTAAACCATATAGTAATAAAGAAAAATCAAAATGATTCATACATGTAACATAAATTATTACATAATCTCTAATAACATGTCACCATAACTCTCCCAATTTGATCACATCAAACCATGTGATCATGCCATAGAACAAAGAGAAAACCTGCAAATCATATCACAATCATGTCCTTCTTCCAACACCTCAAACTTATAAGTTGTGTCAAGAAAGATCTCCTTCACAACCCCAACAAAAAGCCTCAACAACATCCAAACTTTCAATCTCATTAGATTAAAAAAAACATATGTGAGATATGACCATTACATATGTAAGATTCTTCAAAAAAATGAAGATCAAACTTTAAAACACTCTTATAATAGGAAATAAATCCAACAACGTCTCCAAAATCCTAAAAAAATAAATACCCAAGGAGATAACCATGCTAAACACTCCTTAAATGAACCTTCCAAAACTAGCAACTATATCTTGAGATCCATCACTATGATAAAATATATAACCATTATGAAATCATGTCAGATATCCAAGTGAAAGGCATCCTCTAACTTTATGTTGAAACCTCAAAAGAGTAACCATCTCAACAATTGTATCACCCAACATCTCCAAGTATCCATTAACACAACAATCAATCAACCCATGTGGAACACCAAATATCTAATTATAAAATTAGGAACCAATAATGATCTCGCATCTCCTCATAAGAAGATTATATGCTCCAATGACCATATCATGCTCCCAAGAGAATTTGTATCATGCTAACACTCTAATCAGTAATAAAAAGTACATCATGACATAGTACCAAACCATGTTCAACAAGGATCACCTGTCAAAACCAACAAGTTACTAACACCTCAACCAAAGACTTCCAAGAGTCCTCCATGTATAGCCAATATCTCAAATTCTCCAATCTCATGAAGATAAACATCTCCTAAAAATGAAACTAAATATGAAATAAATCTTCTACAACAACAAAATCTAAGAGCTCATCCAAAGCATCCATAAACATTAAGGAAGATCATCCATCACAAACAATGAATCCACATCACTACCAATAACTTGCATTGAACTAAGATGTTAAGCTACATATGAAATCATGACAACCATCTCCTTAATCAAGATCATCCATACATGATCAAATACTTCACTTGCAATATCAACAACAATGAGTAGAAGCAAGATCTCCACATCTCGAAGATAAACTACATTTTACCAATCCTAGTAATTAACTATCGATGTACTCACTTCATCATCCATCATCACATCTCAAAATACCATGCCAATGTGCATATAACCATAAACAAGGTTAACTGATAGGTTTTGAATCAACACTAAAGGGACCTATGGATATAAATAGTCCACATCTAAGTCATACCATTGTAATATAATGGGTAGCTAATACACAAATCGACATAACTCGAAGATCCAACAATGAAGCTTGTAAACTCACCATCACATCATATCATGAAAAACTAAAATATTATTTAGAGGGTATCATGTAGACTTTAAGACTCAAACACTAGATCACTGACCAAATCTGATTTTCAAAACAAATCTATAATTGAGCACCATAATCAAGGAACCAAATATGTGTTCTTGCAAATCTAAAAAATTGTCTCCATCCAAAAAATATCTTAGAGTCTAGACACAATCTTTCCCACAAATCTACAAACTACATATTTTTGTTAGCATGCAAAACCTACAAAACCATCTTTATGCAAATCCGAATCCACCAAGAATACTCCAAATATACACAAACCCACAACTTTTAATGGAACGAAAAAACTACCAAACCTTTATAGGAAATAGGTTGTCCAAAAGATTTTAAAATGTATAATAACATACCAACTTAAAAACTCATAAATAAATAGTGTAAAAAATATATAACAACATTTTCCTCATTGAGAAAGCTACAAAACTCCTCATACCATGCATGGGACATACATATAGAATTGCAACTATCTTGCATCTAGAAATATCCCCAAAGAATCACAATCTAAAAAATACTTTATCTATATATCTACAAAACCACAAATTTAGATGAACCATATAAAACTTTTAAAACCATTGTGTCACGTGATACACATGCAAACCCATATCCACTTCTCATTTGGAAGACTTAAAGTCTAGAAATCACCAAAAGAGTTGAAATGGAATACTAGAATAGCATAGATAGGCATAGCCATAGATTTTGAACTAAAATTTACGAAACCCTCATATCTAATCAACATCAAACTGAAACATGCAAGTTCAACCAACCAAAAGGAAGAAGAGTTCTAGGAACTCCAAGCTCATTTATGGGCCAAATCCATAACCACCATCAAATGCAAGCACACAAAGGAGCTAGGATATTCCAAAGGCTTAAATATCATCAAATAATCAACTCCATAGCCTACAAGCATTCAACCTAATGAATCATTGCCTTCCAACACTAGTAACTAAATCCAAGCACTCAACATAAGCACATCAAACCATGGTCATGACAATTCTCCATATTATCAAAGAGTCACAAACAAACACCCAAAATGAAATATTTGTTGCACACAACCAGAAAATGAATGAAAACCACAATCTACGAGGGTTATAATATACTATCAAATAGGAGCTTCTACATCAATATCAAATCAAATTTAACCATGTAATCAACTCCATAAAACTCTCTCTTTTCCATCTGTTGGAATGCTTATTACATCCTAAAAACAAGATCAACTGCAAAACTTCCAGTCAAATAAGGATTAATAATCAATTGATTCCTTAAAAATAAATTCCCTCTAGCTTGCCAGACTAAGAAATCACAACATAATAAATACCCAAAACCTTAAACAACTTGAAAATTCACACACGTTTGTTGGCATTATGTGAACCAGCATGAGCCTTATGTGAACCGACACGAAGACATAATGATATTGTATGTTGTCATTGATGTCAATATGAGACATAGTGTGAACCGGCACATGTGATAAGTGAAGAGAGAGGAACCGACATATGTGTGAACCGGTTTATATGCCAAAGTGAAGTGGCATATTTGTTCAAAATGAACCAGCATGAAGTTATGGGAACCGGCACATGGAAGCACTGTATGACTACCGGTTGGTAGGTAGCTTCCACTTCGGGGTTTTCGGTTGGATTACCTCAAGTCTGTGTGACTCAATCGGTGATCTTTGTGTGATGAGTTAGCAGTATGATGGAGGACAGATCGTGTTGCCACGTAAGCTCTGTGTGCGTGAAGGATCTTGCATGAAGATGACTATTCCTATCTACCTCGGGAATGTGTGAAGTCTGTCAAACGGTGATAACACGTGAAGGGTTGTCAGCCGCCATGAAAACTGTGGATAATGGACGATGGAGAATGTCTTGAGATCAATGCAAGATTGTTGCATTTAATGGAGTATGATTCAACGGTCAGGATTGAACCATTTGAATTGCTTAACCTAACTGGTTTAGGGTTTAGAGTTTTTGCTACCGACCTGTATGTTTCCTATAAGGTTGATGTTGGGTTTCTGTCTGAAGTTGTTGGCAAAAGTTGTGAGTGTGTATCCAAGGAAATTGATACGCGATTCTTGCCAGACCAAAGGAGAGAAGAGATACCTGCAAAGTGAATGTGCAGAAGGAAAAGAGGAGCCTAAACGGATCTGCATTAGCATTAAGTGTTGTTAACATATCATTGTAATACCTATTGATCTCTAACCACTTCAACAGTTGTAAAATCCCCTAACAAGGTAGCCTTAACTGGCTTGATTCAAAATCCCTTAAATTGAGTGGTCTTAACCGGCTTGTTTCAAATCCCTTAACCGGGTAACTTGAGGCTAATGAGTTCTAAGAAGCGAGAGAAGCTTAGGAGATCCTTTCAGCAATTGAGTTCTTAAAATCCTCTAACAAGGTGACCCTACCGGGTTTAACCCTTAACCGGGTATCCCTTAACCAGGTGATCCTTAACAGGATCGGTTCCTACCAGAACCTATTGTAATGTCCTTAACCGGACAAGGCTCCTAATAGAGCGGACTTCTAAAGAGTTCAAAAAGTAGCTTGTGGGTATTCATCCCCACCGTAGTTTTTCCCAGTTGGATTTCCACGTGAAAAATATGTGTGTCATGTGTAATGCTCTTGTCTTGTGATGCTTTGTTTTATCTGTTAAGCACATGAAGATTCTATGTTTTATGCCTGTCTATAAAATATATTGAACTCACTATTGTGAAGATCTGATGGTTAAGTTTACTAGTTTATGCATGAGAATATAATGATAATGTGGTATTGAGCTAAGAGAAAAGCTTATTGAGTGACCGGTTCATGACTGGTTGAGCTATACTGGATGTTACCAGCTGCACTCTATTTTACCGGTATCCCTGTTTATCAGTCATTTAGAGTATTTGTTGTCAAACTAGTTTTGGACTGTATTTGTGTTTGTACTGATTCACCCCCCCCCCTCTCAGTACCAGTTTGGTACTAGTGGTTCATCATTGAGTTATCAATTGGTATCAGAGCACTCCAGGTCCTCTGTGTTGTAAGCTTAACCGCTTGAGGAAAAGATCCTAGCCAAATGATGAAGAGGGAAGGTCCAAAGTTCAACAGGGAAAACTTTGGTATATGGAAGGACAGGATGAAGATATTCATCAAAAGCATGGGTGTTCAACACTGGAGTTATGTTGAAAATGTATATGTTGTTCCTACCGGTACTCTCACCGATGACCAAAAGAGAGAGATACAAGAAAATGGGCAAGTCATGGAAGCTCTCATCAGTAGTATTTCTGACATTGAGTTTATTGATGTTCAGGACAAGGCAAATCCCAAAGAGGTATGGGATGCTCTTGAAAATATCTATGGTGGTGATGAGCATGTAAAACAGGCTAAGGAAGAGAGCCTGAGAGGAAATTTTGAAGACATGTAGATGGTTGAAGGAGAGACCATTCAACAGTATGGAATAAAAATCAAAATAGTTGTTGGAGAAATAAAGAGTGTAGGTGGCAAAATAGAAGATTCCATTGTGGTAAGTAAAGTCTTGAGATCCCTATTGTCGATCTATGCAATAAGGGTTGTTTCTATTCAGGAGCTGAGATCAATAGACAAGTCTAAGGCGTCCTTGGACTCCATCATAGCCAAGTTGACAGCCTATGAGCTGAATAGTTTTGATGGTAGTGTTCAAAAGTCAGAATTAGCTTTTAAAGCTTTTGCTATACCATCTAGAAAAGGAAAAGAGGCTAGCACTAGTGGGGAACCCAATTAGAACAGAGAAATGAAGGATGAAGAGTTTCTGATGGAATTTGAAGCTCTTCTTGCCAAGAGATTTTCAAAAGGGACTGGTAAATACAAAGGTAAGCTTCCTTTGAAATGTTTCTCCTATAACCGGATAGGACATATTGCTATGAACTGTCCTAATAGTGACAACAAGGACAAACCAGAAAGGTTCAAGAAATTCAAAGGAGGAAACCAGAGAAATTGTTTTGTGGCAGTTGATGAAGGTGTCACAGATGAGGAATCAGAAGATGAAGAGAATGAAGACATTGTGTTCATTGTTGTAAAGGAAGATGTGGCAGACAAGAAGGCTATTGTCTCCCGGTTTGATGATCCAATGAGTGGATCATTGACAGTGGTTGTTCTCACCATATGACTGGTGACTAGAGCAAGTTTCTATCCTTATAAGAGTATGATGGTGGTGTGGTTCGCTTTGGCAATGATGCACCATGCATGGTCAAAGGCAGAGGGTCCATCTCCTTGAATGGAAAGAGTAGTGCTGACAATGTGTATTGGGTTGATGGTCTCAGACACAACCTTCTAAGTGTTGCCCAGTTAAATGACAGTGGCCTCACTCTGCAATTCAAGAATGGAGTTTGCAGAATCAAAGGTGAAGATGGTAAATTGGTAGCCATCGGCATGTAGACTAAAGGTAACCTATTTCATCTAAAGGTGAATATAAGTACATGTCTTATGGCTAAGATTGATGATAGTTGGATATTGCATAGGAGATTTTTCCATGTGAACTTTGATAACATTGTAAAGGCTAGTAAGATCAAGGCAGTTAGAGGGTTGTCGGTGCTAAGCAAACTGGATAATACCTTGTGTAGAGAATGTCAATTGGGGAAAATGTCTTCCTCAACCTTTAAAGGTAAATCTTTCACTGCTGACAACTTGCTTGATCTTGTGCATACTGATTTATGTGGTCCTATGAAAACTAGAAGTGTGCAGGGTGATAGGCACTTCATGATTCTCACTGATGACTGCTCAAGAATGATGTGGGTCACATTCTTGAAAGACAAGTCTGAAGCTTTTGGGAAATTCAAAGCTTTCAGAGCATTAGTGGAGAAGGAAAGCAGTAAAAGGATCAAGTGTCTCAGAACTGATCAAGGAGGGGAATTCACTTCCAGTGAATTCAACAAGTACTGTGAAGAATTTGGCATCAAGAGATAGCTGTCTGCCCCCCGGACTCCATAACAGAATGGCCTAGCAAAGAGGAATAACCAGACTATGGTTGAAGCAACTAGAACTATGTTGATCCAAGGAAAGGTTGCTCACACCTTTTGGAGAGAAGCGGTGAGCACTGCAGTCTACACTATGAACCGGGTACTCATCAAAAAGGGTAAGGACGAAACTCCTTATGAGTATTGGACCGGTAAGACACTTGTGGTTAACTACTTTAAGGTATTTGGTAGCAAATGTTACATCAAGAGGAGTGAACATCAGGGCAAATTTGAAGCTAAATGTGATGAAGGAATATTTCTAGGATATTCCACCAAGAGTAAAGCTTTCAAGTGCTACAACAATAGGACTTAGAGAATTATGGAAAGCATCAATGTAAGAGTTGATGAATCCTCTGAGAAGACTGAGGAAACCGGCAGTGAGCAAGTTGTAAATGAACCGGTTGCAACCTTTTGGGAACCGATTGTCAGTCAACCTAGTACCAGTAACAGTGTTCCTGAACCGGTGAATGCTGATCCTGATGAAGATGAGGATGAAGAAGAAAAGCAAGAAGAACCAATTAAGACGATTCCTCGGTATGTCAAGTTGAATCATGATCCCAAGCAGATCATAGGTGATAAGGATGCAGGAATCCTTACCAGAAGAAAGATCAGAGAAAACTCATGTATGATCTCTGAATTTGAGCCTAAGTCATTCAAAGAGGCTCATAAAGATGAAGACTGGATCAAGGCAATGGAAGAAGAACTTGACGAGATAGAGAAAAATGGTACATGGTCCTTGGTACCCAGACCAGAGCATAAAAATGTCATTGGCACTAAATGGGTATTTAGAAATAAGTTGAATGAGGATGGCACAGTGATTAGGAATAAAGCCAGACTGGTATGCAAAGGATATGCTCAAGAAGAAGGTGAAGAGTATGGGGAAACCTTTGCTACTATAGCCAGATTGGAAGGAGTTCATATGCTTCTTGCATATGCAACTTTTAAGAGGTTCAAGGTATATCAAATGGATGTAAAATCTGCATTCCTAAATGGTGTACTTGAAGAGGAGGTGTATATTGAGCAACCAGATGGGTTTGCCCTATCTGAAGACAGTGACATGGTATGTAGGCTACATAAAGCATTATATGGTCTAAAGCAAGCACCTAGGGCATGGTATGAGCGCCTACATTCCCATCTTGTGAAGATTGGATTTGAGAGAACAAGTGAAGATAGCAATATCTACTTGAAGTCTGAAGAAGATCAGATTCTGATCTGTGAAGTTTTTGTTGATGACATCATCTTTGGTGGAAATGACAACATGAGTCATGAGTTTGTTGATGAGATGAAGAAAGAGTTTGAGATGTCACTCATAGGGGAGATTAAGTTCTTCATTGGACTGCAGATCCAGCAGATGAAAGATGGAATCTTCATCACTTAGTCCAAATATGTCAAAGAGGTGTTGAAGACTTTTGGCATGGAAGATAGCAAACTGGTTGGAACACTGATGGTGACCGGTTGCAAATTGACAAAGGAGGATGATTCTGCACTGGTTGATGAGAAGGAATACCGATCAATGATTGGTAAGTTGCATTATGTAGTGCATACTTGACCAGATATTGCACATGCAATTGGCATCACTGCAAGGTTCCAGAAGAGTCCAAGAGAATCTCACTTGAGTGCAGTCAAGCGGATTCTTAGGTATCTAAAGGGAATAGTTGACTATGGATTGTGGTACCCATACAACAATAATTTCAATTTGAAAGTATTCACAGATGTTGATTGGGCCGGTAATATGGATGACCGAAAGAGCACAATCGGTGGTGCATTCTTTCTCGGTGGTAGACTGGTCTCATGGATGAGTAAAAAGTAGAGTTGCATCTCTCAGTCTACAACGGAAACGGAGTATGTTGCAGCTTTCATGAACTGCACTCAAACAATCTGGATGAAGCATGTATTGGAAGGCTTCAAGATCCCTGTATCTGAATCGGTAAGTATATTCTGTGATAACACAAGTTCTATCAATATATCAAAGAATCCAGTTTTACATTCTAGAACCAAGCATTTTGAGCTTAAGTATCATTTCTTGAGGGAAAAGGTTCAAAATAAAGAGATTGCACTAGAGCATGTGTCCAGTAAGAAGCAGTTAGTAGACATATTCACCAAGCCTCTCCCAAAGACAACATTTGTGCATTTGAGAGGTGAATTAGGGGTATTGCCCCTTCAGGAGGTGAACTAAAAGTGATTAGTCCACATCAGTCAGGTACTGAAAAGACAAATCTTTGGTTGATTGTTGTGTTTATGGATGCTACTCCTCAGGGGGGCCAGCATGATGAAACAGTGATGATTGTACCTCCACTTTGGCATTATTGTCAAAGGGGGAGAAGGAGTGAAGCGAAAAGATATCTGCAGCAAGTGGGGTGAAGATGTGAAGCAGAGAAGATATCTTTTGTATATTGCCATCAATGCCAAAGGGGGAGATTGTTGGCATTATGTGAACCAGCATGAGCCTTATGTGAACCGACATGAAGACATAATGATATTGTATGTTGTCATTGATGTCAATATGAGACATAGTGTGAACCGGCACATGTGATAAGTGAAGAGAGAGGAACCGACATATGTGTGAACTGGCACATATGATAAGTGAAGAGAGAGGAACCGACATATGTGTGAACTGGTTTATATGCCAAAGTGAAGTGGCATATTTGTTCAAAATGAACTGGCATGAAGTTATGGGAACCGGCACATGGAAGCACTGTATGACTATCGGTTGGTAGGTAGCTTCCACTTCGGGGTTTCCGATTGGATTACCTCAAGTCTGTGTGACTCAATCGGTGATCTTTGTGTGATGAGTTAGCAGTATGATGGAGGACAGATCGTGTTGCCACGTAAGCTCTGTGTGTGTGAAGGATCTTGCATGAAGATGACTATTCCTATCTACCTCAGGAATGTGTGAAGTCTGTCAAACGGTGATAGCGCATGAAGGGTTGTCAGCCGCCATAAAAATGGTGGATAATGGACGATGGAGAATGTCTTGAGATCGATTCAAGATTGTTGCATTTAATGGAGTATGATTCAACGGTCAGGATTGAACCGTTTGAATTGCTTAACCTAACTGGTTTAGGGTTTAGGGTTTTTGCTACCGACCTGTATGTTTCCTATAAGGTTGATGTTGTGTTTCTGTCTGAAGTTGTTGGCAAAAGTTGTGAGTGTGTATCCAAGGAAAGTGATACGTGATTCTTGCCAGACCAAAGGAGAGAAGAGATCCCTGCAAAGTGAATGTGCAGAAAGAAAAGAGGAGCCTAAATGGATCTGCATTAGCATTAAGTGTTGTTAACAGATCATTGTAATACCTGTTGATCTCTAACCACTTCAATAGTTGTAAAATCCCTAACAGGGTAGCCTTAACCGGCTTGATTCAAAATCCCTTAAATCAGGTGGTCTTAACCGACTTGTTTCAAATCCCTTAACCGGGTAACTCGAGGCTAATGAGTTCTAAGAAGCTAGAGAAGCTTAGGAGATCCTTTCAGCTATTGAGTTCTTAAAATCCTCTAACAAGGTGACACTACCGGGTTTAACCCTTAACCGGGTATCCCTTAACCGAGTGATCCTTAACAGGATCGGTTCCTACCAGAACCTATTGTAATGTCCTTAACCGGACAAGGCTCCTAACAGAGCGGACTTCTAAAGAGTTCAAAAAGTAGCTTGTGGGTATTCATCCCCACCGTGGTTTTTCCCAGTTGGGTTTCACGTGAAAAATATGTGTGTCATGTGTAATGCTCTTGTCTTGTGATGCTCTATTTTATCTATTAAGCACATGAAGGTTCTATGTTTTATGCCTGTCTATAAAACATATTGAACTCATTGTTGTGAAGATCTAATGGTTAAGTTTACTAGTTTATGCATGAGAATATAATGATATTTTTGTATTGAGCTAAGAGAAAAGCTTATTGAGTGACCGGTTCATGACTGATTGAGCTATACTAGATGTTACCGGCTACACTTTGTTTTATCAGTATCCCTGTTTATCAATCATTTAGAGTATTTGTTGTCAAACCGATTTTGGATTGTATTTGTGTTTGTACTGATTCACCCCCCCCCCTCTCAGTACCAGTTTGGTACTAGTGGTTCATCATTGGGTTATCAATGTTGACATGCTAGCAACATTCAATTTCATGCAAAACATGGATCTAAGCTCTAATACCAAATGAAAGTGAAAGATGAAACTAGAAAGATCTTAGAGAACTAGTATGCAACTTCAACATCTTATGTTTTTCTTTTAAACTTGATACAATCATATACTGCTAAGCCATTAAATCATAAACAAGCATAGTTAATTTCCCATCCATTAACCCTTGGAGGAAAGGAAATGTAGTTTGCAAATCTAATAAAATTTTAGCAACAAAATGATATGTAAATCAATATTTTTAAATTGGGAATTAAGGTGTTTCAACCTTATTATTTATTAGCATTAACTAATTTATTTAATGCACATGTTATTTTTATGTGACATGACACAATGAGTTGTTATCATATTGGGATGTGACAAGGATATTTTTGTCCTCACATGAATAATTAGAAATCCTACCTTGTGGTAGAGTTATGTTTACATGCGTTGACACCTAAGGTAGTCTATAAGAGGATATAATGACTCATGACAAGTTATAACGTGTAAAAACCTAACTTTATGATAGAATGGACAAGCATCAAGAGACACCTTTTGCATGGAGAAGGTGGGCACCCAAGTTGGGTTACGATAGGCTAAAAGAATACAAACTAATAATAGTTAGTTGTGACATTCTTTCTTACAATTATAAGTATTGTTCTTTTATGATAATTGTCAAGTGTGTAAGAATACCTTTCACACCTTATTATAGTAATTTTGGGCACCCAAATTTGGAGGTATGTGAAAGAGGCTATAAAATATTGTACAAGTGTCATTTTTATGCTTACACATGGTTGGGAAATATTCCACTTGGTTTTAGACAACCCATTTTTTTTCATCTTGCCTCCTTGCTTGGTTCCTCTATAAATTGGAGGACTTGAAGAGCTTGACGTATCAAGTTTTAAGAGAAGTATGTAGGTGAAGTTGAGCTGCTAGAATCCTTTTGAGTGTAGGATTGATTGTAGAACACTCCTATATAAGAAGAAAAGTATTGCCATTGTATTTTAACTACTTCTTTTTATAGATAATACAAAGTGTTGTGCTTTTGAAGTGTGTGGGTTTTTCTCCCAAAAGGGTTTTCCCCATGTATATTATATGTTCATTGTGGTAATATTTATGCATGATTAGGCCTCCACGGGTAGTAGAGTTGGCTTGGGCCATGGGTTTGCTCCCCATTGGTCACGGGTTCGACTCTGCTTCCGGTTTTAAGAGGTGAGACAGCTTGCGAGCAGAGGATCTCGCCCGTGGGGGGATTAGTCTCACCCTAGCTCACATGGGTACCCAATATACAGGCTGTTGGTCACTGGGCTAGGTCACGGGGATACCTCCTACATATAAAATATATATATATTTATGCATGGTTAATATTTCTTTCTATATGTATATCTTTTAATATAGTAGTTAAGATTTGTAGGAAAAATTTGCATAATCTCCCCCGCTAAGTTAATGTTTGGAAGCATTTTTTCACACTTGTCTTCCTTTCAATTGGTATTAGAGCCTAGCCAATTTTGGTCATCTTGTTGGGTAGAATTTTTTTTATAATGATCTTAGTTTGAATGGGATATTTTGCAAAGTTTTTCAAAATCTTGTTGCAGGAAGAAGATAACAAGCACATCCAAAAAAGTTGAGATGGAGAAGTTCAATTGTAGCAATTTCAAACCATGAAAGTAAAAAATGGAGGATATGTTGGTAGATTGAGATCTATGGGCTACAATATCTGGAGAAAAACCTATCACCATGGACCAAGATGTTTGGAATATGACGGATCATAAAGCTAAGGGCTTCATAAGGCTATGTTTAGTAGACTCCATTCCATTAAATTTCCATGAAGAGAATATGGCATAATTTATTTGGAAGAAGTTTGGAAATGTTTATCAAGATAAATCCAAGTAGTAAATAAGTTATTCCTGAGAAAGGATATGTATTCTCTAAAAATGGAAGAAAGAAGATCAGTAACAGATCATTTGAATTCCTTCAATATGATAGTTTCTTGTTTGGGTTTTGTTGGTGACAATATTGAGGAGGAGTATCATTGCATGCTCTTTTTGTGTTCATTGTCAAACTCATGGGGCCACCTTGTTATTGCTATTGGGATTACAACCACTAAGATCAATATAAATGAGCTGGTAGGACCATTACCTTACGAAGAGATGTAGAGGAAAACTTTTGAATTAGACAAGGAGACTCTTACAGTTCATGGAAGATCGAAAGAGAAAGATAAGAAGATAGACAAGAAAGATGAAAGAGGCATATCCAAATCACGTGGGAGGTCTATAATGTCTCCTAGAAAGTCCAATTCAAAGTGTTAGAATTGTGGCAAAGCTAAACATTTCTATAAATATTGTAAGAAGGAGAAAAATAAGAAGAAAATAAGTATCTCTAATTCAAATTTAGATAAATCCTATCAGGATAATGGTGAAGCCTTTATCACAACCTTGGAAACACATGCATTAGAAGATGTGTGGTTGATAAATTTGGGAGCATCATTCCACATGACCTCACATCAAAATTGCTTCATGAATTATTAAGAATATGATGGTGGGAAAGTGTAATTTGATGATGACTCTCATTTGAAGATTCTTGGTCGTGGAAGAGTCAACATCAAAATCCCTGATGGATAAGTGAAGGGGATCAATGGTGTTCAACATATCTCGATTTTGGCACAAAATCTACTTTATCTAAGCAAATTGAGTTATGTGGATATCCAGGTTATTTTTTCACAAGGGAGATGCAAGATGACTAGAGGGACTATGGTGCTTACTAAGTACTAAGGGTGTTTGGATTGGAAACTTTTATAAAGTAGATGTACGCACTATAAAATGTAATAGTACTTATGGGGAACTAAAGAATCAGGCTTTGGAAACTCCATCATCATCATCAAATTGAATTGAGAAGAGAGTTGTTGCCTCTACATTTGATGGTCATGCTTTTTGGGTACCTAAGGGTGCTAATGCTTTGGAGATGAATCTTCTAGTAGAGAAGACAATATTATGACACCAAAGACTTGCTCACATAGGTGAGAAGGGTCTCAAAACCCTAAAGAATAAATTTGTCATTAAGTGGCCTAATGAATGTAATCTCAAGTTCAACTTGTATGAACATTGCATATATGGTAAACGAAACCATGTTCAATTTTTTTAAGTTCTCACAAGTCTTTTGGTTTGTTGGATTTGGTACATTCTAATGTTTTTAGTCCATTAAATGTTCCTTCAATTTCTAGATCTGTATACTTTTCTTCATTTATTGATGACTATAGTAGAAAGATATTTAGTTATTTTCTCAAAGCAAGTATGAAGGCTTTAGTTAGTTCAAAGAGTTCAAGTCTCTTATTGAAAATCAAACTAATAGAAAGATTAAGTATTCAAGGATTGACAGTGATGGTGAGTTTTTCTCAGTAGACTTAGATAAGTTTTGCAAGGACCATGTGTTTGAGAGGCAGTAGAAAACTCAATAAATACCTCAATAGAATGAAATTATGGAGCTGATAAATATGATGTTGATGGAGATGACTAGGTGTATGCTTAGCAGGGCTGACCTCAAACACAAGTTGTGGTCTTAAGTTGTATCCATTGCCTACTATATAGTTAATAGATCTCCTACATCAAAACTTTTCGATAAGATGCCTATGGGGTACAGTCAGGAAAGAAGACTTCAATGATACATCTCAAAGTATTTGTTTATAAGACATATGCTCATGTGTCAAATGAAAAAAGATTTTTTTTGTGGACAAGTTTGTTAAGTGCATTTTTATTGGCTATGGTGGGTGTAAACGAGTACAAGCTTTGGGATCTAGGGTAGAGATGGTTCTCTATAACAAAAGTGTTTTTTTTAGAGAGTTGACACCTTCCACTATTGAGTTGTAGCCATAGAAAGAGGACAATCAAAATAAGGAGGTAGTTTAGGTTCCTTCTACCCTTGAGAAATAATAACTACAAGCTCCGAATGAACCTAATCATGAGGAGAGCTCTTGTAGCTCTGAAAGTTTACAAGAAGAACATCGACCTCATCCTTATGGGAGGTCTATGAGAATCAGGCAATAACCAAATAGGTTTAGTTATTCAATATTAGATTACATTTGCATTTTTCTTTGGTTGCTAACATTCATGAGCTTAGGACTACCAGAGAAGCTATGGGTATGAGTGATGCAGATTCCTCGATAAAATCCATGGATAAATATATGACTTCTTTGAAGAAGAAGAATACTTGCAATCTAGTACCTTTTTCCTAAATGACATAAGCATGTGGGATGTGAATGGGTGTCAAAGAAAAATTTGGGTCCTAATGGCAATGTTGAGAAGCATAAAGCATGGTTGGCCATGAAGGGGTATTCTAAGGTTGAGGGAATGTATTATAGTGAGATTTTCTCTCTCATTGCAAAGATGACACCCATGAGTTCTTGTTATCACTCATTACAACTCATGACCATGAAATCAAGTAGATAGATGTGAAGACAACATTCCTTCATGGTGATTTGGAGGAAGAAAATTATATTTCATAAATAGAGAATTTCATGGTAAAAGGTAAATAATTTTGGTTTGTGAGTTGAAAATGCCTTTGTATGGTCCAAAGTAGTCTCCTAGGTTGTGAAACCAAAACTTTGATACCTACGCATTGAGTTTTAGATTTTAGAGGTCTAAATCTAAGAAGTGTGTTTACTTCAAAACTAATAATGGTTAGATTATCATTATTGCATTATAAGTGGATGATATGTTACTATTTGGGAATGGATATTTGATTTCTAACTTGAACTCCTAGTTGTCAACATATATTGAGATTAAATATTTAAGTGCAACTAGGTACATTTTGGGAATTGAGATTAGAAGAGACATAACTAATAAAAATCTTTGGTTAAGTCAGAGTAAGTATGTGAATTTATTATTTGAGAGATTTAGCATGATAACGTGTATATATATGATATTTAATGTTGCACAAGGAACAAACTTATCTATATAGGATTGTCTAAAATCTCCTACTGAGGTGGAGGACATTGCTAGTGTACTATATCTGAGTGTTGTTGGCAATCCTATGTATGTTATAATTTATAATATACTAGACATTACCCAAGCAATGGGACTATGAATTGATACATGGCTAATTCTAGACAAGTGCATTGAAATGTAGTAAAGAGGGTGTTCAGATATCTAAGGGGTACTTCCAAGTACTCCTTGGGTTTTCATGGTTATCCTACTAGACATCAACATTCTTTAATAATTAATGGATGTGTGGATTCAAATAATTGGGAAGGTGACATTAACAACATAAGATCCACTAGTGGTTATATTTTCACTATATTTGGTGGTGCCATTAGTTGGATGAATAAGAAACTGTAGCATCATAAATTATATATGCATGTAGTTTCGTCCTCACCTAGACCTCACCTTGGTGCTTCATCTTCTGATGCTCAATGATTTTTTTCTCACTCTATCCACTGACTTGCAAATTTACCACCTTTCTTACCTTATCCCCAAAATTGAGTATTTTTTCTAAGGACCAAGGTGTTGGGCGCTTTGTTCCTCTTAATTAGGACCCAAATTTGGTAAACATAATGGTCACATCAAGTGAGCAGGAAATTTAACCCCGTGTCGACCTACTCTAGAAATTAAATTAATTTTTAGGCAATCAAGTATAAAAGGAGGTATATCCCTCTCATATGAAATATAAGCAATCTCCTAAGTGAAATCAAGATCCTAATTTCAGTCAATACAAGTAAGCAAGCAATCAAGCATTAAAGAAGAAGCGAAGCATTCAAGATGGCATACATGATCAACCCTCTATGAAAACATTCTACAAGACATCCTAAAAACCTTGCATGAGGATTAAAGAAAGCTTCATTAAGGTATACAATTTAATTACCAACATTTCATTTCAAAACCAACCTTTCCCCCAAAAGGAAAGCATCTTGTTACAGTTTTTCATTACATTTATCATTTCAATTTTAAGGTTAATTCCTAAATCCGGTTTTGGCATAAGGTAAAACCCTATCCACAACCTTATTTCCTTTCTTTCTATGTGTAGGGAATAGACTTAGGAGTTGTACTCAAAGATTTTGATACAATTGACGATGACTAATAGGTGCAGCTTTTGATGAAGCGAAATTTAGACCAAGGCAAATTTGTACTACCCGGTCCCAAAAAATTATTGTTTCATATTCAACACTCACCCATTATGTAACAAATCCTCTCATACAAAGAAAAAGAAAAAAGGCCACAATAAAATATCTTTATTGACGATATTATCAATTTCTAATAACTTATTCTTATTTCACCAATTTATCAAAAAAATAGGCCATGACTTCAATGAAATCAATATCAATCTATACGATACTCTATTAACCTTTTAAAAAGCATTGATTAAACTAGAAAACAAAAATAAAATGTTTATACTCATACAAATTTCACTCATATCATTTTTTATTAATTCTTTTTATATTTTATCTAAAGATAAATTCTTCTTCTTCATAATTAAACCTTTTAATTATAATAAAATTCTTTTCAAACGCACTTTAAATAATCTATTATAGTTATAATAAAACTCCCTTCCAAACATGCTTTAAATAATTTATTCTATAATTAATATTTATTAAAAATATAAGAAATATATTGTAGGACAACTAATGGGATTTTAACTCAAAATCTATGGGTCTAATTAAGTTTCTCTACCACTATACCAATGGCTTTTATTTGAAATAAAATAAATAACTATATAATATAAATAGAGTTGTTGCCTGTTGCAAAAGATGAAGCAGGTTGGAGTATCTGAACTCAAAACTTGTTTCTTTAAAGTCATCGACTCAACCAATACACCCAACCCTATGTTTTGATAAATGCGTAGGTTCATTTATTATAAAATCATTGCCGCCAACTATCTTGGCATTATGCCACATTTTCTTTGTAAGAGGCGTACATATAATTTTTGTTTTAAAAAAAATGTTATATAAAAGTGAATCAATCCAGGAAAACTCATGAAATGACTTTCCAAGCAAGATATAAGCACAACATTCATTTCTAGAATAAGGGTACATG
Source organism: Cryptomeria japonica (assembly GCF_030272615.1). NCBI lineage: Eukaryota > Viridiplantae > Streptophyta > Pinopsida > Cupressales > Cupressaceae > Cryptomeria > Cryptomeria japonica. The sequence goes on from NC_081407.1 coordinate 229,004,299, forward strand.
TGTAGCCAAGTTGGTGTGAAGGTGAGTCATGAGGCATAGTGTTAGACTAATGATATTAGTGCTATGCATAAACTCCAATTCGATTCTCACTAGTGTTACCATAAACCCTTTTAAGGGTGCATGTGTAGCCAAGTTGGTGTGAAGGCGAGTCGTGAGGCGTAGTGTTAGGCTAATGATCCTGGTGCTATGCATCAACTCTGGTTTGATTCTCACTAGTGTTACCATAAACCCTTTTAAGGGTGCATGTGTAGTCAAGTTGGTGTGAAGGCGAGTTGTGAGGTGTAGTGTTAGACTAATGATCCTAGTGCTACGCATTAACTTCGGTTCGATTCTCACTAGTGTTACCATAAACCCTTTTGATTAGCAGTTTGCAATGTCGTTGCATAGAGCTCCTATTGCTAGGGTTTGGAAGCCTTGGTTGCTGCCTTTGGATGGATTTTCACGCAAATATTGAGTCTCCTAGGCTATGGTCGCTAGGTATGGGCATTGTCGTAAGGATTTTGTAGCTCCTTTCAGTTGTGCAAAGAACGGTGGACTGGGGTGGGAGCACGACAGCTCCTGCCATGACAGTGATGGGAGCTTTGGTGCAAAGCAAGGTCTGGGGAAACAAACCCCTACAGGATTTATCGCAAAGGAAGGATGTGCTAAGGGGTAAAAAAGAGGATATGGGCCGAATGGGAAGTTGGTGATGTCTATAAAGCAAGGGGAGTTTTTATCTCACATAGTTGAGACTATAGCTGGACCTTTAACTTTGAATGAACCAAAAATGGATATGCATGTCATAATTAATATGACAAAGAAGGTGTAGAAGGAGGTGGTTCACAATGAAAGAGTTTTTTCTGGGTTGGGTCTCATAGGGTGTTTCAGAGGAGTGTGGCCAAGTTTAAGTGACCTACATAAATGGATTTTGGTGCATTGGAAACCCATTATAGAGGGTTGTGTTTAGATTTACTCGCATGCTAGAGGTTTTTTTGTGGTAGTTTTTGAAAATGAGAGGGACAGGAATAAAATATTTTGTGATTGTCAATCGTGTTGGGAGGGTAGTCGGTCGTTGATGTTGAAACCATGGCATCTGGATTTTAATCCGCTTGCAGAGTCTTTTGATCATATCCTTCTTTGGGTCAGACTCCCTAATATTCCAATGTAGTTTTGGTTTGATTCCTACTTTGAGGCTATTGGTAACTCTTTAGATAAGTTTATGATGACTAATGATGCTTCTCTTAATTTTTTGCATACTACTTTTGCTCGGATCTTGGTAGAGATGGATGTTTCCAAGGATCTTCCTTCAGAGATCTCGTTTAAATCAATAAGAGGTTGTTGGGTTCAATCGATGGACTTTGAAGGGGTCTCATTTAGATGTAGGAGATGTTTTAAAATTGGGTACATTGCTACTGCATGTGACAGGCATAGAGTGGCACGACCAACTTCATGGTGGAAGGGGGAGGTTCCCCATAATTACATAGTGGAGAAGGTGGTGGCGAATGAAAATAGCCCCCAGGCTTTGAGTAGGCACAATAATATTAATGCAAAGGAGACAAAGATCAAGGACGGTTCGGGTCCTTCAAAAAATCAGGAGGCGGAGTTGAGTAAGGATGGGGTTCAGGAGGTTGCGGTGAAAGGAGTTTCTAAGTTGGGGTTTGTCACAAATGTAGTTGCTAGGAATCAATCTACTCTGCCTCACCAGGAGGACGAGGGGAAGGAAGTTTTGGGAGGTTCCAACTTTAAGTTGTTGGAAAATGTAAGGGAGGAAGGGTGGATTGAAGTTAAAAGGAAGAAGGAGAGGAAGGTCAGGGATGAGAGTATAAGTGGGGTACTTGGCTCTCAAGAGGAGGGGGTGTTAAATCAGAAATGTAATCATTGATCTTCTTTAAGGTCTTTCTCTGTGGGGAGGGGCTCTCTGAATGTAGCCCCAACTATTTTGGGCCAGCTTAAAACCCGTTTTCCTAATTAAATCAACTATTACCGAGCAAAAAAAAAAATTCATTTCTAGAATTTATAATGACAACGTAGTAAACTTTATTTCAGCCGTAAATAAAAGTTGGGACAAATATGTATAAAGCCGCAGTGTTTTCATTATTGTAATGAAGTTAAAACATAATGGTTTTTTTATAATTTAAGACATGCTTTATTCAAATTAAAACAACAAATCAAGGCAGAGATAATTCGTTTAAATAAACTTATATATAAGCACAAGAATATAAGGGTTTTGGCGACATGTAAAAGAGAATAACCCATGACCTTATGCGATTACTTAAGTCTATTTTCTGCTTAAAAATAAAGTGAAAGTGTTCCCATGGAATATTTCAATTATGAGAAAAGAAAAATTTGGAATCCTTTCCTACTTTTGTGGAGCAGCTGTTGCTTACTAATTAAAAATAGGCTATAAAAAAAGGAGGGGCTTAAAATAAGAATCCACAACTTATTATGAAAAGGGACACATGGCTTCACCATTTTTTTTCTTCTCCTATTTATTTGCCTTTAATTTTAACCTAGAAATTTTATTTGTAATAAACATTTTTAAGAAATTCATAAAGAAATGCTCAACCTGAGTTGGCCTAGTGGTGGAGAACTTGTGCTCTTGAAATAGAGATCATGAGTTCAAATCCCACAAAGGGGATAGGGTATGTACACCTTATCGACTTCAGCCCATTACCTATAAAAAAAATTAAAAAAAAATCATATAGAAACATCATTTAAGAGGATTGCTAAAAAACATAGAAAAATTTATTATCCATGGGGCCACCAACTCCACAAAGTGCTACTACAAAAGTTGAGCAGCAACTCCTAGGCAAAATAAGCTAAGCAGTTGCATTAGAACTTGCCCTAAGTTCCTGGTGATCTCAACTATAATTTCAAAGATAATAACAATTGAAAAATAAATTTCACAAGAAAAATTAACACAGATCTTAAAGACATTTAAGTAAATGAGATTGGTAGGTGTAAAGCTAAATTCACAACCTTTGTTAGCAGCTTCCATGCTTGCACCAAAATGGGTGTTTTAGAACAGAGAATGGGCATCTACCAAGCATAAAGGAAGACATATTTCTAAAAAGTACTATGGTTGTAAAAGCTCTAGAAGATATGCATGCCCAAGTTAGAGGCACAACAAACTGTCAAAAACATCTATAAAGAGTCACATGTGATGTATTTCATAAATCATAGTAGAAAATGATCCTTCATATGAAAAGGTCAATCATCCAATTGATGGGAATTGTTATAAACACTTTAAAAACTTTCAAGAAAAATCAAACACAACTCAAGAGTTGCAATTGTGGAAATCTCCAATGGTATCAAGAAGGTTATCTAAGTTTTAAACCACCTAATGTCCAAGCGTTGTATAAGATGAGATTGCAAGAAAACTTTAGAGATTTAAATGCAATACAAATTGACAAGAGTAAAATCATATTACAAGTTCTTTATCAACATACAAGGAGGAATTTTTGGACAAGGAGAATGTGTTATGTTCTTACTTCTCACTATGGCTCAGATTTGTTACAACTTTCACTTAACTAAATTTTTATTAAGTTATTTATTTTTCATATGGCTCCTTTTGGAATTTTGCATAATATGATATCACAAACCAATGCTTACAATAATGAAATGTATGGCTGGCTTATAATCCCACTAGTCAACAAAACAAAAAGAAAAGAATGTAAAATACAACAGGATCATATTCATTATTTTAACATAACCCAATCACCAAGTGCACGATTGATGGGGAATTCTAATAAGGAGAAAATAATTAAGGATCCATCCAAAATAATGATAGTTCTGATACTTAATATAAGTATAGATCCAATAGCCAACAAGATGAGAGGGGGGGGGGGGGGTGTGAATCATACAAACTTAATCATCCATAAAAACATCAGATTCAACCTCGGTAACATATATATCAGTAATATAACCAAAACTGTTAAACATGCAAACTCAAAAGTATATGAACAGTATAAACCTCATAACACTAGATTTAACATGGAAACCTAAATAGGGAAAAACCACTATGGGATTTCGGACCCATTAAGAAATATACTCTTCTAGAGTATGCTCGGTTAAAAGAAAATCCTGTTAAAGATTACAAACACATTGCTAGATGTGACCCGGTTAAGGGATTTCCCTCAGATTTGTTAGGATCTTCACTTTGTTAGAAGTGACCTTGTTAAAGGATTTCAAACACTCAATCAGAATGTCACCTTGCTAGAGGGTTTACATATAAGACTATTAAGTCCACTCGGTTAAGAGATTTTTTGTCACTTTCACAAAATAATAGTAATAAAAAACTATCTGCAACTTCACATCTAAAATGCTAAAGCAGATTCCTATTTGTTCAACACAATCTAGACATAGAACTAATCTTGTCTATCTATTGGGCTTCTATACTCTGTTATTCTAACAGGTCTTCAAGCTTCTGTGCTCGGTAATCACTATGTAGCATCCTTGTGCATACACTTGCCTGCATGCATTATTTATCAACAGTTTCTTATTTATAAACAATTAGGTAACCGCTTAATCTCCTTGATCACATTTCCCATGATCAATCATAGCCATCAGATCTTCAATCATTTAATCAGTTCCAGCTCATCAGCTTCCTTCATTAAATAACTCATGTAAACATTTAATGCATTCTGTTATAGCTCGATTACAACTCGGTAACAACTCGATGAATACTAAACTCCACTCGGTAGACATTCCGCCTTCATTAACCGATAGCGATAACCTTAGGGTTTACCGACTAGGTTCCTTAGGGTTTACCGACTAGGTTCTTTGCTTGATAACATAGTATAGTATTAACCTTTACAATTTACAACATATGTATGATGTTAAAACAATCTAAAACATCATGATCTCATCATTGTCTGACTCGGTAGTAGTTGCCCATTGAATACCTTATTCATCCCCTTATTCATCATATTCTTTCCCGTGTCTTTTACCGACATCTTTATAATCTTCATATCATACTTCTCAAGATATGGCAACATCATACTGAATTAGAAAATCAATTTCTTGACATCAATGACAAAATAATAATATCAAGATAGTAAAACATCTTTAATCAGTTATATCCATAATCATCAACAACCTTCTCAATATCCTTAAGAAATGCCAACAATCTTTCATTGTCTGTTATAATGCAATATTGCCAACAAATAATACAGGTGCATGTTTGTCATATGAGTCGTTTGTTCAAACATAGATACAAACCAAGCAACTGAAATAGGTTCTTCTGATGGTCATTCTTGGGGTTAGTACAATAGAGGACAAGCAATAAAATTTCAGATTAAGGAAAAACTATACTTAGTATGTAGTGTCCCTCCATGAGTCATCTTTTGACTTATGCATTGTTAGACTTGCCTAGACTCTATGATGATGTTTTCATTGATGCTTATGAGTCTATTTATATCCTTGATGCTATTTTCATGATGTTAGACATTTATATGGACATTTGATATATGATGACTTATATGGATGATGACATAACTTAGATTATTATGATGATGGATTTACATTTGTTGGCCTATATGTACTCATTATTTTTTATGGTTATTGTCTATGAGATTATGATGACATTTTGATTATGCTAACCCTATTCCATGATTGCATTGGTTGAATTGATGCTATGATGGTTGTGATTGTCTTACTAGTGTATTTGTGCAAGAGACAATGTCATACCACTCATTATGAGCATGATATGATGTTGCAATTCTCTTCAATTGCCTGATTATTTATGATATATGTTACTGTATATGATGTCTTGTGGTTATTGGTGGTTGCAGGATTGCAGGTACTACACATCGACTCCACCCGGTCTCATAGGTTTGAGCTTGTCTTTATCCCAATAGCAAGTTGATTGGAGATGGTACGAGTTCCTTCTACACACTCTAGGCTTAAGTTGTAATCCCTGTCAATCAGTGTCTAATGAGGATTCATAGGGTATGCATAGGATATATATAAGTTTTTAGCTTAGTATTATTTTTATTAGTTTTAATCCTAAGTAAATGTAAAAAATAAAGTCAAAAGTGAAAAGTAAAACGTAAAAGTAATATGTTAGTTCCTAGATGTTAGGAAGTTAGCATTTATTAGTAAATTGTTAATTTATTTGGTATTTGGTTAGTATTGTCCATCTCATGTTGAGATATGGGAAAATAAAACATATATATTTTGTTATCCCATATCTCAATGTGAGATAGACAATACTAACCAAATAACAAATAAATTAACAAATTACTAATATATGCTAACTTCCTAACAGTTAGGAACTAACATATTGATTTTACTTTCTACTTTTCACTTTTGACTTTATTTTTGACATTTACATAGGATTAAAACTAATAAAAAATAATACTAAGCTAAAAACTTATATATATCCTATGCATACCCTATGAATCCTCATTAGTGTCTTGGCTCGAGTTCATGGTTAGAGTCTTGTGGTGTTGTGAGTGTTTGATTGTGTAATTAATTAATAATCGATTTATATAGTTTATTAATGTTAAATTAAATTAATGTAAAATTTTGATATTTAATTATTATTGATGATTTATTATTGAGGTTTAATATTTATTAATGCTATTTGATTAATTTCTATTAAGCCTTAATTTATTGGTTCATATTTATTTGGTGTTTTTATATTTATTTATGATTTAATATTTATTTTTAATTATTTATGATTTTATGTTGATTGGGTATTTGTTTATTATACCCATATAGATATTTAATTATTGGGCTTTATATATTTTATTGTGCTCTTAGTTTATTTAATTATCGGTTATTTGTATTATTGCATTTCCCTTTTTACTATTAGGGTTATTTAAATATTATATTTTCTACCTACCCTATTATATTAGTGGTTGTAAGAATTGTGTAAGTAAAAATATTATTTTATATTTCTTACCTTGAATTCGGGAAGGGGTTGGTATGAAATATAGTTATTTTGATTATTTTGATTGGCTGGATTTGGGCTATAGTTTTGGTTTAATTTTTATAAATATACCTTCCTAAGTTTTCATGGGGGTTGGCTTGCTAGAGAATTTGCTTGTATTTTCTGAAGATTTCTCGATTGGATTTTGGACTTGGCTTGGTTGGAGCTTGTTAGATTTTGATTGCTCTTCTTTGAATTTGCATTGCCATAACTTCTAATTCCAGGTTAGTTGTGTTCTCATTTTCTGTGCAATTTTCCTCTTGGAAAGATTGTTTTCCATATGTTTGCTGGAAAGATTATCTGCGAGAAATAATTGTGAAATATTTTTTATAAAGTTTATAATGAACAGTGTGGGGTTATATTCTTATGAAATTTATTTATTGAGTTTGTCATGTATGGCTTCGAACAATTGTCTTTTGTCCTTGTTGTGTTTGTTCTTGATCTCTTGAGTGTGTAGATTCGTGGGTAAAGTATTTGTATTGTGAAGGTCTTAATGCATTATTTTGATTATCCAAGTTTTGGGAGTTTTGTTGTCGATCCCTGTGAGTGGTCATTCTAAGCCCTGTCGGGAAGTCTTACCTGTGAATTCGGGGTTGCTCTTGTGCATTGATTTACTTATGGGCATTTTGGATTAGTTCATTGGTCTGCACTTGTCATTGTGTTCTTGTCCATAGGGTTCCGACATTACTTGTTAGACTTATGTGATTTTCTGGACTTATTATATCTATGTATCTTTGTATTTGAGTTTGAAGGCAAAAGCACTAAACTGTTTATCGAATGTGCTATAACTATGGAAGCACTAGTCCTTTATTCATATGCAATATTACCTTGATTGTATGCGTTATTTTATTTCTTGAATGCGTTGTTACTCTGCTCATATGTGCTAAACTTTAGGTTAGAAGCACTACAAAAATGGATAAATGTACTATATTGCTAGTCATAAGCGCTACAAAATCTGACAAAGTTGTTGTACTAGTTAACATATGCACTATTCTATTATGCAAAAGCGCTATTCTACTTTATCAGTGGTATTTTTTTTTTATTAAGGAAAATCAGGTTTTAAGGGACCCAAAACCTACTTACATAATGAAGAGATAGGCAATAGAGAAACTAGATAAGATAGAACAAAGAGAGAAAGACAACAAAAGAACAACAAAATGAACAACAGGCAAAGAAAAGAACATCAAAGGTCAGTGAGAGACTGGCACACCTAAAACAAAATTACATTTCAGATAAAAATCTGTATAGTCTCTTCTGCATCCTTGACTAGCATCATCATCGCATTAGCTGCCTCTTTCAGTTCTTTATTTTCCTACATCTGTTGATTGCCTTTGGTCTTCAGCTCCAGCTCACTTGCATTTTGCCTGGTTCTACATCTGGAAGAGTGTAGAACAGAACTAGAAGTCGGCTTGTCATCTATAATCATAGTTTCTTTATTTTTTTTGTTCTTCTCCAAGCAAGCAACCAACGCATTCACGTTTTGAGGGGACACCTTCAACATAGCCAGACTATGCTCCATGAATTTCTTCAAACCATTCTCAATTTTTTGAATCCGATTGTTTATCAGACCATTATCAACCTCACCCTTTTCTTTGATAATCCTCACCACATCCTCAAGGTGCTTCAAATCTCCCTTTATAATGTCACTTTCCGGCCAGTCTGGAATTTCTTTTTCATCCTCTGCAGCACTAGTATCCTCTGCATTATCCTCTGTACCTTTAATTTTGATATCCTTAATCAAATTTTCAATTTTAAAATCCAGCTCTCGCAATTTATCCTGAATGATAGTGATGTTATCAATCACCCATTTCTAGAAATTGAACAATTCCAGGGTGTTATTTCTAGCAGCATTTAGAATGGATTCCGCGTTCTCCAAATCTAGGGCAGAGTCCACAAACCTAGGATTTCCCTCCTCCATGTTATGTTGAACATCATCCTTGTTATCTGAGACAAGGATTATCCTTCACCTCTTAGTCTTCAACATCCTCTTCTCTCTACTCATTCCCTTTCTCACCATCAACCTCCTTCTCCTGCTCATTCTCTACCTCTTCTTCCACCTCCTTCTCCTGCTCCTGCTCAAAACCAACATTCTCTTCACTGTCTTCTTTAGCTTCATCACTAACCCTTGATTTCTTATTCAAAGGAAGATTAGAAGAATCCTCATCAAAATCAGAGCCATCATAATCCTAATAAATGTGGGCATTCTCCACAAAGGGATCATCCCTATTAGCCTTAGCTTTACCCTTCAGATGCTCATATATTAACAAAATAAGGTCTTGGTGAGAAATGGGGTAGGAATTAGGTTTCTTGGCATGGTCAGCCAGGCTATCGTTAAGGGAGGAGGCCAAGTAGAAGGGCAACAATATCTTAGATCCATGTCGAAAATGGTTAAGAATAACAAAGTGGTAATTGTAAACTTTTGAAAACCTTCCATCAACCGTAAGGTACTCCATTAAAACTTTCAACATTTTCTGCCAGAAAGATTCTACCTGGTTAGGGAGATAATAGGAAGCATTATCCTTTTTGGCGAGTCGAGCCCTTTCTTCTTCATTTTTGGGGAAATTCTTGATGGCTTCCACCAAGAACTTGCAGTCTCTATAAAATTTGATGCCATCCTTCTGCAAGTCAGATACCTCTACCACTAAATCTTCATCCAACTTCCAAGTCTGGCCAAATAGAGTAACTTTATTATTTTTCCAGCCCTTGGCAAAGCCACGGGAAACAAACTTCTTGCTCCCATGCAATTTCTCCATGTAATCGGTGAAGCCATATCTGTGCAACCTTCGACATATTTTCCTTTCACCTTTTCAGCTATCACAGTTGGTAGGCTCATTGCGGTTGAGATTTCTTCCCATAATGTGATGGTTGTTCAAGTCGAAACCCTCAAAAGAGCACAAACTGAATTAGTGGTATTTTGTTTATTTTGACTTTCTAAGTCAATTTTTTTCGATTTGTCTCTGTACCAAAGGCATTTGTTGATATTCTTGTGTATTTTAAAGTTGAGTATTGTCCAAATTTGGCTATTTATGTAATTATTTTGGCTCTATCGAGATGGTTAATACCTTGTTGTTGGGGGATATGTACATGTATATTGCATTGGTTCGAGCGAGATGGACATTCCTTTTTGTAGAGGTTTATGTTGTTATATCTCCAACAAGAGGACCAGTGCCTCATTGTTGAGGATTTGATTGTGTATGGCTAAGTGAGAAGGAGTTTGTAACATCCTAAAATTGCACCCCTTGCAATTTTTTATTGCATTTGGGTTTTCACCTTAGTGTTTGTTCCCCTTGGCCTAATCAGAGACTTGATTATACTCATACACATCAAAAACACCATGCAATTCATTGATGCACCCTACCTGCATCTTGATCCTACCCCAAATTAGGGTAGGACTAGGACGTGACGACCTAGTCCCCCTTAATGGGGACCTATCATGATCCCCTCCCCCTAACCTAACTTAAATTTGAAGAGGGAAAATCCCCTCTATGTCGGCTCAAGTTGGAAAATCAATCAATTTATCCTACGGACAAGTATATAAGAGGGATTTTCCCTCTCATTTAAAATCTAACAGAACTCATGATCAAGAATCCAAGAGATCAAGAATTCAAGAGAAATTGAGCATTTTCAATCTTCCTTCAAGATTTGGAGCAACAACAGAGTCAAGATTTCAAGCATTGAAGAGGAGATCGTCATCCTAATCATAATTCCATGTGGAGGCAAGCAAAACTTCACAAGGAGGTATAAGCATTTCATTTTCAAGAAATTCAACATCCCCTCAAAGAGGAAGATTTCTACTTTTAATCATTTCAATTACATTATTTCAATCACTTGGTTAATTCCAAAACTGGGGTTTGACCTTAAGGCAAACCCATATTCCCAAAACATTTCCCTTGCTTTCTATGTCTAGAAAGCATACATGCAACTGTACTTATGGAATTAAGCTTTATTTGCAAAGTTGGAAAGACACTTTTCGACGCGCGGAAAGTTCAAAGGACCAAGTTGGGGGTGACCTGGTCTGGACACACAGTCCCTGTAACCTTTTACAGATTTCATAGAACAGCTCCGAATCTTCTCAAACTTCTCAGATCCAGGTGCACGACTAAATCCCAGCTCACTGTTTTCTCATACTTTGTCTTCATTTCCAACACTTAGCCTTAATTCAGCTTGTCAACTTACAAAAGAGGGTCAATCACATTCCAATCATAACCAATCTGCTTAGTAATTAGTCCTTATATCATTTAGGGTTGGATCTAGTAGATTCATCCCCCTCTTTTGAATGTAAAGTCTCCCTCAAGTGAAAATTGAGCTTAGTGAATCCTCCCTTCCATGTGGTGGATTTGCTAAGCTCCCAATTTTCCACTTTACATTTTGGTGAACCCGACTCCTTCCAGCCTTAATTCTGATTTTATTTTCAGACTTGAGTGTATGAAATTTAAAATTCAAATTTCCAATTACAAGCTTAATTTCCTTGCAATTTTCAAAAGTTTATAGGTTAATTTCACAAAAACCCTAATTTTTAGATTCAAAATTAAGCTTGTGATTTGTCTAAATTGGATTGATTGTTTTAGATCTGAGAACTCTTTAGTTTTACAATTCAAGTTTTCATTTGCATGTTTAATTTTCAAAATTTTCAAAAAATTAAGTGGTTAAATAAAAAACCCTAATTTTTAATTTTAAAATTGAACTTGTGGATTGTGTAGATCTTGAATTAATTTTCAGATTTGGGCCCTTGCTTCAATTTCAAAATTCACTTTCCCTCCTTACAACATTCAAATTTTCAAATTTAAATTTTTAAAAATAAGCGGTTTATGCAACAAACCCCAATTTTTAAAATTAAATGTCACGAACTGTTTTTATCTATAATTATTGCAATTATTAATTAGGAAAATGACTTATATCTTATGATTATGTGGATGAAATTGAAATTGATTTGAATTGAAGTAGAAATTTAAATGCGAATGAATGATTTAAATTATTTTATTGTGAAAATTTTGGGATTGCCATTGCTAATGAACAATCGAGTGCAAGTGAATGTAGGAACAGGTGAACGTGGATGAAGGCGAGAACTTGGTTTAGGTAGATTTGTTTTAGCTTTTCGAATTCGGTATGGAGATGGAATCTCACACACAACATAGATTTTATGAAATGCATCTTGCATAGAGGAGTGTTTATATGGATTTAAATAGAATGCTTATTTAAATTTGACTGATGAATTCTTATTGAGTGTTCATAGTTGATGTTATTTGATTTAGAGAAAGATTGATTTTTAAACATTTATTTATGACTATGCACACATTTTGATGATTGTTATTATATTGTTCATGCAGATGGAGATATAAATATTCCAAATAAATAGATGAATACTATGTTTGTTTTTCGTCATCAATATATATATATATATATATATATATATATATATTTGTGTGTTTGTGTGTTAATTAAAATGAATGGCATGGTTTAAAAAGTTTTGAATTTATGTTATATTGTATATATATATATATAAATGCTTATGTGTTGAATTGCATGTATTGAAAGAATCAAATTATATTAATGCTTAATGAGTCGATATGGAAAATTGGCATTGCATGTTTAATATTAAGCATTGTTATCACCGAATGGTGAATGCAAAACATAGTTGATATGGACTATGTAACCAAACTACAATCAAGGCAACTTGTGTCAAGATTGGGGAGTTCTAAGCTATGTGTGCATGGGGTGTAAGCCTTGACCATGTTGGCCACTGTTGTTAACAACAGTTGAATGGGGAGTAAGACTCGCACAACCCAAAATTGGGTGATTAAGAAGCCTTAGAGGAGGATGACGTGTCTCTCCCAGGCCCTTGAACATATGCAAACCTCAATTAAACAATAAATACACTGGGTAATGCCACGAAGTCAGGAAGTAAACCAATGCCTTGCAACATATAGGTAAAAACCGTGGTCATTATTTGGGAGAGCGGAAAAAGATAAGGAGAATACGCTAAAAACTCTCAAGGGAATTGGGAGAAAATACCAATCAGAGGAGGAAAAGGAAATCGATTTCATCCACAAGTCATTGTTGATTCAAAATCAAGAATCAAATACAGAGGTAGGGAAGATTTATAAATTATATCAGAATTTAGAAATTTCTTTACAGAATGTAATCTTTGTTGGAATCGTATCTTCTCAGTCTTGTTTGAATTTAATCTCTGTCAAAATTGTAATCCTGTAGGTCAAATGTCTATTTCTTTTAAATATGAAATCTTTGTTGATTTTGAAAACAAGGACTATCAAAAATTACATTCTTTGTTATCTTTCTTTTGTTGAGAATTGAACCAACACGTGATAAAATTCTCATATATTTATATATATACGCACTTCTTTCTTTTAAACTGAATGAAAATACACTTTCAGATTTTACAAAAATTAGAAGAAGATGAAAACATTTCCATATTGCATCTCCTTTCAACTGTATTTTATTTATCTCTGTTACGTATTTGATCTCTGTAAGATTTGTTTTCAAATATTCTGATATTCGCAATGAATAATCACAACTCAATATATTTATATATATATACATATATATAGATAGATATGTATACATACACAGATATACGTATATATACTGAATATAGAGAATATTGGTTTTCATTATATGTTGATATATGTATTCTCATATCTCAAACTGAAAAGAGATAGCATGTTGATTTATACCAAACTTGTACGAACTAGTAGAAAACCTGTTAACAACAAAACTTAGTCAGATATCATGAAAGTGAGATATACATTTAAACTTGAATTCTGGAAATGTTACTACTATTACTGAAACATAAACAAAATCTGATTTTAGTATTGAAAACCAGAAACATAGATGAATAATACCAAAATAAAGAATTAATGTATGCTGAAATGATTAATAGACTAAATAAGAAACACGGATTTAAAAGAACGTGTGCTCATATCTTTCATTTGTGTATTCTTTTTATATGCAAATATGTGCATACATGTGTTGCACCTTCTTATTTTTAAAACTTACTTTATTATACTGAAATGAAAAGATTGTTAACTCCAAAAATGTAATTTGGTTTAAGTTGAATGAAAGGAAATAAGCATGCTAGATGAATGAAAATGCTAGTCATGTGATTTGGAGAAAGTATACATTCTGGGATGGGTGCCAAATATGGGGTACTAGAGAGTATAGTTTGCTTTTCCAAACTATTTTATTGCTATGCATGACATTATACTCAGTCGAGTAACTTATTGACCATTTGAATAGATGGATATATTTATGACTCTCTACCATATCCTTGCACTGATCTTGCTTGTTTCTTAAATGAATTAGAATAATAAAAAATGCATGTATCATTCTAGGCATGCACCAAGATTCTATATTGCATGTTGAATTCTTCTTGCTAAGAAATTTGTGGAGGGTATTCTTGTTTGAATAAGAATTCTGAGGAAGTGTATGCTTCAAAGTTGGGTGGAAAAATCACCTAAATATTGTTCTCATCTTCATTCAAAGAATTGAATTAAAGATAGCTAATGGATTGAAGATCAAAGGACTCATCTCATTTCATTATTGTGAATTATCTTGTAATTGTATATTTAGCTTAAGGAAAACGATTGCCTAAGTTTTGTAATGTAGCCTAGATAGAGGAATTGTATGTTGTAATACTACGAAAGTTTACACATTATGTAAAGAATACTATGATTTACCTATATATTGAACTCGCATATGTAATGACCTTATTAGCATGACATTATGTGAATATGGAATGATTTGGGAAAGACAAATGAATTTATTAAGTGAATTATAGATTTGTTTGAAGATAAAGAGTTTTAGTTCTTTTATTGAAGTTAGAGCATCTACATCTTTACATTAAATTAATCTTGTGCGAATTCAAATTTTCCTTTAAGCATTAAATTAATTCAATTAAATCTAAATCCTCTTGTTGTCCTTCTAAACATCATAAAATTTGACCCTTGAGTCTACCCTTTTTGTTATTCTTTCAATTAATCATTTTCTCAAACATTCTAAGTGTGTCCCATTTCGACCTTCAAGGCTTATTTTTTTATATCTAGACATCTCCAATTCCCATATCCTTCTGGAATTCGCATTAAAATCACAATATTTTGCTTCCCTGAAAATTTGGTAAAAAGTTGGTCGGACCAAGTTGGTACCTACTTGGTCCCAACTTTTTCTCCTCAAATTTCAGGAGCCTGTTTTGACTGTATTTTACTGCACAATTCTAGATATTTGTGAATTTTTATTGATTTTAGGTCACCCTAAGGTCGAAAAAAATCTAAATTTCAACATTTTAATTTTAAAATTAAGTGGTTAATTACATATAACCTAATTTTTAAAATTAAATTGATTTCTTCAACATTCCAAAATTTTAAAATTTTAAAATTAAGAGGTTAGGACAACCCTAATTTCAAATTTAATCTTCCCTCCTTTTAAATTTTTAAAATTAAGAGGTTGTTTTCAATCCTAATTTTAAATTTCTATCTTCTAAGGGATAATTTCAAATTAAAATTAAGAGGTTATTTTAGCAAAGCCCTAATTTTAAATTTCAAATTCCTAGGAGATTTCATTATTCTTTCAATCATTTAGCATTCTAAAATTCAAATTTCCAATTTGCCTCCCTTATTGCATGAGTTTTACTACTATTAGTCATACCTATTGTATCCCCATTAGGAGAAGTTATAGAATTAAGGGTGCCCAAGGTTTAATTACTAAGGAGATGGAGCCTAATTTGGCTAGATTTTTCAATGAGGATATTGGTGGTTCTTCCAATCCTACAGATATTCTCGTTTATCCTCTTGATAATTCTCATGATGTGGAGGAATCACTAACTAGGGTAATCATTGACCAATTGGAGAAGATGGACAATCAATTTGATAATCTTCAACAATGGATGAGTCAAGAATACCTGGAAAGTGAAGCTCTCCCATTGATTGAAGGATTAAAAAGAGTGATTCAAAGTGATAAACATGGTGTTGATATCTTGTGTGGTATTTCTCATATTGTTGATTATAATATCATTCCCATGAAGAGTTGTGTTGAAAACCTAGGTTATACACAACTTCCTAGTCAAGTTAATCAATCCATTCCTTTAACAACTCCTATGACTAGTATTCCTAATTTCACATCAAACATAATGGCTACCTCTACACAAAATGTCATACCTACAAATGTTATCCATGGGGGAAATACCTCTTCTTTCATTTCTCCTACCATGAGTGTTCCCCTTGTTACCCAATTACACTCACCACCTATAAATATTATTTTTTTTAGGCAAAAGACAATAAGCCTGATATATACATTAAATAGTAATAAAAGGTTTTACAAAAAGGATCTTAATAGCCATATTTTTTTTTACATCATCAACCATCACTTGAGAGTAAACAAGTCCTTAGAAAAACTCCTATGAAACCTAGGATAGTAAATCTCCTATGAGACCTAAGATGATCAACTGTATAATGCTTCCAAAAAGAAGTATTTGAAGCAATAGCATTAACTAATAATACAATCTATCAGATGCTACCACAGGAAAAAATTGGAAGAAGAAACATAAACTGATTATACATAGCACCATTATATCTTTCGACCATTGCAGTATTTAACTTTACTTCCCAAGAATAAAACGCAAAGCAATTACCAAGAAATTACCATTTACAAAACTATGTTATACTATTTATTCATCATTCTTCTTGCATTGCAACATTGTCATCTTGATGATCTTCTGCTCCACCCACAAACATATCTCTGGCATGTGCACCCAGAGCCTATGAGGAACTGACATCATACCCCATCCTTGGAATAGTATTTAGATCAGTGACAATTTGTTGATGAGGCCAGACTGCAGCAACACATTCAGTACTGAGGATAATGAGTAATGCATTCACTTTCCTTTTAGTCTTATCTACAAGTTCTTGACTGAAGACTGTGTAAAATCTATCCATTGAGAGTTGGACAAACCTAAAGTTCTACATGTCCAAAGTGTTTTTGATGTTGTCATATAGTGATACATATACATTCTCATTTAGTAGTAAGTTTATTGGAAATACACCCCCAATATCTGCTTGGCCCTCCCAAAATTCATAATTTTGGACTGCCCTCAGTAACTTGTCCCTAGGAAAATAAATCTTGCAAACTACTCTTTCAGCTATGGGCTCTAATGAATCTAATGATTGCAACAAATCCATGTCATTTTAAAGAAACATGGAAACTAGTTGGGAGGGGAAAAGCAACCTGCTTGCTTATGGGAAAAGAATTTATTCTCCAATAATCCTTTTGACGCTCCTCCTGATCTGATAACTCTGGGTACTGAAGACTTATCCAAGAATGTCATCAGTAATGTGCCATGTGTATGGGTGTTCCCAGGCCGCCACTGAAATGTAGACCTTGTAATTTATTGGCTTGTATTCCATTACTTCCACCAAAAGTGCCTTCGATTTCTCTGACACAAATCTTTGACTAATCTGACTTAATTATGCTCTTTTCTGTTATATTGGTCACCTCTATCTACTCTTCTTGTAACTCAATTCTGCTATTTTCCCATTCTGATGGTAGCCTCTATCTTCGTTGCCTCCAGAGCCCCGCCTTTGTTCTCAATCTCGCTTTTGTGCTCACAACACATCCACAAGTTCGCAAACCGTGCTGCACATTTTTTGTGATGAATGTGGTGCAAAACCAGATAGCAAGGGCCACATTTATCTCAACAGGTAGTAAAAAAGGACATCGCAAGACCTCATCACCTGTCAAGAAATATCAATTTGATCCTACACAAATCAATTGTTAGTAAAGAAAATGACATTTCTATAAAGTTACCACACAACAAAGTCCTTTAATCTCGTGCCAGTGATTAAATTCTATCAATTTGATCTATTGTGTGAGGTTGACGGATGAAGTAATATTTGCCCACACGAGCAACCAAGATTTTGATATGAAAGCAACTTGATATGAAATTTATTAAAATTTTGATTGTGGCAATTATCTCCATCCTTCAATTCCCTATTTTAATTTCACATAACTTCAACATAATCATATGGTTGCTCTTTTTGTATTACCTCAACATAATTATATGTTTGCTTTTTATTCATTTACAATTTGTTGAAGCTGAGGGAATAAGTTAACGTCTATATTCCCATTCGTAGACTCCACTTCCACCTGGTCGCACCCCAAGTTTGCCAAACTATCCGCCAATCAATTGCCCTCTCTATAGACATGTGTGATGATGTAGTTTTCAAAGGAATATAGTATATCCCATATCTGATTTAGAACATAGTTGATATTCCAATTATAGGATTTCCTAGACTTACAAGCATTAGTGATTAGAGTGGAGTCACCTTCAATATGAATATTGGTAACCCTTATTTTCTTTGCTAACAAGAGTCTAGTTAGTAGAACCTGAGATTCTACAAGATTCTTTGTTCCTGGTGATAGTGTTGATGATTTATATGCTAGAAGATCCCCCAAGTGATTTCTAATACATATTTCTGCCCCCGACTCACCTGGATTTCCTCTTAACGATCCATCAAAATTTAATTTTACAAAGTTGAATTGAGGAGGCTGCCAAGAAGTATGAGCTCTAGCAATACTTGAGATTCCTATTGAAGACTGGCTACCATTGATTGGTATACATATGCTTTTCCATTTATTTATTAATGTTCCATCCCATGAAGTAAATGATGTGCAACCATTCTGATTTTTCTGCACATAAGAATTTGCTAGCTCAGAATTTGACTTTTCTATTTCATAAATCACTTTTTCTATAGGTGAAATAGTTTTTTCTAAAGATTCTCTTGTTTTGTTCCCACCATATTGACCACATGACTGTTGCTGGAATGATTTTCCATATGCAAGAGAACATAGGGAATTTGAAGAGGATGGGCCATGCCTGAAAGAAATCCCAAATTGTGTTTGGAAAGGCCATTAGCAGTTCTAACTTGTTTGTTACAAAACTCCAACATTGATGAGCAAAGGAGCATTGGAGAAATAGGTGGTCCATATTTTCAAATTCCTGATCACACATGACACATTTGAACTGTTGTGATATTTGGAGCTTGGCCAGCTTGTCGCTTGTGACAGTTCTTTTTTTAAGTGATAACCATGAGAAACATCCTGCTTTAGGCATGACAACTGTTGGTTCATCATGTCTTGCAGTGCAGTGTAACCATTTTGAACTATATAGTTTCCAATTTTTGTAGGGGACCATATAATTTTGTCTTCCTTATTTGATAAGAGTATTGTTCTTTTTGATAGTAGTGAACCAAGCAACCTTCTTAAATCATCTTCAATCTCAATATCAATGTCCTTCCATATGTCTTTCTTTGAGTAAAGATAAACTCCACTTACATAATTTATTAATTTATGGCCCTGCTTTTAAATGAAGATTGGTATCTGAGCTAAGGGAGGGAAACCATTCCATGAGTCAAACCAAAAGTTAGTTGACTCCCCATTATGTACCTACCATGAAATATATTGGGTCACCACATCTCTAGAGGATATCATAAAATTCCACATTGTTGAGCCATCTAGAGGATTTGAAATGGATAAAATATATTAGGATTACTTCAATCCAAGTATTTTGCCTGCATGATTTGACACCACTTTGACTCTGATTTTGTATACATTTTCCAAACTAATTTCCCTCCAAAAGCTTTGTTTCATTTTACTAAATCATGAAGCCCTACCCCTCCTATTTTTTTTCCAAATGCCATATTACTCAGTGAGATTAATGGGATCTTTTTCCCTTTTGAAATATTCCCTTTCTAAAGAAATCTTTTAATGATTTTATCTATTTGTGTAATTAAAGACTTTGGGGCTTTCAAAACTAAAATATAGTAATTTGGAATGACTGATAATATAATTTGATAAGTAGAATGTGACTTGAGAGAGACAACCACCTAGCCTTCCATGATGATATCCACTATTTAATCCTTTCAATCACACTCTTCCAATAAGTATCTTATTGGCACCCATAAATACAGGTATACCCAGATAAATTCTTGGTAAGTCTTCTGTCTTAAAACCTAATGTTTTGATTATCTTTCTTTTGATGAGGGCTTTGGTATTAAGAATAAAAATAGTAGATTTGAGAGGATTGATGTGCTGACCTGATACTGAAATGTAAAGCTCAAGAACCTGCTTTATTTGATTGGCTTCCTGGGCTATTGATTTATCATATAGAAAGGTCTCATCAACAAATAAATAATGAGTGATAGATATGGATGTATACAATATATGTATCCCTTTCCAAAGATGCTTGTCATGCCTCGCCTTGATCCTAAAACTTGAACAACTAATTAAATTAATTTTATTCATTTAATCATCATTTATTCACCTATTAATTAGACTAAGGTTTAGTTAAGATCCATATTCTTTCAATTAGCCTATTAATCAAATTAAACATTTGATTAAAGTCCTTTTCTTCTAGCCTAACCTATTAATTAAACTAAGCTTTGATTAAGTACCCTTTAGCCATTTAATTGAATAAATCTTATTTATTTAATTAAAACCCCTTTTCCCTTTTAATTAAATTTACATTTAATTAAAATCACTTTGCATTTAAATAAATCATTATTTATTTATGAATAGTCCCCCCACTTGCAAAATCCTACAAATGCAAGTTGCACCCCTTTTGGCTAAAATAAATCTTTTATTTTATCTAAAAATATATATTTTCCTCCACTTGCATTCTCCTACATTTTCCATTAGCATGCTAATATTCTTCTAGAACACCTCTAACCCCCCATTAACTAGCCTAATTCCTCTAATCATGTCGCATCCCTAAATTTTGGGGAGTCACTTCTCCAAATTTGGAAGAAAGTCTTCTAAATGTGTTGAAGACTCTACCTCCTTCAACAAGTTAACTTATTGAGTCTTCCAACTTGTAAGGTTATCTAACTTTCAACAAGTTAACCTCCAAATTCTTCAAAGAGCATTTAATGCCTCTTACAAAACATCACCCTAGCCCATGATGGTTGTCCCTTTGACCATCCCTCAACTTTGCACAAGAGTTTACCTTTGGACAATAACATTCTCCTTTGGATAATGGTATTATCCAATGATGTCATCTCTTGAGGTTATCCCTAATGCTTACTTAGCATCTAATGCATGCTTAGCATCTTCTCAAGCCATCTCAAGGTGACATTTGTCAACTTGTGATTGGATTGAATCCTCCTCATGGATTGATAACTTTCAATCCTAGCCCTTGTTAAGATTGTTCAATCTTGGTCATCCATTTCTCTATTTTCTTTATAAATAGAGCCCCTTTCTTCACTCTTAGAATCCATCATCTCGTGCATCAAACTTATAGTCATTTTGTAGGTTATCAAGGAGCTCAATTTGTCATCTTCAAGCACTTAGGTCATCTTAGTTTCATCCTAGTTTAGCTTTCATCATGTTGATAGTATCATGCTAATCCCATTTTCATGCTAGCTTAATTCATAGCAATTTTATATCAATTTCATAGCAATCTCCATGTTAATTTAATTAGCACACTGTAGTGTCATAAAATTGTGACCCTTGCAATTTTTGACCACATTATGGTCCTCACACATGTGAATTGAATCCTTAGGCCTGATCAGAGACCAGAGACTTGCTCGGCTCCTAAAAATTGCATCTTTCTTGCCCTTGCACTGCCCGAATTGCATCGTATCCTAGAAAAAAGGGCAGGACAGGGGTGTGGCACCCCTATCCTTGCCCCATTTTGGGGCATGACCCTTTTCAATTTTGTATTGGAGGTTGTATATTGAGCGGGAAAAATCCCCAAGTGTCGGCCTATGATGGAAAATCAGTCAATTAACCCTAATTGAAAAGTATATGTCGCATTTCCCCTCCCATTTTGGCATAGTTATTGTATTAGATCTGAACATTGTTTGTTTGTCAAATTCAATTTCTCCTTGTCTTGTTCAATTTGCAAAATCAACTTTACAAAATTAAGTGGTTAATTGTTCAAACCCTAATTTTTAAAAATCATCTTGCAATTGTGCAAAAATTGAATTTCCATTCAATTTTCAAATTTGTGACTGTTTTCATATTTGTCTTTATTTCTACTATTCAAATTTTTAGTTTCCCTCTTTTTTTCAAAATTCAAAATTCAAAAATTAAGTGGTTAGGTCATAAAACCCTAATTTTCAAAATTAATTCGATTTTGTACAAATTTCAATCAATTTCATTCAAATTCGGATTTCTAAAATTTTTCCAAGGTGTCCCTCCCTTTTAGGTTTGACCCTTTTCAAATTTGCACTCCAATTCCTTTTTTTTCTTCAAAATCCTAATAGGGTCCTATTTTCACATTTGAACCTTATTTTTGCCTATCTAGAAATCATAAAATCTGCCAATTTTTTTAGGCTTAGCTTTAAAATCATCGTAATATTCATCCATAAAAATTTTGAAAAAAGTTGGTCGGACTGTGTGCGTTTTTGCCACGATCCTCGGTTTTTTTCCTGAAATTTCGGGAGACTGTTATGACTATATTTAATATCCCAAATCTAGAAAGATTGGTTGCTTTTCTTGATTTTTGATACCTCTAAAATAAAAAAATATCTCCAAAATTCAACATTTCAAATTTTAAGAAAAATTTTAAAATTAAGAGGTTAATTATAATCTGCCCTGATTTTAAAAATTCTATTTTTAAAAAAATTAAGTGGTATCCCCTTGGCCCTAATTTTAAAATTCCAATTTCCTTTGATTTATTATTTTGGAAATTGTGTCATTATCTTGCTCCAACAAAGTTCAAATTGTTTAATCATTATTTTCTTAAATTTTGCATTAATCAATTTTGTAAACTTTGTTCAAAATTCAAATTTTCAATTTTCCCTCTAGTGCATGAGTTTTACCACTATTAGTCATATACCTATAATATCCCCATTAGATGAAGCATTAGAATTACGGCTTCCCAAGGTTTAATTACTAAGGACATGGGGCCTAATTTGGGTGACTTCTTTAATGAGGATAATGCTAATTCTTCACATCCTAGTCATGAGCCCATTTATCCCATTGATGAATCCCATGATGAAGAAGAAGCTTTAACGAGGGTCTCCATAGATCAACTTTCAAATTTGGACAATCAATTTGATAACTTTCAACAATGGATGTCTCAAGAATACCCTAATAGTGAAGCTCTTCCATTAATTGAAGGCCTTAAACGCATGATTCAAAGTGATAAGAATGAAATTGATATATTGTGTGGCATTGCTCATATTTTTTATTCTAATGGCATGCCTATCAATAGTTGTACTGAGAACTTAGTTTTTTCACAACCTTCAAATCAAATCAATTCTTCTATTCCTTTGACCACTTCAATGGCTAGTATTCCTACTTTCACTTCAAACATCATGGCTACATCAACTCCAAATATAATTCCTACAACCATTGGTGGGGCAAACCCTCTTCTTCATTTAATCCTCCATCTTTACCTATGTCTTCCATAATTATTCCTATTATTCCTCAACCAATCAATGTGACACAAGGGGGCAATTCATTCAACAATTTTGTTTCTCCTTTAAGTGTCTCATTTCCTACGCAATCATCACCTATGCCTACTTATCATAATGTCCCACCACCTTATTCTCAATACATGCTTTCCTTCAATATCATCACACCACCTTCTCAATCAACCATGTCTAACATCAATTCTTCTATCAAAATAACCATTAACAATCTTGCTCAAACTGTATCTTCCTTACAACAACAAATTGCTTCTATGAGTAAATCCAGGTTTAGTGTGCCTACCTTTGATGTTGCGAGCCCACTTTCTCTTGACATTGTTAAATTCATGCCACCTAAGCATGTGGAGGTTCCTCAATTGGAACTCTATAATGGAAAAAGGTGATCCTCTTACACATGTCAAAACATTTCAAACCTTGTGTACTGATTTTGCTTATGATCAAAGATTGCTTGCAAAATTGTTTACAAGAACATTAAGAGATAAGACTTTACAATGGTATTGCTATTTGCCTTCTTATTCCATGACTTCTTTTCAACAACTAGAAAATGATTTCATCCAACAATTTCAAAATAACATTAGTCCTAAAATCACTTTGATTGATTTAATGCATTGTAAACAAGGTGTTAAAGAAAAAGTGACTGATTTCATTGGTAGATATAAGAATTTGTGTGCTCAAATTTCTTTTCTTGTACCTAATAATGATATTCAAAGAATTTTCATTTCTAATTTGCAAAAATATATCAAGGAAAAGCTTCTTTTGTCTAATTTTACTTCCTTCCCACAGTTGTGCACAACACTCCAGAATTATCAACTGTTTGTGAGTCAAATGGAGCAATCTACTCCTACGGCTCCGAGTGATAAGGGGGAGAGTGTTCAACAACCATTTGCGAAGTTCAAACCAACAAAAAGCTTCATCAAGTTCAATGATATAATCAACAACAACAATGTGAACGCTACAACAAGTGTGCCTTTTGTAGACACATAAATTTGTCCACTTAATTAAATGAATATTTATAATTTATTTGATTATTTAACCATCAATCAATAATTAATTAAATTAATATTTAATTAATTCATCTTAACCCTCTTCTCCTATTAATTAAATAAATTATTCAATTTATTTGATTTAATTCACTTAACCAAATTCAAACCATTAATTAAATAAATAAATCATATTTGTTTAATTAAATCTTCTCTCACATTTAAATAAATTAATATTTATTTAAATCATCTTTATCCTCCACCCACTTGCATTTTCCTACAAATGCAAGTTGCACAACTATTTTAAATAAATAAATTATTTATTTAAAATCCTATTTATCCTCACCCACTTGAAACCTTTAATGGCTTCCCTTAAAGTCTTCAAACTTAATGGCTTATTTCTAGAGTCTTCTTAAGCCTTTAATGGTTTCCCTTAAAGTCTTCAAGCATTTAAATGCTTTATCTTCCTTTTTCTCGTGTAAATAAATTGAGATTTATTTAACTAAAATCCAAAATTCACATTCACATTTAAATAAATTAACATTTATTTAAATATCTATCCAAATGCAAATTACACCATTTAATTGAAATAAATGATTTTATTTTAATTGAAAATCTCAAAATTCCTCCCACTTGCATTCTCCTACAAAACCCACTTGCAATCCTAACCCCCTTCTAGATTCTTCTAACCCCTTCCTAATTAGCCTAATCTATCCCCTAAATATTGTCACATTTCTAAGCAACTTGGAGTCACTTCTCAAAGCCCTCAAAGTCATTGAAAGGCATTTAAGGCTTTAAGTCTTAAAATGGTTAACCTCTAAAGTCTTCCAAACCATTAAAGGCTCTTACATGACCATTTATGGTTAAATCCACTTGCACCCATGGTTAGGGACTTTGACCCCTAACTCAACCCTCATGTAACCCATGTGCCTCCTCAAACATTTATTGCTTTAACCATGGTTATCCTCACTAACTCTTGCACAAGAGTTTATCCATTGGATAAAAGCATTATTCTTTGGATAATGAATTTATTCACTCAACCCAACCTTAACCTTACCTCCCAAGTTAACCCTCGGGTCATGTCAAATAATTAATGCTTCTTCCCTCTCCTCTCAACCCATCTCATGTTGACACTTGTCATCCTATGATTGGGTTGAAAGTCCTCACATGGATCATAAACCATCCAATCCTGACCCTTTTTGAGATTAGTCAATCTCAACCATTCATTGCTCCATTTTACCTATAAATAGAGCTCACATTCCTCATTTTCAAATCCTCAAGCATTTAGCATTCTTAGCCATAATTCTAAAAACTTGTATGCATTTACATTATAGTCTTTTTAGAGAGAGCATTTAGCATAAATCACATATATTGTCATTTTGGACTAAAATAAATCTTAGTTCAATTCATAGCATGTCTAATTAGTTTGTTTTACACTTGCATAGCATAGCTAAAACATTTCAATCTTGAACCTCCATAAGGCATCCATAGTGCAAAAAGTTGCTGAGAGCTACACTAATTTGGAACTTGGAGAGGAGAGGAACAAGAGAGGAGGAGCTACAAGCATGGTGGAAGGCATTTGGAGATGTCTTCTTGCATTTATTTTCATAGTTAAATGCTTTATTGTGTTTTTAGTGTCTCTCTTGGTATGCCTTCTTAGAATAGTCTTTGGTTGATTAACACTAACTCTCTTTGTTTCTTGTGTTTTTAGTGTGTTCTCTCACCATAGGTTTTTAATTAAGATTTTTCTAAATTAGTCTTTCATTTAGTTCTAATTTAGATTTTAAATTAGTTTTTAATTTAGTTTTCAATTAGATTTAAATTATTTTTATTAATTTAGATCTAATTTGTTTGTTAGTGTGATTTGTGTTAATATGATTAATTTAATTTTGGGTTTACATCTTGTGCAGGACATAAGGAGCGTCTTTCTAACATATTGTTGCAGGTGTTGTGGTGCAGGAGCACCCTTCTAAGGTCTTCCTCCATTTGATTTTTGTTGGAATT
Source organism: Cryptomeria japonica (assembly GCF_030272615.1). Lineage (NCBI taxonomy): Eukaryota > Viridiplantae > Streptophyta > Pinopsida > Cupressales > Cupressaceae > Cryptomeria > Cryptomeria japonica. The sequence continues at coordinate 229,030,635 of NC_081407.1, forward strand.
TTGCTTCTTTAAGAAGCCATGTAAATGTAATAAGAGCCAAGAGCTCATTGGTCTTGTTTAGGTCCTAGTTTAGGTCCTAGGTTCACAAGTCTAGGTTGAGTTTTCTTGTGGATTAGAGGGTATGTGTGCCATTGATGAGTTTGGGGCTCTATTAGTATGGTTGTGTCCATAGGATAGCCCAATGTAGGCCTAAAAGTTAAGAAAAGCAACATTGCAAAAGTTGCTCAAAAGTTGCAAAAAGTTGCATGACAACTTTTCAAAGTTGTCATGCAACTTTTCCACCCAATAGGTCATAACCTTAGCTTGGTGTGGAGAACCCTAACCTTGGCACACAAACCAAGGCAAATACATTATATATTGTTACAAACCCTAAAATGAGGGTTGGACGTCAGATTGTACGGCCAAAGGAAAAAGACCTTGACTGTGACTATGTTTTTGTTGTCAGTCGGCACAAATGGAGCATTAACAAATTGAAAATGGATTATTTTGAAAACTAAATGGTGTTGAGAGTCTTGTATTGTGTTTATACTTTCATTTTGAGAATTTAGGTTAGGTTTATTGTGCAGGTTTTGTGTGTTTTGTAAATATCTTGTGAGTTACTCTTTCACTATCCAGTTTTGGACTGTTTTGTGTAAATGGGTTGACAACTCCTATCCCTATTGTGGAAACACCATGAAACCATGGGGAATAGGAGTGTAGACCCTATACAATACCTCAGAGGAATTAGGGCCCTTGAAGATGCAAGAAATCCTTTCAAAGACCCACTCCTAGGCGAGACTAGATTGTGCCCGGCTAGGAAGGGTTGAGGTTGCAGAGGTCCGTGAGAGCAAGGTAGGACAAGGAAGGAGGAAACCTTTGGAGGAGTTGTAGAGGGGTGTGTGGAGCACCATTTTTGAGAAGGATGAGCTTCCACCAATCTAGATAAGGTGGTAAAGACAACAAACCATCACTGTGACCCTGACAGGCCTAAAAACCCTCATAAAAACCTCAAAAACCCCTAAATTCACCTAGGGTAGTGTACGGACACTTGGAGGCCCAAAACTAGGAAAATATTTGAGCCTTTGCCAAATGAATAGTAGTCCCTTTGGGAAGTTTCACAAGTTTGAGCATTGTTTGCAAGAGGAAGCCCTTAAAGTCCGGAATGGATGCCTAATTGGGCGCATTCCTTGTAGCCCTATTTTGTAGGAAAGAAGCAAAATAGAGAGATCGGTAACAAATAGGAAGGTCAAAACCTCTTAGGGGCACATGAATGGATGGAAAACTATGTCAAAGTCTCATCCTATCCTTGCTAGGACCTAAGAAGGCATAGGAGGAGCTAAACCCTTAATAGCCTATGTGAGGGTTTTTGAAGCTTGTGAGTAGGTGTGACCTTAGGAGAAGTATCATAGGTTGTTAGTGGGTAGATTGGGCAAGGTCAGGGGATTCCACAAGAAAGGGAAGTCCTAGAGACCCTAGGGTGTGGTTGGAGCACTTGGTGATCCAAGGAGAGGATCAAGGAGCATAGACTGGGCTAGTCTATCCCATACCCATTCCCATCAGATTGGTATCAGAGCAAGTTAAAGATTTGGTGGACCGTGCATGTCTCTATATTCTGGTGAATCAATAGGGGAGAACATAATGGTCACTAATGCAGAGCTGGATAGGGAGGTAGAAGAACAAAAGGAGAAAAATAGACTCCTTGAAGATACTATGAGTGAGATAAGGAACAAGCTGCAAGAAGTGGTTGATCAAAGAGCACAAGAACTATGGGGTGTGGACACTAGTGACAGAGGCAAGAAAGCTATTGATCTAGATGACATCAGACTTGAACCAAACCCCTTAATCAATGAAGAACCTTTTGTAAAGGCCATCAAGGATTTGAATACAAAATCTTTTGAAGGATTACCACATTTCAGTGGAAGGATGGGCATTGACACTGTCATGGAATGGATTGAGGGTATGGAGAACCACTTTGAGTGTGAAGGTGTGATAGAAGCTCAAAAGGTTAAGCTTCCCAAATCAAGACTAAGGGGAGCAACCTTGACATGGTGGAAGTACTTGCAAGAGGAGAGAGTTAGCATGGGAAAGCTACCTATTACAAACTGGAAGGCCATGGTGAGTAAGATCAAGGAGAACTACTTACCAGAGGATTATGAAGTCCAACTTCATAAGAAGAGAAAGGGATTGAAGCAAAAAGACCTTGATGTGACCTCCTACACAGAGGAGTTTCAAAAGCTTTGTCTTAGATCCAAATTCCAAGAAGAGGAATCCATCAAGGTGGCTAGGTATCTTAGTGGCCTAAAGTGGAACATCCAAGAGGAGATAAGCCTATGGACTCCTACCACTGTCCAAAAGTGTCATCAGCTTGCTACTAAGGTGGAAGAGAGGAACAAAAGGAAGGGAGACTCCAACAACAGGGGTAGAGGTAGAGGTAGAGATCAAATGAATTACCAAGGTGGTTACCAAAGCAAGGCAAGTGAGCAAAGGAATCAAGGAGAGTCCAAGTTGATTGAGCATAATAGTGAAACCACCCTTAGAGGAGGCCATTCTTGAGGAAGAGGTGCACAAGGGGGCCCAAATAGGAGTAGAGGTATTGGCAGGGGTAATTCCTACTTTGCAACCATGAAATGCTAAAATTGTGGTCAATTGGGACACCCAGTCTATAGATGTCCTGACAAGCCTACCTCAGCAAACAATGGAAAGAGGGTTGATTATGCCCATGAAGACACATCAAACAGCAAAACACCTGAGGTGGACCATATTGAATCAAAGATTGGAGAAAATCTGATGTTCAATAGACTCTTGATAAGACAACTGGTTAAGGATGAACCTAAGCATAGGAGAGCATTGTTTAGAGTGAGATGCAAAATCCTTGGTAAGGTTTGCAAGGTGATATTTGATTCAGGGTCAATTGATAACATCATATCGAATGAGGCAGCCAAGAAGTTGAAACTCACAAAGATACCCCACACTAGCCCTTACAAGGTGACATGGTTGAATCAAGGATAGAGTGTGCTTGTTAATGAACAGACTTGGGTAGAGTTCTCTATTGGAGGATACAAGGATAAGATCCTTTGTGATGTGTCACCCATGGATGCTTGTCATCTACTTCTAGGTAGACCCTGACAATTTGACAGGAAGATGATTTATGATGGAGAGGAGAACTCCATTTCCTTCAAGAAGGACAACAAAACCTATAAGATTCAGTCTCTGACAGAGAATGATGAGGGAACCTCAAGAACACCTAGTGTCTTACTTAATACTGGTAAAGAGTTCTTACACCTACTACATGAAGAGGAGACAGTGGGATGTGGCATCTTTGTGAAGCCAAAGGAGGAGGAAGATAAGTTGCAGACAGGGGTACCTAAGGAGGTAAAACAAATGTTGCAAGAGTATAAAGATATAGTGAGTGATGGAGCACCTGCAACACTTCCACCAAGAAGGTCTATAAGCCATCAAATAGACTTTGTCCCTGGTGCATCCCTACCCAATAAAGTAGCATATAAGCTCACTCTTGATCAAAACAAGGAGGTGGAAAGGCAAGTGTAGAGTTGTTGGATCAAGAACTGATCAAGAAGAGCATCGACCCATGTGCAGTCCTGGTAGTACTAGCAACAAAGAAGGGAGGCAAGTGGAGACTTTGTACTGATTCAAGGGCAATCAATAGGATCACCATAAGGTATAGATTTCCTATTCCTAGAATAGAGGATTTGATGGACTATTTAGGACGTGCCATGTATTTTACTAAGTTGGACCTTAAAAGTGGTTATCATCAGATTAGGATTAAGGAGGGTGATGAGTGGAAGACCGCTTTTAAGACCACAGAAGGGTTGTATGAATGGCTTGTGATGCCATTTGGACTTACCAATACCCCAAGCACCTTCATGAGGTTGATGAATGAGGTGTTGAAGGACTTCATAGGCAGATTTGTGGTGGTGTACTTAGATGACATACTCATCTATAGCAGAACCAAAGAGGAGCACCTAGAACATTTGAGGTTAGTCCTAGAGAGGTTGCATGAAGAGAAGTTGGCAATCAACTTAGAGAAGTGTGACTTTTTGAAGCAAGAGTTAGTCTACTTGGGTTTTGTGGTGTCTAAGGGAACCTTGAAGATGGATCCAAGCAAAGTGGAGGCAATCTTGAATTGGCCTACCCCTAAAACAGGGACTGAAGTTTGGAGTTTACATGGTTTATCCCAATTCTATAGAAAGTTTGTGAGGAACTTCAGTGGCATATGTGCACCAGTACTTGACACCATAAAAGGAGGCCTTAAAACTAAGTTCAAATAGATTGAACAAGCTGATGAAGCATTCCAATTATTGAAGCAATAAGTAGCCACAAAACCCATCCTACTCTTACCTGCTTTTGACAAGCTATTCACATTGGAATGTGATGCAAGTGGAATTGCAGTAGGGGGTGTATTGAGTCAAGAGGGAAGGCTTGTGGCATTTTTCAGTGAGAAGCTTAATGAGGCAAAGAAGAGGTATTCAACATATGATCTAGAGTTGTATGCACTAGTTCAGTCTCTCAAGAAGTGGAGGCATTACCTACTCCCAAAGGAATTTGTGGTGTTCACAGATAACTAGGCTTTGAGTTACATTAACACTCAAGAGAAGCTTAGCAATAAACATTTGAAGTGGATGGAGTACCTCCAATCCTTTACCTTTACCATCAAGCATAAAAAGGGGCAGCTTAACAAGTTGGCAGATGCTTTAAGCCGGAAGTTGTTGACTGTCCAAGGATTACAATTGCAGAGCATAGGGGTAGAAGGTTTCAAGGATCTCTATGAAGAAGATGAGGACTTCTCATCAGCCTACAAGGTCTGCAAGGATTTTGAGAATCATTTTCATGGTGAGTATGCAAATTACACTCTTCAAAATGGTCTCTTGTTCAAAGGCAATCAATTATGTGTGCCTAGAGGATCCATGAGAGAAAATCTCATACAAGAGAAACACAATGGTAGTCTAAGTGGACACTTTGGAATCAATAAAAATTTGGATCTAGTATAGAGGTACTACTATTGGCCTAGGTTGCCAAGGGATGTGAGAAGGTATGTGGAGCAATGTGGTGTGTGTCAAAGGGCAAAAGGAGGATCAAGCAATGCAGGCCTCTATCAGCCATTACCGGTCCCAAATAGGCCTTGGGAGTGTGTGAGCATGGACTTTGTGGTACGACTCCCCAAGACAAAGACATGTATGGATAGCATCTATGTGGTGGTAGACAAATTTTCTAAGATGAGCCATTTTATTCCATGTAGAACTACTCATGGTGCTAGTTACATTTCACATCTCTTCTTTAAGGAGATTGTAAGGATTCATGGAATCCCATTAAGTATTGTTTCAGATAGGGATAGCAAGTTCATGGGCCATTTTTGGCAAACCTTATGGAGAAGACTAGGGACTAATTTATCATTCAGCTCAGCTTACCATCCACAAACTGATGGTCAAACTAAAGTCATTAACAGGGTGTTAGGTAACTTGTTGAGGTGTCTAACCAATGAGTATGGGCAGACTTGGGATCTAGTTATTCCACAAGCTGAGTATGCCTACAATGACAGTGTAAATAGGACCACTGGAAGGAGTCCTTTTGAGGTTGTCTATGGAAGACATCCAAGAGGGGTGTGTGAACTAAGAGAACTTGGTTCCATGAAGATGAAGAGTGGGCAAGCAAGGGAATTCACTCAAACCATCAAGGAAGTCCAAGAACAGGTCAAGAGAGCCATCCTAGAGTCTACTCAAAAATTGAAAGCTAAAGTGGATGAAAAAAGAAAAGAGGTTCAGTTCAAAGTGGGCGACTATGTGATGATCCATTTAAGCAAAGCTAGAATGAAAAGTGGCAAGCCTAATAAGCTACAAATGAAGAGGGTAGGACCTTGTAGAATTCTGTCCAAATATGGTGAGAACACCTACAAGGTGGATCTTCCTTCAGTTTGGCTATATCACCAATCTTCAATGTTGCTGATCTGATATTATATAAAGATGAAATAGCAGGGCAAATTGAAAATCAAACCAAGGTGTTGCAGGACTTGGATATGAATACCTTACCTCAAGTGAAGCAGCCCATAGCAGAGGAGATCTTGGAATCAAGGGTGAAGAAGTCTACTAGACACTAGGTCTACATGGAACACTTGGTGAAGTGGGCAGGTCAACCTAAGTCTGAAGCCACTTGGGTTGAAGAGGGCAGGTTCAAGAAACTTGGTATTGACCTGGCTCTCATCTCTCCCCTAGTTCCTTAATTCTATGCAGAGGGGGAGTATGGTGTAGGAGAACCCTTCTAAGGTCTTCCTCCATTTGATTTTTGTTGGAATTTTGCTTCTTTAAGAAGCCATGTAAATGTAATAAGAGCTAAGAGCTCATTGGTCTTGTTTAGGTCCTAGTTTAGGTCCTAGGTTCACAAGTATAGGTTGAGTTTTCTTGTGGAGTAGAGGGTATGTGTTCCATTGATGAGGGGTCCTATTAGTATGGTTGTTTCCATAGGATAGCCCAATGTAGGCCTAAAAGTCAAGAAAAGCAACATTGCAAAAGTTGCTCAAAAGTTGCAAAAAGTTGCATGACAACTTTTCAAAGTTGTCATGCAGCTTTTCCACCTAATAGGTCATAACCTTAGCTTGGCATGGAGAACCCTAACCTTGGCACACAAACTAAGGAAAAGACATTATATATTGTTGCAAACCCTAAAATGAGGGTTGGATGTCAGATTGTACAGCCCAAGGAAAAAGACCTTGACTATGACTGTGTTTTTGTTGCCAGTCGGCACAAATGGAGCATTAGAAGATTGATAATGGATTGTTTTGAAAAATAAATAGTGTTGAGAGTCTTGTATTGTGTTTATACTTTCATTTTGAGCATTTACGTTAGGTTTATTGTGCAGGTTTTGTGTGTTTTGTAAATATCTTGTGAATTACTCTTTCACTGTCTAGTTTTGGACTGTTTTGTGTAAATGGGTTGACAACTCCTATCCCCATTGTGGAAACACCATGAAACCATGGGGAATAGGAGTGTAGACCCTATATAGTACCTCAGAGGAAGCATAGCCCTTGAATATGTAGGAAATATTTTCAAAGACCCACTCCTAGGCGAGACTAGACTGTTCCCGACTAGGAAGGGTTAAGGTTGCAGAGGTCCATGAGAGAAAGGTAGGACAAGGAACGAGGCACCCTTTGGAGGAGTTGTAGAGGGGTGTGTGGAGCACCATTGATGAGAAGGATGAGCTTCCACCAATCTAGATAAGGTGGTAAAGACAACAAACCATCACTGTGACCCTGACAGGCCTAAAAACCCTCATAAAAACCCTCAAAAACCCCTAAATTCACCTAGGGTAGTGTACGGACACTTGGAGGCCCAAAACTAGGAAAATATTTGAGCCTTTTCCAAATGAATAGTAGTCCCTTTAGGAAGTTTCACAAGTTTGAGCATCGTTTGCAAGAGGGAGCCCTAAAAGTCCGGAATGGAGGCCTAATTGGGCACATTCCTTGTAGCCCTATTTTGTAGGAAATAAGCAAAATAGAGAGATCGGTAACAAATAGGAAGGTCAAAACCTCTTGGGGGCACATGAATGGATGGAAAACTATGTCAAAGTCTCATCCTATCCTTTCTAGGACCTAAGAAGGTGTAGGAGGAGCTAAACCCTTAATAGCCTATGTGAGGGTTTTTGAAGCTTGTGAGTAGGTGTGACCTTAGGAGAAGTATCACAGGTTGTTGATGGGTGGATTGGGAAAGGTTAGGGGATTCCACAAGTAAGGGAAGTCCTAGAGACCCTAGGGTGTGGTTGAAACACCTGGTGATCCAAGGAGAGGATCAAGGAGCATAGGCTAGGCTAGTCTATCCCATACCCATTCCCATCATGTTGAAAGTGTCAAATTTGCAAATTTTTCCTTAACATGTACTAAATTGAAAAAATTGATCAATCCTAGGATAGCCATTCACACTTTGCTATCTTGGTTAAAATGAACACACACATTGCTATCTTGGATTAAAACGAACTATCATTTTTGCAATCTTGGCTAAAACAAACATTCACATCTTGCAATATGGGCTAAAAAGAACAATCAACTTGTTATTTTTTGAGTTTAAAAAGAATAATCATTTTTCAATCTTGGATAAAATGAACACTTCATTTTGCTATCTTGGCTAAAAAGAACAACATGGTTGTTGGATCAACATCTCCAAGTAACAAATAGATCACATTGCGATGATGGGTTAAAAAGAACAAGTGTCTTTTGTGTTTGGCATACTTGTGCAAAATCTGTAGAGTGGTCCTACTTCTAACACACACTATCCTCTCCCTTGGCTTTTGTGGTCCTAGGTGCAAGAGAAAAGTGATAGTAACGCTCAAAATTTTCTTTTTAAGAGAGGCCTACCAAGAGACACATCACTCTTGGGAACAACCTCGGGCGGTAAATCCTTCGGGCCACTATAGAAATCAGGTGAGAGAGAAAGTTGTAGCCTTGGGTATAGTTGTTCCTATAGTGTAACTTGTCGAAAGGAAAAATGGGCCCCACCACAAGTTACAAGGCTCTTAAGTGAGTCACTGCAAAATGAACTTATGTCCAAAGACATCAAAAATTACTAAACACCTTTATGTAGTAGCCCACCTATTCTATTGATTGAGGATATTTGTGATAAATTCAGTGCAAGAGCATAGAAGGTTTTGCTCCCAAGATACTCACCATACATATTTCCTTGAGTAGAAACATAGTTTTTTGAAAGGTTACTTGTAGCCTGATAAAAGTGGTGACTCCCCCATCATAGGGATCATCTATTTGTTATGCTCGTGCAAGACTTAGTAAATCACATCCTTACCTGCCACAACAGGATTCATAAGGTATGTAGTACCAAAGTTGAAGAAATATCAAGATGTGGGCTGAAATTATCGTAACCTGCCACTAGACCTTAGGGATAAAGTGTGTTTGAAGTGTCTTCGTTTTGTGTCAAGACCAGTGATAAACTGAGTCGACTTCAGGCTTTTTGTGAAAACATACTCAAAAACATTTTGGAAGAAAGGGTCATAAAAAGTCCAAAGATTGGGTTGATCTAGACCCATACTTACTTGTGCCTTTTGAGGCAACATTCTTGTGTTTGTGTGCTTGCTTTGTGTTCTTGTCAAATAAAAATAAAAAATCCAATTCCAAAACAAGTATTCATCCAACACAAAATTTTCACAAACATTTTCAAAAACAAACAAAGTGCAAAAAACAAAGTATCAAACTATATGACCATTCTTCACATCTTGAGAAAGAAGAATCTTCATCAACACATCAATTTGAAGAAAAGACCATTGAGCTCAACAACTTTCATTAAAAGAAGGAAAATCTTCTATCTTAATAGACAAATCTTTGTCTCACATAGAACCTTCTTACGTCACATGTGTCTATATCTTCAAGGAAAATCAAATGAGTTTGATCAAGAGTCATTAAACCGCAGAGCTTTTACTCAATATAGAGCTTTGAGCTATCATCAAAACAAGGGAGGAAAAATCAATCCTGCCTTCTTTCCAAACATTTGCATTACATATAACTCAACTAGGGAAGAACCACCAACCCCTGAAAGAGAAGATGAAGAGTTTGTTCCTTTTGTAACATAGAGTTTCTATTGAAGTTCACATTTTATCCATTATCACATTCACATCTCGTTAAATCCATTCCAACTTTTAAAACATCAAGAGGTTTTTGTCCTAAGTTCTATTTCAATATTGCTTGAATCAAACATAAACACATCACTTTTAGAGTGTCTCTATATCTAGGATAAACTCATCCTAAGAGGCATTTCTATGCAGGTTAAAACTAGTCTATGAGTGAATCCTCTCATTACTAGGTAGTTGAGTCTGTAACACATCTCAAATCTCTCTAAACCTTATCACATCAAACATTGTCAATCAAACACAACAAGCAATTCAAGAAAGAACTTTGGTCACATTTTACTTTTAGTGCTAGAGATCCATATGCAAAACACTCCACCAAACATAAATCTCTCATTTCATCAACAACTCATCATCATTTTCACCCAACTTCAATAAAAACTTGTAAACAAAATGGCTCACACCAGATCTAGAATTAGACAAATGGAAATTGAGGAAGAAGAGGAGGAAAATATCAATGAATGTGAAGAAGCTCTTGGAGGAAATCTAAATGATGAAAATCCAAGTACTCCTACTCCTGCGGCAATAGAAAGGGCACAACACAACCCTCTCTTTAATAGACTTTTTGACGAAATACTTAGGAGCAATGTTGATGGTCACTTTTTAAGACTTTCTCAAGAGAGAGCCAAAATACCCTCTGATTTTGATGTTGGACAACTAAGGCAAGCATTAGAATGCCAAAGTCGTAATAAGGATAAAAGAGGTCGAGATCGCATCAGATACAAGCTTCATCAAGGTAATCCTCCACCACCTCCTCCTCCAAATGACATAGACAAGTTACGACAACAAGTCAATAATCTCGCCCAACAACTTCATAGTGGTGTGAAAACTAATCAGTTTTCACTTAATGACAATTGTCCCTATCCCTTTGATAGGAATCTTCATATGCCACATTTTCCACGAGGGTTTGAAACACCCAAGTTCAAAAAGTACCGAGGAAAAGGATCCCCGCAATCATGTTAGAGAATTTCATTCAACTTGCCTCGAAGTGGCATACGAGGACACATACCTAATGGGACTTTTTCCCCAAAGTATGGGAGGAACAACCACATCATGGTTTTCCCAACTACTAGGTGGCATTCGGACCTTCGAAGAACTAGTCCAGAAGTTCCTAGCACATTACTCACACAATATTGAACATGATATCACCATGGCTGATCTATGTAACACTAAGCAAAAACCAAGAGAGCTATTTTCAGTTTTTCTGCAACAATGGCATCAAATGTCTAGCAGACGTTCCCTTCAATTACCCAAACAAGAATTAGTGGAAATATTTGTTTTCAACTTAAACGACGAAATGGAATTTCACCTAGACGTTAAAGACATAGACTCTTTCAATGACATGATCACCAAAGGTTTAAAATGTGAGCGGGCTCTCATTAAAAAATGGCTTATCAAGATATACAATGAGCCAAAGGATGGCCCTCACCCACGCTTCAATAGTGACAAGCCTAACTTCTGGAATAAAAACAAAAACATCGTCAATGATGAGGTTGTAGATGCAAGGACCATCAAAAGTGCTCAACCTGTGGTCCGATTTGCCAGACAGAACCCCCCACCCAAGAATAACACAGTTGCTCCTCCAAATCAAGGACACAATATATATCAAGAGGAACCCAGACAACGCCAAAAAAACTCTAAACCAAAATGAACATACACTCCCTTAGGGGAACCTATTGAAACGATGTTACGTCAGTTGGTTCTCAAAATCTGGTGACCTTACCCAAAACATCAAATTACGAACCTCGGGTCAAACCTTCATGGTGGAGGGATACTGAACATTGCGATTCCCATCAAGGGAAAGGGCATAAGACAAGCAATTGTCACAGATTGAAAGATCTTATTCAGGATCTTATTGACTGAGGTGAGATCGAAATCGAAGGACATGACCCAAAAACAACAAACAATGATCATCTCATGTTCAAAAATCCACTTCCATCACAAGATCAAAGGAGTCCTTCCACTTCAGGGCGAAACACATATACCACTGATTATATGTGTGCCACCTATAATTACACTATGAATCACCTATATGATGCCACTGAATAAATTGCAACTATTACCATAAAAAATCCCAGCTCCACTTGCAATATTGTTACACATCGCAACAAGATCACCATAAAAGAAGCTCCACAAGGCACCACATCTATCCCAAAGCAGTATAACCTTGTGGACCAATTAGATCAAACGCCCACACTGATATCTATCTTAGAGTTTTTGCACCTATCCCCATCTCATAAAACAATCTTGGATCAAGCTCTCCAAGAGGCATCAGTCCCTACAAATCTAAACATAGATCAATTCCAAGCTATGGTTGGAAATCTGAGGTTATCACCATGTCTCACTTTCTCTAAAAGTGACAATACATCCTTCCAGCAACCTCATAATGCCTCAGTCCATATTGAAGGATTTATCAACCAACATCAGATCAAGCGAGTCTTGATCAACAATGGAGTAGGCCTAAATATCTGTACACTACAATTGGTCACAACATTGGGGTATACAGTTGAATCAGTGGATCCCCGCAAAAAGATAACCATAAAAGATTATGATGATGCAAACTGTTCATCTAAAGGAGTAGTTGTGCTATCGATCGGAGTGGGCCCAATGGTGAAGCACATCATATGTCAAGTTTTGGACCTTCCTCTGCCATATAATTTGTTGTTAGGAAGACCTTGGATACACGCCATGCAAGTTGTTCCATCCACCTACCACCAGTGTATCAAGTTTCCTTGTAATGGTGTAGAAATTACAATCCCGGGGGATGCAAATCCATTTGCATATTGTAACAATATCAACCATCAACTAGAGATTATCGTTCCTAACAATAGAGAAGCCACCTCATCCACCTCATACGTTAGTCCAGCCTCTCTTTCCAGTTCAAACACCACTATACCCAAGCAAGAGAACCTCAAGATGAAAATGGCAGAGGAAGGTCCTAGAGAGTACAATCTAAGCCAACTCTTTTGTGTTGGACAAATTCCCACTTCTCCTAGAACTCATGGTAAACCTCAACGGTTACTTCAAACACCACTGGTCAAGCCAGCATGCACATTAACGCCTTTCATCCTTGGAAAGAGTCAAGAAGAAGAAACCAGAGATGAAGACTTAGCAGAATGGATCTATAAAGACCCATTCACCACGGACACTAATTTGGAACTTGGAGAGGAGAGGAACAAGAGAGGAGGAGCTAAAAGCATGGTGGAAGGCATTTGGAGATGTCTTCTTTCATTTATTTTCATAGTTAAATGCTTTATTGTGTTTTTAGTGTCTCTCTTGGTATGCCTGATTAGAATAGTCTTTGGTTGATTAACACTAACTCTCTTTGTTTCTTGTGTTTTTAGTGTGTTGTCTCACCACGGGTTTTTCTAACCATCCTTTTCGCAGAGCATCACCTTCTATTTCTAAATTTTTTAAAAGCGACAAATAGTTTACTCCTTTGAATGAATCTTTACATAGTATTATGTCTCAGTTGTTGCAAAGAAAGATTCTCAAACTTCCTCCTATAAAACAAGTTGATCCTTCTAAACTTTCATCCCCTTATTTTGATAACAATTTATTTTGTCAATTTCATCATCAACTTGGTCATGATACTGAGAAATGTTTCACATTGAAAAGTAAGATTCAAGATTTGATTGATAACAATACTATATTTGTGGTAGGTGTGAATGATAAGGGAAATAAATTAGTATCTCCTCCTAATAAAAATCTTAAAATTTTTACTTATCCTTTGCCTTCTCATACCTCTAACATGATTGAGACTGAGTATACTTCTTTCTCCACTGAGGAATTCACTTCTATGGCTCCGAACTTGGTAAATATGGTAGAGAAACAAAATACGCCTAAGGATTCTTGTATTACATTGAACCTAGTGAGACCATTAGAGCACTTTATGGCCCTTTATATATAGTTGCGAAGGTTAAGGATATACCTTGTCGTGGTGCTCTTGTTGATCCCTCTTGCATGGTTAACATCATCACTGAGGAGTATCTTTTCACTTTATGATTGCATAAACCAATATATGATGCCTCTAATGTAGTTGTGAAGTTATTGGATGGGTTATCTTGCCCTACCATTGGCTCTATCACCCTTCTTGTTGAAGTTCATACTAAATCCATGCATGCTGACTTTGTTATCATATCCTCTTCTAAGAAATTTCAAGTGAAGTTGGGCTATCCTTAGCTATCTTCCATGAAGGCTATTGCTTCTCCAATCCATAAGTATTTGAAATTTCCTCACAATGGTGAAATCAAACCATAGCTTATTTAGACCATCTGAAAGAAGCCCTGGCATTCCTATTGATTTCTTTTGGCCTAAGCAATTTCAATCTCTTCCATCAAGGATCGATGCTCTTTTTCAATCTTATCAAAAATGGAAGAAAGATATGATTTTATCCTTAAGTCAACCTAGATCCCCAACACTTGAAATTCCTATCATACTTGAAGATGAATTCCTTCCCCTCACAGATAGAACTAATCTCCCTCCCAAGGAAGATCTTCAATCTATTCATATGGAGGTGACTATGCCTTCTCCTAAGAAGAACAAAAATATTCCTCCTAAGGTTAGACCTGTACCTCCTCCTCATGATGGACTTGGTCTTCTTCCTACACCTAACATTCCTCCTTTATATGGCACAGTTCCACCTCCTTCCTCTTATAGAGAGAAGAGACCTGCTTCTTCTCTTGTCCAACCTAAAACACCTCAACCTAAACATTCAACTATCAAAGAGGAAAAAATTTCTACTTTTTCAAATGTCCCTCCTTCTCAACCTTCTACTAAGACTCGACGAAATCGTTGTGCGAGAGAACGTTTACGAAGATGCCATGTTTGAGCTCGTGAAGTTGTTCCTCAAAATATTCAGTCTCCCAAGACTTCAACAATTGATATGATTCCCTTTTCTCCTAATCATGATGTTGAACCTACATCTCCAAATCATAAGTTACACAAAACATGTGATGGTTTTACTCCTATTCGTGTGTGTGCTCCTCTTTCTATAAATCTTGATGAAGAAATGAGTGAAAATGTTATTCATGGTGGAAATACAACTCCTAATGCTTCAGATAGTGATTATGAATATGTTGATGTGGACAAGCATTTATCAACTGAATTTTCACAAACCCTAATCCTAGCTCCTATAATCAAACAAAGTGACTTACCACATGAGCATAGTCCTTGTTTGGATCTTGTGATAGCTCCATCTGCTATGCTCGATATCACTCCTCTGGCATGTTGCTCGCCTTCCTGAAATACTGATCAACAAGATCAGGAGGTGGATGTCATATTAGATTAGTAACATTAGGACTGTAGATCTCTTCTCCCTCTTCTTTCTTGCTCTTTTGTGACAATTCTTCTATGTGTATCCTTGTTCTTCTATTGTTCCCTTAATGTCTATTTGGGGACGATGCAAAGCATTGAGATCTTTTCTTGGTCTCTTTCATGTTGACTCAAAAAACTCTTGTCTTCCCTCTTCTTCCAAGGAAGTTTCCTTTCTTTGGGGAATGACGATTATTATATATATATGTTATACATGAGTTATCATACAACATACTCACCCCAAGGAAAGCAAAACTGCCTCGTGTTTTGTGTTCATTATCCTTGGGTTTATTGCTCACTTGGGGGCTAAGTCCTCGAAATAATGTGCTTCCTCTCTTCTCTCTCTCTTGGGTGTATCCTACCTTAAATCAATCGCTCTCCTTAAGGCGCGCGTGATCTCTTTAACATGGGGGAATACACTCCACTCATATTTTCCTTCTTGATACTTAGAAATTATTTAGTGAACTTGGCTTTACTTCATAATTTTGATATATTTTTTGTAACTCATAGTAAGGGGGACCTTGCTACTTGCAGTTATGCTTTTCCCCTTCTTTATCTTCCCTTTTACTTTGTCGATCAATGTTGTAAGATCTTTAGTCCACTAGGGGCTTGGTGCATCTTGTCTCCTTGATGTGGCAAAAGTCTTTCAATCTTGTTTCCTTGTACTTTAACAACAATATTGGTGTAGGCTCATACTCCCACTAAAGTGGGGGCTAAATATAGTGTCATAAAATTATGACCCTTGCAATTTTCGACCACATTAGGATCCTCACGTATGTGAATTGAATCCCTAGGCCTGATCGGAGATCGGAGACTTGCTCAACACCTAAAAACTGCATCTTTCTTTCCCTCCGCACTGCTTGAATTGCATCTTGTCTTGGAAAAAAGGGCAGGATAGGGGCATGGCGCCCCTGTCCTTGCCCCATTTTGGGGCAAGACCCTTTTCAATTTTTCATTCGAGGTTGTACATTGAGCGGCAAAACTCCCCTAGTGTCGGCCTGTGATGGAAAATCAATCAATTAACCCTAATTGACAAGTATATAAGTCACATTTCCCCTCCCATTTTGGCATAACACAAATACATGAGATCACACATTCAAGCATTCAAGAGCATTCCTTTCCAGCATTGAGCATTCTCAAGTCTCCTTTCAAGGCTAGGTGTTGCATTCAAGTCAAGGATTCAACCATTAAAGAGGAGATTCATTCCAACATTCAACTTCATACAAACAATTCTATCAACATTTCTATCATAACCTCCCTTGAGGTGATTTACAGTTCAGTCTTTCATTTACATTTACTTGCAAGTACTTTCTTTCATCATTTGATTAATTCCAAAACTGGGGTTTGACCTGAAGGCAAACCCCCAATCCCAACCCCTTTTCCTCTCTCTTTTGTGTGTAGGTTGTAGGTGCACAGCTGTACTTTCAGATTTGGACTCCATTTGCAAAGACAAAAAAACACTTTTCATTTCGTGGACTTTTTGGAGGACCGTGTACACTTTCACCATGGTCTGGGCAACTTTTTCTCAAATTTGCAGGGTGGATTCGTCTTGATATATTATTTCCAGATCCAAGTGCAAAAATTCATCCTATGCTTCTATCTCGAGTTATAATCAGATGTTTGTTGCTTTTTCACTTGGTCATAAGTACACAATTCAATCAATTCAAATCTCATTCGAGAAGAGGGGATTAACTTACCATTCTTATATCACTCATAATTCAATTTCCTTCTCTGGAGGTTGAATTTAATGCATTTCCCCCCCTCTTCTAATGTAATGCGTGAAAATTGTTTGAAGGGAAATCTGAAGTGAAACTTTCATCTCTCCTCAGAGGGAAGAAAATCTTTCCTCTAGATCTCTCATTCGCTCATTTTTTCCAACATTACACACACCTAAGCTTTCAATTTGGAATCAATCTTAATCTCATATCTTGCATTTCATGTTTTCATATCATTTGATCATCTATCTAGGATCTTAGTTGCATTCATTTTGAGCTTGGCACATCCTTCAATCTCGTTCTTTAGGTTGACATCTAAAAGATCAAGTGCTCTTCCAAGTGAGAACCACCTTGAATCTTGAAAATCCTTGGAGATAGAGGAACATGAGACGTGCTTGGGATTTTTGGTTTTGAAGCTCACTTAGTTTAATTTTTGAAGACACCCAAATCTATCCACTTAATTGAATGAATATTTAATATTTATTTGATTATTTAAACCATCTATCAACAGTTAATTAAATTGATATTTGATTAACTCGTCTTAAACCTCTTCTTCTATTAATTAAATAAATTATTCAATTTATTTAATTTAATTCATTAAACCATATTCTAACAATTAATTAAATGAATAAAGCATATTTGTTTAACTAACCCCTCTCCACATTTAAATAAATAAATATGTATTTAAATCTCCAAAACCCTTCCACTTGCATTCTCCTACAAATGCAAGTTGCACAATTTTAGTTGAAATAAATGAATTTTATTTTAATTAAAATCCCCTTTTATCCTCACCCACTTGCTCACTAACTCTCTTCTAGACTCTTCTAACCCCCTTCTAGACTCTTCTAACCCCTTCTAATTAGCCTAATCCCCTCTCTAATCATTTGCACATTCCCAAACAAAGGTCACTTCTCAAAAATGCCTCAAAGTCTTTGAAATGCATTAAAGGCTTTTATTTTTCAGCAAGTTAACCCCCAAAGTCTTTCAAAGCCTTTATGGCTCTTACATAACCATTAAAGGTTAACTCAACTTCCCCACATGGTTAGATACTTTCCCTCTAACTCAACCCTCATTTAACTCATGAGTCTCTTCAAGCATTTATTGCTTTGACCTTGGTTATCTCCATTAACTCTTGCACAAGACTTTATCCATTGGATACAAGAATTATCTATTGGATAAAATATTTATCCACTAACTCAAGCCTAACCAAACCCTCCTAGGGTAACCCTCATGTCATCTCAAGCATTTAATGCTTCTTCCCTCTCCTCTCAAGTCATCTCATATTGACACTTGTCATCATGGGATTGGGTTGAAATCCATCACATGGATCCTAAACCCATCAATATTGACCCTTCACAAGCCCACTCAATCTTTCCCATTCAATCAACATTTTTCCCTATAAAAGGACCTCATTCCCCAAGCAAAATAATAAGAGAAAATCATTTGAGCATTGTTATTATAGTAAAATTCACATAGACATTAATTAGGAGCTTTCTCATAGAAAACCTTTTATATTTGCATAAGCATTTGTTTTCATTTACAATCATCTTGAATCTTCATATGGCATCCATGGATAGTGCTACAACCTGAGAGCTACACTCATTTGGGACTTGAAGAGGAGAGGAACAAGGAAGAGCCAACATCATCAAGCATAAGGAGGGGGTATTAGAGTTGTCTAGTTCTTTATTTTCCTCTTTGCTTTGTTGTTAATCTTTCTTGATATGATTTGAAATGGATTCATTTTCATGTTATGCTTATGGTTGAAAGTTTACTAACATGATTTCTTTATTGTCCACTAATCCCATTTTCATGGCATCAGTTTCTATTTTGATTTCTAACTCTAACATAATGTTTCATGTGTGTGTTTGATGTTGTTTGAGTCTCTCTTGTAGGTACCACACTTTCTAACACACAATAATAAACAAGAATTGAGATAAAGGATCTCCTTGCCTTACTCCCTAAGTGGCTGCAAAGAACCCAACATGTGCTCCATTTATGATGACTGAAAAAAGAGCTCCTTATATATATGCTTTTATCCATTGACACCATTTTTCAGAAAACCCAAACCAATGCAAAAATTTTAATAAAAAACTCCATTTCACCTTGTCATAAGCCTTCATCATGTCAAGATTAACTATAAAAGATGGTAGATTTGAGGTGTGGACTGAATGTAGGACCTCATGAACTATTAAAGCCCCTTCAACAGTGTCCTTTTTGAGGACAAAACCACCTTGTTCAGGAGAAACAATTTTTGGAATCAAATGATGCAATCTCAAATATATGGCCTTGGTAAGAATTTTATAGCTGGTATTACACAATGAAATAGGCCTAAATTCAGCAAAAAAATTTGGTTCTTTGACTTTTGGTATAATAGTAATGTTTGTAGTATTAAATTTTTTTAGAACCAAGGTGCTTCTTCTTGGTTCCTCAGCTGTAGCCAATAAGTCAAACCCTACTACATGCCAACATTTCTGAAAAAATAATGGTGTGAAACCATCCAGGCCTGGCGCCTTGTCTACATACATTAAGAATACCACTTTCTTAACCTCTTCAATAGTGAATGGATTCATTAATTCTTTGTTGTCCTATTGGGAGATAAGTTGAGGAACGACATCTGAGACTTCTGATTCTGTTTGACTGGGTATAGAATTAGGTGCATTGTTGGGAGATAAAAAACTTTTAAAAAATTTAACTCCATCTTGAACGTCTAGAGGATTTGTGATTATGTTACTTGTGTCAGCATCATTAAAAGAGAAGATTGTGGATGATGCACATTTAGACTTGGCTGATGCATGAAAAAACTTGGTATTCTTGTCTCCTATTTTAACCATAATTCCCTGGATTTTTTCCGCCAACAGAATTTCTTCTCTCTTTCTCAGTTCTTCCTAGGTTTCTTGTAGTTGTTTTTATCTAACTTATGTTGCTGAGTCTAGGCCATGGAGAATTATAAATTCCTGAATATTTACTAGTTGTTTTTCTATTGCATTTTTCTCAACAAATATGTTTTTGAATACTTCCACATTCCACACATTGATTTTTCCCTTAATATATTGCATTTTTCTGTCTAGCTGGAACATTTTTGTTCCATTTTGTTGTGGGGAACTTACCCACCATTGTCTCAGAAGGGGCAGAAAGTGTGGGTGTCTGAACCACATTCTTTCAAACTTAAATGAAGGATGGTGTACAAGAAGATTTTGATGGTATATGATCTGCAATGATATTGCATAGTGATCTAAGCGTGTAAGAGGTAGTATATCAGAGACTAAATTCATATCCTGTAAGATCCATTGCTGAGAAATAAGAAACCTAACTAATCTCTCTATTATTTGTGAGAAATCCTTTATTCTGTTTGTCCATGTAAACTGACCCTTTGTGGGAATTACATCTTTAAAGTCATTGTCTGATATGAAAGATACAAAATCCTCAATGAATTGTTTTTAGAGGTGGAAAAATCCCACCTTTCTTTTCTTGAAGGGAGATGATGGCATTAAAATCTCCTCCTATGATGACCATATCTTCTGCAAGTTGTTGGATGAGATTTGTTAGATTATCCCATAACCTCTTTTTCTCATGAGTAGGAGTTGGTCTGTATACATTAATCAACTTGAATGAGAGGTCAAAACTTTGAATGTTGATGACTTGCCAATTATTTCCCTCATTTATTATCTCTACAACTATTGTCTTTGGGTTCCAGAGAGTAATAAGCCCTCTTGATGCTCCTGCTGCTGGAACATGGAAAAATTTCCATTTAGTCCATTTATTGAGTGTTTCTAGAAAATTTCTAGTAGAAGTTTTTGTTTCTTGACTATGTCTACCCCTAATGGATCAAGTTGTTTCTTGACCCTATTTCTTTTGTTAGAGGCATTAATGCTTCTGACACTCCATGAAATGATTTTCATTGATCTCAAGGAGAGCAACATTCCCTCCTCGATCTTCTAGATGTAGAAATTTTCCCATCAAGTGTGATTTGAATGCCTACTTCTATTTCCTCCTTGGTTTTAGACTTTTTAGATTTCTTTCCCTTTCTAGTTTTTGGAGATTGAACTTGAGGTGGGGATTGCATAATTTCAAGTGACTGAGAGTAGTCAAAAGTTGGCTTTAGCTGCACATTTTCACCTTGATGTTCAAAATTTGGTTCAACCTCCATTGAATTGAAAGAGGGAAATGTTAGAGAGTTTTGATGAGTTGTTACTAAATTATTACTCTCGTACATCAAATCATCATCTTTAGACAAATTGATAGGTATGTTCTACTGAAGGCCTCTTGTTTTTGTCTTCTCTTTCAACTCCTCTATTTCTGGACTAGTAATTGACAACTCATTTACCATGCTAGCCTTCATTTCCTCTTTGTATGATTTAGCAAGCAACAATTCATGGTCCATATGTGTCACTTAATCTTCAAATTCATCCTGACTATCTTCATTGAATACCTACTCTGCTATTTCATCAAACATCTGTGACCCAGCTAACTTTAGCAGGTCAACCACTATTTTCTCTAAATTGGGTGTATGCGACTTGTTTTGTCTTTGGGCAGCATATAGTAGCTCCAGTATATTGTCAACAAAATTATAAGAACATTTATTTGCTTCACTTGGATACACAGATTGCAACATTGAACCCCCCACCAACCTGGTATCCTTCAAATGATTAGAGTGACTCCTTGTTGTGTCTAAATGTACAGATTGGAATGGACCCTTAAATACATACACCAGAGAGAGAAGGTTAAATAGTTGTCCTTTTAAGTGCAGCATTTGAGGGAAAATGAATAAATGCAAACCTTTTTTATGAATTAAGTCAATGGTTTGAAATACTATTCACAAATACAGGAAGAGGATCTTGTTTGAAACCTAATAAGAAATCCTTGTTTCTATTTAAAATGGGGGAGAAAAGTTTGGGTGTTTCTTGCTCAAGTGTAGAATGATGTTGAGAAAATATTCCATGTCAATGCATCAAATATAAGATATAGAAAAATTAGAGTGCCTTTGAGTTCAAAGTTAGAACAAGAGTCATGGAGGGGAGAGTTGTTGGAGAATCATAAAACTCCAAGTTCTTGCTACAATCAGTTGGATCTAAACAAAGGTCATCACACACCCTTATATTATTATGTTATGCAAACATGCATTGAGAAGTGAGATGACCTAGGTGGGAGATGTGTTGATTTACAACCTCGGGCTCATCTACTACAACCTCTTGTGTATATAGCTCAAATTTCAAGTCAATGGCAATCTTTCATGGAGTTGGTTTGGAGATATCCACCAGAATACATACTTTGACTGTTTTATCTGTGTATTCATACAAGACTAGATCATGTTGCATGAATATGCCCAGTTGGTTGGTAAAGGATTTTATTAGATCTAGATCTCTGTATTCAAGATGCAATGATGGGAAGGAAATCCATATAGGAATGAACTTATTAACCTCCTCTTTGGGGTTGAAATTAGGCACCCAAGGTAGGGGTGATAATCCTACACCTTCATAGAACCAATGTTTATATTTGTGCACCCTATATTGGTCAATTGGAGAAATAAAGAAGGTAATGAAGAATCCATCACCATAATCGATGTAAAAAATATCTTGCAGACCTATCCATCTTTGAAAATCCCATTTGTGCAGAACATTAATGGAAATAAGGTTAACAGATAGCTTGCCTATTAAGACTGTCTCTCTCATGAGTTTGATCTATGGAGACAAAAACTCCTCTAAAACTACAATCTTGAAAGAACCCACATTATCACCTCTGCCAACTTTGGGAAATCATCAAAGTTGGCACCAAGATATGTGGGATCCTTTGATGTGCTGAAATTTATTAATCGATTCACTTATAGATTATCTTTATCACCTGCTCTAGCTCGAATCCATAATGTCTTCCATGTTTCTTTGTTGAAACCTTATCATCCTGATGCATCTCATATTCTTTATTGGCGATCTTTACAAGTACAGGATCTGAGGGTGGTACTAGTGAAGCCAGTTCGAATCCTAGATCAACATAGCGTAAAGCTATGTACCAGAGATTTCATTTAGTATAAGGTCCAGTGGGACCAATATTCCGAAGATAGTGCTATACGGGAGGATGCTGAGAGGATTGACCGTCATTTTCTTCATTTGCTTTCTTAGAGTAGTATTTTCTTAGTGCATGAGATACCTTGGTACTCTGATTTGATTTACATGTTGTGAATTTGGATAACATGGATGCTATTGTTATTATTTATGTTTTGATTTGAGACTATGATATATGGTTAATACTTTATGATGTTGAGATACTATGATGATGCCAAATTTGATGATTTAGAACCTTATTTCACTAAAAATTCCATTTCCATTTCATTTCAATTTCATAAATGAAAAATAAGCATTATTTTCCTAATAAATAATTACAAATAAATATGGTTCGTGATAGGAGGGGAAATTGGGATGTGGCATATCCAAAACCCTTCGAACTCTGAGTGTGTGAAACTGAGATCTCTCTATTTGGTTTGAAGGGAGATCCCAATAAAACATTGTTTGGGAACGAAGGGAAGCCTTGCGTATTCTAATTAAAAACTTCTTGTTTGCCTAGTATTTGATCTTTTCCCCTTAGCAGAATGTTATTTGGAAAGGTTAGGAAAGTAGGATCTGATGATTCCATAGAGTGCTATGATCTAACCCTATTGTTTCCCAAAAAGGTCTATCATCCTGACAGATATCAAAGATATCTTATTTACTTCTGTTTAGGCATGAGAAACTATGGAAGGGCAACCAATTTGGTTTGGAAAATTTGTACTTGAAGAGGGGACCTTGCATATTGCGTGATTTGGGTAAAAAACCCTGTCCAAGCCCATGATGGTACCCTTGATCCTTTTTATGCCAACCTTTTTGCAATCTCGTATTGAATCTGTTACCGTAACCCTACCAGTGGCTCTGGCCCTGCCATCTACTCTATCCCTTCCATTGACTCGTAACATCTCTGCGATACCTGAGTTGTGATTTTTCAAAAAAAAAATTCCTACCTAGAGCTCCCATTTTCCTCACCACCTATAAATGTTTTTTTATTATGGGAAAAACGGGTTTGAAGGGACCCCGAAACCCTTTACATCAAATTATAAAAGATAGATCAAATAAAGTCCATTCATAACAAAATTACAACAAAAACAACCACACAGGACTGAGAGACAGTAGAAGACAAACAAAAGACCGCTCAACCCACAAAAACAACAAAAGGCTAGCAAAATATTAGCACAGAACCAGCAATAGAAAAAGATTAACCCAGATTTTGAAGGTTCTCCTCAACATTAGTGCTAAGCTGGTGCATCTTCTTGGTGGTATTCTTCAAGTCCAGAATGTTCTGAGATAGTTCAATGGATTTCTTCTTGAATCACAATTCCTTTATCCCTCCAATGAGTCTTCCATGTGTTACCCAACCTTCTCCATTACCTACTTATCATAGTGTCCCACATCCTTATTCTCAATCTCTTCCTTCATTCAACAATGTTACTCCTCCCTCTCAGTCCAACATGTCTAATTTCAACCCATCTATCGAAGCTACAATCAATAGTCTAGCCCAAACAGTGTCTTCCTTATCACAACAAATAGCTTCTATGAATCAATCCAAGTATAATGTGCTCACATTTGATGCAGCGATCTCATTATCCAATGGCATTGTTAGAGCCGTCCCTCCTAAACATGTAGAAGTTCCTCAATTGGAACTTTATAATGGAAAAGGTGATCCCTTATCTCATGTTAAAACATTCCAAACTTTTTGTAGTGACTTTGCTCATGATCAAAGGTTGTTAGTAAAATTGTTTACTAGAACATTAAGGGATAGAGCTTTGCAATGGTATTGTTCTTTGCCTCCTTGTTCTATTACTTATTTTCAACAATTGGCTAATGCTTTTATTCAACAATTTCATAATAGTATTGGTTCTAAAGTTACTTTGATTGATCTGATGCATTGTAAACAAGGAGTTAAAGAAAAAGTGACTGATTTTATTGGTAGATATAAGAATTTGTATTCTCAAATTTATTTTCCTATGCTTGATAAGATATTCAAAAGATTTTTATTTCTAATTTACAAAAAGATATTAGGGATAAACTTCTGTTAGCTAAGTTTACTTCCTTTCCGTGGTACTTCACAATTATCAACTGACTGTGAGTCAATTGGAATAATCATCTCCTTCCATGGCTCTGAGTGATAAGGGTGATAGTGCTCAACAACCATTTGCAAAGTTCAAACAAAACAAAGGATTCATCAAATTCAATGACAACAACAACAATCAACCGATAGCCACTACAGGTGTGCCTCCTTTATCTAGATACTTAAAAAAAGGAAAAGAATTTACTCCTTTGAATGAATCTTTGCATATCATTATGTCTCAGTTAATACAAAGGAACATGTTAAAACTTCCCCAAATCAAACCAATTGATCCATATAAAAAAACTTCACTTTACTTTGATGCTAAATCTTTTTGTCAATACCATCGTCAGCCTGGCCATGATACTGAAAAATATTTTTCATTGAGAAGTAAGATTCAAGAATTGATTGATAACAATACCATATATGTGACAGGTGTGAAGGATAAAGGAAACAAATATGTAGCTCCTCCTAACCAAAACCTTCAAATTTTCACTGATCCTTTACCATCCCATTCCACTAATGTGCTTAAGGCTAATCATCTTTATTTCTCTCCTAATAATGTTGACCTTGAATCTGATAATGTGGTGAACCTTGTAGATCAACAAGAACCTCCTAAGGATTTGTGCATCACATTTGATCCTAGTGAGACCATTAAAGAACCTAATGGCCCATTATACATAAGTGAAAAAATCAAAGGCATGCCTTCTAGAGGAGTGCTTATTGATCCTTCTTGCATGGTTAATGTGATAACTGAAGAATTTCTTTAAACTTTGCAATTGCATCAAGTGATATATGATGATACTGATGTGACAATTAAAGTTTTTGATGGCTTCTCTTGTCTTGCTATTGGTTCTCTAATAATTCCTATTGATGTTGGCACTAAATGCTTAGATGTTCAATTTTCTATCATTCCTACATCCGATCAATTTAATG
This sequence comes from Cryptomeria japonica, assembly GCF_030272615.1. Taxonomy (NCBI): domain Eukaryota; kingdom Viridiplantae; phylum Streptophyta; class Pinopsida; order Cupressales; family Cupressaceae; genus Cryptomeria; species Cryptomeria japonica. The sequence goes on from NC_081407.1 coordinate 229,056,320, forward strand.
TGAAGTTGGGACATCCTTGGCTCTCTTCCATGAAAGCGATCGCTTCTACTATTCATAGGTGTTTGAAATTTCCTCATCATGGTGAAATCATAACTATTAATCATAGCATATTTCAACCTACAATGAGGCATGAAGATGTTTGTCTTGATTACTTTTGGTTCGAATGATTCCAACCTCATCAACCTAGAAGTGATGCTCTCTTTAGATCATATCAAAATTGGAAAAAAGAAATGATTTTGTCATTGAGTAAACCTAGAAATCCAACACTTAGCATTCCTCTTGATTATCGTATACCTCCTCTTAAGGATAAGATTATTCTTCCTCCTAAGGAAAGAAATAATCTTCTTCCCAAAGATGAACCTATTCCTTCTCCTAAAGAGAAGAGTATCCTTTCTCCTAAGAAAAGAGATAATCTTCTTCCTAAAGAAGAATATATTTCTTGTCCTATGGATGAGTCTACTCTTCCTCCCAAATGTACAAAAACTCTTCCTCCTAAACATCAACCCATTCCTCCTAAGGCTAGATGTATCCCTCCTCCTCATGATGGACCCAATCTCCTTCCTACACCTCCCATTCCTCCTTCATATTGTGTGGTTTCTCCTCCTTCATCTTATAGAGAGAAATGACCAGCCTCTCCTATTGTCCAACCTAAAAGACCTCAACCAATTCATCCTTCCCTAAAAGAAGAAACAAATCCTATACCTAATGTGCCTAACCCTCCTCAAGCTTCAGCCAAAACTAGATGAAACCATTGTGTAAGAGTATGCCGATAGAGACGTCGTGCTAGAGTGTGTGAAGTTGCTTCCCAAACCATTTCTTCTCCTAAAACACCAACTATTCGCATAATTCCATTTTCTCCTAAACAAGATGTGCAACCTAATTCTCCAAGATGCAAAATGCTTAAAACAAATGATGTTTCAAGTTATATTCCTATTAGAGCTCCTATTGTTATTAATCTTGATGAAGAAATAGGTGAAAATGTTATTAATGATGAAAATGTTGATCCTAATATTTCTGATTATGAATATGAATATGTTGACGTTTACAATTATTTATCTACAAAATTTTCAAAAGTATTAATCCTAGCTCCTAGTAACGAACAAAGTGACTCATCATTAGAGCATGGTCCTTGTTTGGAAATTGTGATAGCTCCATCTATTGTGCTTGATGTGACTCCTCTTGCGTGTTGTCCACCTTCCTGAAATAATGATCAACAAGATCAGGGGAGTATGACATTCTTGATTAGCTTCCTTAGCACCATAGATTCTCTCTCTCTCCTATCTTGCTTATTTGTGATATTCTTCTATTTGTTTCCCCTATTCTTCTATTTGTTGTCCCTAGTGTTGTCTACTTGAGGATGATGCAAAGCATTGAGATCTCTTTTGGTCTCTCCCATATTGACTCAAAAGACACATGTGTTCTCTTCTTCCATGGTGGTTTCTTTTCTTTGGGGGATGAGGACACTTCTATGCATATATATACATGATATACATGAGTTATCATAAAAAATCATATTGACTCCAAAGTTAGGTGAAACCACCTCGTGCTTTGTACTTTGTGTTCATTATCCTTTAATTTACCCTCTCTTGGGGGCTAAATTGTTGCGATAATGTGCTTATTTTCTATGGGTGTATCCTACCTTAAATAAATTTATCCCGAAAAGGCATGTGCAATCGCTTTAACATGGGGGCATACACTCGGATCATGATTCTCTCTCTTGATACTTAAAGTTACTTAGCAAACTTTGTCTTTCCTTTGTGATTTTTAGTATCTTCTTTTCATGACTCATAGTAAGAGAACCTTACTATTGCAGTCATGGTTCTCTCTTTCTCTCTCATGATCTTCCCTTTTAACTTATCATTGAAGTCGTAAGATCCTGAAGTGCACTGGGGGCTTGGTGAATCTTGCCTCTTTGACGTGGTGAAAGTCTTTCAATCTGAATTCCTTGCACTTTACCGATATTTGCATAAGCTCATACTCCCACTAAAGTGGGGGCTAAATGTAATGTCCTAAAAGTGCACCCCTTGCAATTTTTGATTGCATATGGGTCTTCGCCTTAGTGTTTGCGCCCCTCAGCTTGATTAGAGACCTAATTATGCTCATACACATAAAAAACACCATGCAATTCATTGATGCACCCTGCCTGAACCTTGATCTTGCCCCAAATTAGGGCAGGACCAGGGCATGGCACCTTGGTCCCCCTTAATGGGGACGTATCTTGATCCCCTCCCCCTGACCTAACTCAAAATTGAAGCAAGAAAATCCCCTCTATGTCAACTCAAGTCAGAAAATCAGTCAATTAATCCTACGTGCAAGTATATAAGAGGGTTTTCCCCTCTCATTTGACATCTAATGGAAGTCATTATCAAGCATCCAAGAGATCAAGCATTCAAGAGCAATTGATAATTTTCAGTCTTCCTTCAAGCTTTGGAGCAACAATAGAGTCAAGATTTCAAGCATTGAAGAGGATATCATCATCCTAATCATAATTCCATGTGGAGGCAAGAAAAAATTCACAAGGAGGTATAATCATTTCATTTTCAAGAAATTCAACACCCCCTCAAAGAGGAGGATTTCTACTTTTAGTCATTTCAATTACATTATTTCAATCACTTGATTAATTCCAAAACTAGGGTTTGACCTAAAGGCAAACCCCTATTCCCAACACATTTCCCTTTCCTTCTATGTGCAGAAAGTAGGTGCACAAATGTACTTCTAGAATTAAGCTTTATTTGCAGAGACCAAAAGACCCTTTTTGACGCACGAAAAGTTCAGAGGACCAAGTTGGAGGAGACCTGGCCTGGACACAGGGTCCCTACAACTTTTGGTAGATTTCACAGAATAGCTCCAAATCATCTGAAACTTCTCAAATCCAGGTGCCCAACTGAGTCTCGAATCTAAAGCTCGCAGTTTTCTCATACTTTCTCTTAATTTCCAGGACCTAGCCTTAATTCAACCTGTCAGCTTACAAAAGAGGGTCAATCACATTCCAATCATAACCAATCTACTTAGTATTCATTCCTTATATCATTTAGGGTTGGATGTAGTAGATTCATCCCCCTCTTTTGAATGTAAAGTCTCCCTCAAGTGAAAATTTATCTTAGTGAATCCTCCCTTCCATGTTGTGGATTTTCTAAGCTCCCAATTTTCCACTTTATAGAATTATACCTTGATCTTGTTTATTGATTTGATTTGGCATAGTGTTGAGCCTCTTGATTCATCTTGTTGGCATTATGGTATTGACCTTTTTCTTATTGTATATGTGTATGTGGATATTTATGATGTTGTTGTTGAGCCTCGTTGTTGTTGTCATGATTGTGTTTACCCTAAGGTCTTGGAACATGGTTAGGGGGAGTGGGATTCCACGTGATGGTCAGTGTTATGAGATAATAGGCTATCAAGAGGTTCCTTGTAAGGATGCTTGAACTCTAGTCCACTGGGAACACGTTGGGGGTTTTCCCTGATTTTAATAAGTGATAACCATAATAATTGATTAGTTGGGTTGGTTAATTAGGACTCACCTAAACAAGATTAATAAATGGATGTTGGTGCCCCACCTCATGGCTCTTGAGTGGAGACTTGGGATGAGCTTGGGAAGACCATGGAGACGACAAGCCAAATTCCCTTGATTATCTTGTAGGTTGAGATGGCTCCACATTTCTATTTGGGTATGGTATTTTTTCCTTCTTTGTAAGGATAGCATGCAACAACATGTCTATCAAGGTATGACATTATTCCTTTCTATGTGAGGATAGCATGTGAGGACACTCTTTCCCTACATGTTTCCTTGTTCCTTATGCCTTGATTGTTGGTATGCTTCTAAGAGTTTCTATGTTTTATGATTAGCCTTGTAATTGATTATGTGTTTCTCCATGTTGTAGATTCTGGTGTTGTTGTAGACCCTTTGGTTGTTAGGTGTCAACCTAGGTCTAGAGTGTGTGTGGGACCTTGTGTCATCTCCTAGCATGTGGGGTGGTTCCTTTGGTTCTACATAGCCAGGTGGTTTGATGCATTCTTCCATTGGGATGTTCTTCATTGGATGCTTTGAGCGTGGATTGGATTCTTATCTCTTCAGCATATGGATGGTTTCTTGTAGAAGATTGATGCTTCTTGACTCATTGGGAAATTTGTAATAGTGGAATTATAAGATTAATATAATTAATTATTTAAGCTATGTAATTGATGTAAGTTCATCTTATATCTTTATGTAATGAAAATGGTGTAATAGGACACGTGGTTGTGATCATTGCTGGATCTATTATGTATCTTCAAAATGGAACTTATGATATAAAGAATTGGAATTTAAGGTTAAATATGGGATGCCATTTGGTTATAATTGGATGCATTGGAGTACATGATCTTTTGTAAGATTGTTATTTCACATTTACTCTTGTCACTTAGAAATGTATATGCATATGGTGTTATGTTGGATGTATGAATATTCTAGTAAGGGAAAAAGATTAGGCATGTTGTAGGTGTTACGAGTAATTATGATATGATGATAAATAAGAAATGACGGATTAGGAACATTTAGCATTGGTGCTCTAAAATGAACCTAGAAGGATTAATGGGAATTGGATGAAGTTAGATTGTCATCTTGGTAGATAAAGTAAATGAATGTCCTTTATGCAATATAGAAAATAATGATAGAAGGAAATGTTTGAGTAAGTTGATTATGGTAGTGAATGTGATGTTTTTATGTTTATGCTATTTAAGTACTGGCGTTGAGATACCCTAGGGAATGTTATATGTTGAGTTGTTATGTATATTCCGCTTGTGTACTATGTTAGTTAGATGGTTATATTTCTCTAGGGTATTTCGGCAGACATTACATGGGATATGTTGCTCAAAGCAACTTTCTCTTGGGTTGATTATATAGGATGTTGAGCTTCACGAATTCTAGAGAGCTTCCCTTTCCTATTTTCTTGTCCACTATCAAGTTTCCCCCTCCCTTCTTGCTCAACTTAGACCAACTTCCCAATTTTTATTTTTATTTTCCAATATGATCTTTCTAACCTCCATCTTTTTACTAGTCTAGAATTATAATTATATATGATTTTTTTGTGTGTCCCCTATGCTTTGTACCCAAAGGGGTTAATAATCATCTTTCCCCAGTTCTTTGCTAAAATTGTGCATGCAACTTGACTAATCAAGTGTTTTTTAATAGTTCAAATTATTCTTTATCAATTATGGTATGATTAAAGGAGAATACAATGATTTTCTCATCAATTCTATCACATCAAAAATTGCGTGGCATTTATTTTTTGATATTTATCCTTTCTTTGTTTCAACTTCCACTTCTTGCTACGGTGAAACTAATTAGACTCCACTTTTAAAGGAAACAAACACTTGGCAAAAATCCCTTCAAAACCTATTTTTACCATAATAAAAAACAAACACTTAGCAAAAATATTAATTTCTCCTAAATTAATTCAAGCAAATGCATTGTTTCATCATTTCACATTAGTAAGGAAAACACATTCATATATTTACTTTTATCAAATCAAAATCCATTTAGATCAAAATCATTACTAAACCTAGTCTTTTTTTTTTTTAATTATGCATTTATGATATCTACATGCATGTGTGTGAAAGTTTCTAATCACACTGATTGTTGTCATTAAGCTAGGAAGCCTCACGCTCAACCACATGTTCATCTTTGACACCTTATACAACTCATCACTTGAGAGAATCATCAAGTAGTCAGTCCACAAGCCATTAATAAATACTAAAATCTCATACACATTTTATCTAAAATATAAAGAGAAATACATTTCATAATGCATATTTAGAGTATTCAAGAAAAGTCATAGTCAATATTTTAGTTACTAGTCTAAGTGTCCCAATTACATCCAAATACTAATAATAATTAAATATGATAAAATTTGGGTTGTGAAATTTTCACTCTTGTGGCTCAAATCCTTGGATATTCTCTATGGGGAGTGAGAGTGGCTAGAAAGTTGTAGGAAAGAGTATTATGAAGCAGTGACTGAAGTGGTCGACCATGTTCCTGTGGTGCCTGATTCAAAAGTGGTGCTAGGCTGAATGCTAATGGAAAAAAAGACAAAACTGCAGAAGACTTGGAACGGGTCAAAACGTGGAGTGGAGAAGAGGAATAATGTGGAAGAGTTTTTGGCTTTTGTGAACAATAATGAAGGTATGATCACATAGAGGGATGTTGAAAGAATGAAGAAAATTGGTGTTGGTTAATATATTATTAGATTTCCACAATCCATGCTAATATCTTAGTTGCTTTTGGATTTGATTGTGTGACTTTTTTTAGCATCAACGTTTCAAATCACATGTTGTGATCCATCATTAGGATGTTTAGAGAATGCCAGGATATGAAAGATAGGTGTTGGTATTGATATTTTCTTCCGATTTTGATTCTTGTTTGTCTTGTAAACATGTGCTTTGTACTGGTTTTTTTATAATGATATAGATAGCTACCCCATAAGGTAGTGCTTATTAAAAAATAATAAATTATTCTTGAAAAAATATTTAATTATAACGGACCAAAAGATGAATTAATTAAATAAAAATAAATAAAAAATTAATAATATAAGGAAAAAACAATAAATTAATTAAAAATTTAAAACGTATTTAATTAATAGAGAAAATCTTTGCCTTATTAAATAATTAAAAAAAAAAATTATTTAAAATGGATAGAAGGATTAAGGAAAAGGTGATGACATGACTAGATGAAAATGCATTAGTCATTTTCATATGTCTATAATGTAGAACATCATCCAAAGACAAGGATACCTCCTTTAAAGACAAATATATTGAGCCTGCAAATGATATTCAACAGTATCCACACTCATTCCAAACTGCATGAGGAATGATCATGTAGAGAATGAATAAGAGGGTTAGAGTGTTCCCTCATATCAAATAAAGAAGGGTCATCTCCATCAAATAGAGAACGAGTGTATGATCAATTTTGTCTCCAAAATCTAAAACGTAGGATTCCACAAACAAACTTGCAATGTTTGTCCAGTGATCATCCCATGTAGCCATCTCTACAAGACAATGTGAGTCTTGTACTATATCATAACAAGCCAAAATTGTGGTAACACAAGTGTCATGAAATGCAATAATAGATGAAGGAGATGGAATATTAGCACATGTCTCTAGAACCCCAAAAGGTGGAAGAACTCCAAGATTCAAATGACCATTTTGAATCTCCTCGAAAGTGTCCATACTAGATGCCATACTGTGTGCATTAGCTTAAGGAACAATTGGAGAAAAATGTGAGAAGGTGAAGAATCACAATTAGTGATCAACCTCCCTAGCTACAACAATATCTCTACTATGAAAATCCTAAACAATGACAAAATTTTCTATGAACTCAATAGTCTTTCGTGTTGCACCACATGTAATCAAATATAAAGAAAGGATATTGGTTGAAAATGAATACACACAAAGAACATCATTGAATGCTGCATCATCCATGCCAACAGATACCTTCCCACAAGCACACATATATTTGTTATTAGTTATTAGGATATGTTTTGATGAACAAGAATCACATGAAGAGAGCATACTCTATGATGAAGCCATGTAATGTGAGGTTCCAAAATTAAGTACCTATTTTTCTAACTCAAAATATATAATTACAACAAGTGCTTACCCCTTATTTTTCTCTCACTTTGAAGAAGAAGAAGATGATGAATCTCCTAACATTGTTAGAGGAAAACTCATTTGATTCTTCTTAAAAATATGCTTTAGCTCATCAAATTATTTTGAATAATATTGGTGTTAATCATGCCCTAATTTCTTAGACTATGCATATTTAGGCTTCTACTTCTTAGATGATTCCCCTTGAGAGGAACATGATTCTTTGGTTAGCTTGTTCTTTTTCTTCTTTTGTTTCTTATCAAGATTCCTTGTCTATTTCTATACCTTAGGCTCACTTTCCACCAATGCTTGTGGTCTAGAAGAATTTATTAGACCCATGTGAATTGACTTTTCTCCCTCTTGGATTAGAAGATTTAATATTATTAAACTTGGGATCAACATATGTTGCTCCCATTCAAAGATGATGGGTATGAAAACCATAAATAGACAATGAATACTTGAGACCAAGCTTGGATAACATATTAAGAATCAATTGTAAATCCTCTTTTCCAATGTTGCAATCTTTTAGTTGTGTTCTTAGTTCCTTGATTTTGGTGATGTAATCTTGGATGTGGTAAAAAAAATTGGGATCACAATTCATCAAATCATTGTCAATTTCATATCCCTTAATTTTTATCATTTTTACCATATAATTTTTCAAAAGTCTCCCAAGTCTCCTTAGATGTTTTACATGATTCAATATGAAATTGGAAATCAAATGAGACTACTAAACATATGCATCCAAGTGTTTTCTCATGATTGATCTCCCATCTTATCAATTTATTAGGACCAACAGATTGAGAAATTGTTTCCTTTAGATATCCATGATAACATTTTCCCATTAGATAGCTCCATATTGATTTTCTCCATGATATATAATTACATGGGGTTAGGAGTTTAATTTGAGATTTATTGATTGTATGAACACACAAACAAGAAAAATAATGCAAGCAACCACCACAAGATTACCCCCTCAAATTACTCAATCAAGATTCTACCAGTAAAATATGATTTCACATTTTATACTCTGTGTTTGTATAGGTGCTAGATGCCCAAAACTAGCAACTAAGATTTATCTTGGTACATATAGATGATAGTTCTGATACATAATATAAGTATAGATCCAATAGCCAACAAGATGAGAGGGGGGGGGGCGTGAATCATACAAACTTAATCATCCATAAAAACATCAGATTCAACCTCGGTAACATATACTTCAGTAATATAACCAAAATTGTTAAACATGCAAACTCAAAAGCATATAAACATCATAAACCTCATAACACCAGATTTAACGCGGAAACCCAAATAAGGAAAAGCCACTGTAGGATTTCGGACACACTAAGAAATATACTCTTCTAGAGTATGCTCGGTTAAAAGAAAATCCTGTTAAAGATTACAAACGCATTGCTAGATGTGACCCGATTAAGGGATTTCCCTCAGATCTGTTAGGATCTTCACCTTGTTAGAAGTGACCTTGTTAAAGGATTTTAAACATTCAATCAGAATGTCACCTTGCTAGAGGGTTTTACAAATAAGACTGTTAAGTCCACTCGGTTAAGAGATTTTCTATCACTTTCACAAAATAACAGTAATAAAATCTATCTGCAACTTCACATCTAAAATGCTAAAGCAGATTCCTATTTGTTCAATACAATCTAGACATAGAACTAATCTTGTCTATCTGCTAGGCTTCTATACTCTGTTATTCAAACAGGTCTTCAAGCTTTTGTGCTCGGTAATCACTATGTAGCATCCCTGTGCATACACTTGCCCACATACATTGTTTAACAACAGTTTCCTATTTATAAACAATTAGGTAACCGCTTAATCTCCTTGATCACATTTCCCATGATCAATCATAGCCATTAGATCTTTGATCTTGTCCAGGTTCAATGCATCTTTTGATCTGAAAATGTTTTACCCCGCCTTGGAACTTGCATACATTTCTTGGAACTTGTGCTAAGGTATTATGGTTCAATATGAGTTGTAGATCTTCATGTCGACTTTCCTTTGACTTAGATTCATTAACAAACTTCATCCACGGCTCACCAATCATTTAATCAGTTCTAGCTCATCAGCTTCCTTCATTAAATAACGCATGCAAACATTTAATGCATTCTGTTATAGCTCGGTTACAACTCGGTTACAACTCGGTAACAACTCGGTGAATACTAAACTTCACTCGGTAGACATTCTGCCTTCATTAACCGATAGCGATAACCTTAGGGTTTACCGACTAGGTTCCTTAGGGTTTACCGACTAGGTTCTTTGCTTGATAACATAGTATAGTATTAACCTTTACATTTTACAACATATGTATGATGTTAAAACAATCTAAAACATCATGATCTCATCATTGTATCACTCGGTACTAGTTGCCCATTGAATATCTTATTCATTCCCTTATTCATCATATTCTTTCCTGTGTCTTTTACCGATATCTTTATACTCTTCAAATCATACTTATCAAGATATGGCAACATCATACTGAATTAGAAAATCAATTTCTTGAAATCAATGAAAAAATAATAATATCAAGACAGTAAACATCCTTAATCAGTTATATTCATAATCATCAACAACCTTCTCAATATCCTTATGAAATGCCAACAATCTTTCATTGTCTGTTATAATGCAATATTGCCAACAATCTCCGGGCAAGTGCAAGGTAATGAGTCACAAATTCGCGGAAGTCCATGCATTGGAAAACGTGCTCTTATAAACGAGGGCCCGTTTTCAAAAAACGGGGGCCCGTTTATGCTTCGGGCTCCCGAGCCGAAAGGTAACGGGGCTCCGAAGCAAAAAAAAAGGGCCCCCGTTTTGTTCAAAAACAGGGGCCCGCTTTAAAACAAAACGGGGGCCCGTTTTTTAGAAACGGGGGCCCGTTTTTAAAAACGGGGGCCCGTTTCTAAAAACGGGGGCCCGTTTTGTTTAAAAGCGGGCCCCCGTTTCTAAATGGCATTTTTCCTTTTTTTTTCCACAAGCCGCCTTGTTTGAAAACGGGGGCCCGTTTTGTGGAAGTTGATTCCACAACCCGCCACTTGGCTCGGGATTAGGCCCGGGATAGGCCTGGAATGGCCACACCTGAGACATGGACCTGCAAATTCAAATCTCCATGAATGAAAGCACAAATATGAACTTCAGAAATAGTTTACGCGCCTCTAATCAGAGGATTTTTATACGAAATTAAAACCCATTTCAGATTATACTATCTAGATTCTAAATATGTAAATTTATTTAAAAATTGATTATTTTAACTATTTTTCATTTAATTTATACTAAATCGAGTCCATAAATTTGAAATATTAACTAATTTTGTTAATTTAATAACTTTTTTATTTTAAAAAATTTTGGAAAAAAAATTATATGTCATCAATCTACACAAAATTCTTTTGTATTTTAAAAAAAAAAAAATCAAAAAATGTTAAGTTTACATCAAATTATGTGGGTCGTACACGTGAAATTTTTAAAAAGATAATTACGGCCATTAAAAAATTAATAAAAAAAAAAATATTAGAAAAAAAAATACAGAAAAATATGCTCATCAATCTTCAGTGTGTTACAAACCATTTCCCAAAACGGTTTGAGAAAATAATTTTAATTGTGTCAAAAAGTGTGGGTCGTACACATGCATGGTATGGTCTTGAAACGGGCATTTTTAAAACATAGTTTTCAAAAGTCCATTCAAAAATTTATTTTTTATTATGTGGGTATTAAAATAAATTATATATTTGGAAAGTACACTCAGAGGGCTATCTTTTATATTACTAACTTTTTCCAAGATTCAATTTCTAAGTGTTTCAAAATTTAAGCTCAAATGAGACAAAATCTGAAAATCAGGAAAAACACTTCCACTTTTTGGCCAAAAAGTGGACTCATCTTCTTGCACTGACCCCTCCCCCTTTGGCATTGATGGAAAAACCAATTGATTTGACCTTAAAAGATTCAGATTGTTGTGATTCTGAAATGCTGAAATGCTCTCCCCATACATTAGACTTCTCCTGTTTCTTCAGTCTTCTTTCCAATCTGTAGTCTTCTCAGGTTTCTATTAGTCTTCTCCTTAGTCTTCTCCCCTGATATTAGTCTTCTCCCCCTTTGACAACAATGCCAAAAAGTAAAGAATGAAAACATAATTTCTTCTTGTATGAAGTGATTTCTTGCTATTGTGTATCAATGCAGTCTCGGTCGGAGCATTTTGTCTTCAATTCCTATTCCCTGTAATATTTCTTGTAATAATTTCATGTACATCTTTAGAAAACATCCTAAAGTGTGTAAATCAACATCAACTCCCAAAAGATATTCTATAGAGTCATCGGATTGATGCTTTTACCGAACTCGATCAGTGAGTAGAAGATAGGGGTAGGACCCCTAACTTACTTCTGAGATATTCAAAAGTGTCCCTTGGTAGTGGCTTGGTGAAGATATCTGCTATTTGTTCCTTTGTGCTAACATACTCCAACACCACTTTCTTCTCTTGAGCTTCTTCTCTAAGATAATGATATTTGATAGATATGTGCTTTGTCTTAGAGTGCATAACAAGATTCTTTGAAATATTAATGGCACTAGTATTGTTACAGAATATAGTTACTGGCTCGGTAACTTTCTCATTTATACCTTCCAACAATTGTTTGATCCATGCAATGTTGGTACAATTCAATGCTACAACAATGTATTTAGCTTATGTTGTTGACTGTGAAACACATCCTTGTTTCTTTCTAAGCCAACTCACTAGTCTTTCTCCTAAAAAGAAAGCTCCTCCACTTGTGCTTTTTCTGTCATCAATGTTGCCTGCCCAATCAGCATCAGTATAAACTTTTAAATCAAAATTATTTTCTTTCTGATATACTAAGCCATAATCCTCAGTGCCTTTCGAGTATCTAAAAATTCTTTTGATTGTTGTCATGTGTGTTTCCTTAGGATCTGCAGAGAATCTTACAACTATACCTACTGCATGTGCTATATCTAGTTTACTGTGAACAACATATTGTAGCTTTCCAATCATGGATCGGTAAATTGTCTCATCAACAGATGCAGATTCATCATTCTTTGACAATTTACAGTTGGTAGTCATAGGAGAACTTACTGGTTTTGAATCCTCCATTCCAAATTTCTTCAAGATTTCCTTTATGTACTTGGATTGAGTAATGAAAATCTCATTTTTCATTTGTAGTATCTGTAAACCTATAAAATACTTTATCTCATCGATTAATGACATCTCAAATTCTTTGCTCATTTCATTTCCAAAGTTCTTGCATAAAGAGTCATTTCCACAAAATATAATATCATCAACAAATATGGCTGAGATCAGTATTCCATTATCATTTTCTTCATGTACATATTGTTGTTCTCACTTGTCCTTATAAAACCAATCTTAATCAAATAAGAGTGCAATCTTTCAGACCATGCTCTAGGTGCTTGTTTCAAACCATATAAAGCTTTGTTCAATTTACATACCTGATCTTTATTATTGTCTTCAACAAATCCTTCAGGTTGTTCAATAAAAACTTCTTCTTCTAATATTCCATTCAGAAATGTAGATTTGACATCCATTTGATATACCTTGAAGTTTTTGAAAGCAGCATAGGCCAACAATGTTCTTACTCCTTCAAGTCTAGTAACAGGTGCAAAAGTTTCACCATAATCAATTCCTTCTTCTTGAGCATAACCTTTGCAAACTAGTCTTGCCTTGTTTCGAATGACCTCTCCTTTTTCATTTAGCTTGTTTATGAAAATCCACTTTGTACCGATTACATTTTTGTTCTTTGGTCTTGGGATTAATGTCCATGTGTCATTCTTCTTGATTTGATCAATCTCTTCTGTCATAGCATTTATCCAATCTTCACTGTTAAATGCCTCTTTCACTATTCTCGGTTCAAATTCAGATATCAAACATGTGTTCTATCTCAGTTTGTTCCTTGTCATCACTGGACCATCCTTATCTCCTATAATCTGACTTGGTGCATGATGTCTTCTGACATACTTGGCTAATACAGGCTCGGTAGGCTCTGTATGATCTTCTTCATCACTCGGTAACTGGATATTCTCTTCATTTTCTTCAACAGTCTTCTCAGTAAGACTTCTCAGTTGAACATAGACAAATTCATCATAGTCTTCTGGTTCCTTGGAATTTCCTTCATCATTTCTTTCTGCAAATTCATCAATTTTCACATTTGCACTTTCTACTATTTTGTTAGATGATTTGATCAGACATTTAAATGATTTGCTTCTAGAAGAATAACCTAGAAATGTTCCTTCTTCACTTTTCTGATCAAACTTGCCATTTCTATCATCTTTATTAACATAACATCTACTTCCAAAGATTTTCAAATAACTTACATTAGGTTTCTTATCATACCAGATTTTATATGGTGTCTTCAAAGTACCTTTCTTCAATTGAACTCAGTTCAAGGTGTAAACAGTTGTGCTTATTGCTTCTCTCCAAAATGTTTGTGGCACCTTCTTTTCAATCATCAATGTTTTAGCACAATCTACAATAGATCTGTTTCTTCTCTCAGCTATTCCATTCTGTTGTGGAGTTCTCGGTGTAGAGACTTGTCTTTTAATACCATGATCATTGCAAAATAAGTTGAATTCATCAGATGTGAACTCTCCTCCTCTATCTGATCTAAGACATTTCAGTTGTCTTCATGTTTCATTTTCAACTCTTGCCTTGTACCATTTAAACATTTGAAAAGCTTCTGATTTTTCTTTTAAAAACATTACTGACATCATCCTTGAATAGTCATCCACAAATAATATGAAATATTTATCACCATAATAACTTTGAACTTTCATAGGACCACAAAGATCAGTGTGCACTAGATCTAAAATTCCCTTAGAAGTGTAAGACTTACATGTAAATCTTGATCTTGTCATCTTACCCATTTGGCATCCTTGGCACATAGCATTCTCAGGTTTTTCAAGACTCGGTAGACCTCTTACTCGGTGCTTCTTGCTTATTTTGATCAGATTATCAAAATTTACATGACAAAACCTTTTATGCCATAACCAGGTATCATCAATCTTTGCATACAAACACTTGTTATGAGATGAGTCAAGGTGAAATGTGTTACCTTTTGTTTGTGTCTCGGTAGTAGCTAACTTTCCATTCTTGTCATGAACTTTGACAATTCCCTTCTGAAATTCTATTCGGGAACCTATGTTGTTTAGTTGTGCTACACTTAACAAATTGTATTTCAAACCTTCAACCCAATAAACATCATTGCATCTTGCATTATCAAGAAGTGTTATAGATCCTTTACCTTTCACTGGACATGGTGCATCATTACCAAATCTGACATAGCCTCCATCATAATCTTCTAATGTAACAAACTTGTGTTTATCTCCTGTCATATGATGTGAGCATCCACTATCTATAATCCAAGAATCATTAGTGTTTATGTGAGATATTAGGGCTTTTTCTTCATACCTTTCTTCATCTGATCCATCTTTGATAGCCACATAAACTTCTTCCTCTGTATCAGTCTCATCTGAGTTATCATCATTGGATTCTTCATCAACTATTAAACATGTCTTTCTATCTCTTCTTCTGAAGTCTCGGTCTCCTTTGTAATGATTATCTTTCTGTCTTTCATCTCAGTAATCTCTTCTTTTAGTAGAATCTTTGTCAAGACAGTTAGAAGCCATATGTCATATCTTATCACAATTGAAACATTTCAAAGGTATCTTTCCTTTATACTTACCTTTGCCTCTCGATAACCTTTTGGCTAATAGTGCTTCAAACTCTTCTTGCTTTCTGATTTCCTCATACAGTTTGTGTACTGCCTCCATGTTCTTACGAAATCTTTCACTTGCTCCACTGTGATCTCCTTCAGAGTACTTATACTTTCTTTCATTGAAATCATTAGATTCATCAAGATGAAAAGAACTAAATGTAGATTCAACCTTATTTACCAAAGATCCACTGTTATCAAAGTTACTTAACTCAAATGCATGTAGCTTACCAATAGTAGCATATAAAGAAACTGGCATATTAGGTACAGACCTCAATTCATTGATTACAGAGACTCGGATTGCATAAGCTGGTAGAAGGGTTCTTAACAACTTACTTGTTATATCCTTTTCTTCAATAGTTCCACCTGCTCCTTTGATTTGATTGACAATCTCCTTTAGTCTTGTACTGTACTGAGTTATGTTCTCACCTTCATTCATCCTCATAGATTCAAGTTGTCCTCTTAGACTATCTACTTTTTCTCTTTGAACATGTTCATCTCCTCCATACACTGATATGAGCTTATCCCACATTGCCTTTGCATCATTGCAGCCTTCTAGATCATTAAACTCTGAATCAGTCAATGCAGATGCTATTTCAATCATTGCTTGAATATGTTCTTGCTTTGCCTTTATCTCTTCCATAGTCAATGGATAGGTGCTCAGTGTAACAAAATTATTCTCCAGATAGTATACAACATATTCTCCAACTCCTGATAGATGTAGCTTCATCCTTTTCTACCATGTAGAGAAACTTGACTTGTTCAACTTCGGTGCATCCCTCTTATACATCTTTGGATCTTTAACTCAATTGCCTTTAAACTTTCCTTCCGGAGTCCAAAGCTCTGATACCAATTGATAGTTCTGATACTTAATATAAGTACAGATCCAATAGCCAACAAGATGAGGGGGGGGGGGTGAATCATACAAACTTAATCATCCATAAAAACATCAGATTCAACCTCAGTAACATATACTTCAGTAATATAACCAAAATTGTTAAACATGCAAACTCAAAAGCATATAAACATCATAAACCTCATAACACCAAATTTAACGTGGAAACCCAAATAGGGAAAAACCACTGTGGGATTTCAGACCCATTAAGAAATATACTCTTCTAGAGTATGCTTGGTTAAAAGCAAATCCTGTTCAAGATTACAAACACATTGCTAGATGTGACCCAGTTAAGGGATTTCCCTCGGATCTGTTAGGATCTTCACCTTGTTAGAAGTGACCTTGTTAATGGATTTTAAACATTCAATCAGAATGTCACCTTGCTAGAGGGTTTTACAAATAAGACTGTTAAGTCCACTCGGTTAAGAGATTTTTTGTCACTTTCACAAAATAACAATAATAAAATCTATCTGCAACTTCACATCTAAAATGCTAAAGCAGATTCCTATTTGTTCAATACAATCTACACATAGAACTAATCTTGTCTATTTGTTGGGCTTCTATACTCTGTTCTTCAAACAGGTCTTCAAGCTTCTATGCTCGGTAATCACTATGTAGCATCCCTGTGCATACACTTGCCCGCATACATTGTTTAACAATAGTTTCCTATTTATAAACAATTAGGTAACCGCTTAATCTCCTTGATCACATTTCCCATGATCAATCATAGCCATCAGATCTTCGATCTTGTCTAGGTTCAATGCATCTTTCGATCTGAAAATGTTTTACCTCGCCTTGGAACTTGCATACATTTCTTGGAACTTGTGCTAGGGTATTGCGATTCAATCTGAGTTGTAGATCTTCATGCCGACTTTCCTTTGCCTTAGATTCGTTAACAAACTTCATCCACGACTCACCAATCATTTAATCAGTTCCAGCTCATCAGCTTCCTTCATTAAATAACGCATGCAAACATTTAATGCATTTTGTTATAGCTCGGTTACAACTCGGTAACAACTCGGTGAATGCTAAACTTCACTCGGTAGACATTCTGTCTTCATTAACCAATAGCAATAACCTTAGGGTTTACCGACTAGGTTCCTTAGGGTTTACCGACTAGGTTCTTTGCTTGATAACATAGTATAGTATTAACCTTTACATTTTACAACATATGTATGATGTTAAAACAATCTAAAACATCATGATCTCATCATTGTTTGACTCGGTACTAGTTGTCCATTGAATACCTTATTCATCCCCTTATTCATCATATTCTTTCCTGTGTCTTTTATCGACATCTTTATACTCTTCAAATCATACTTCTCGAGATATGGCAACATCATACTAAATTAGAAAATCAATTTCTTGACATCAATGAAAAAATAATAATATCAAGACAGTAAACATCCTTAATCAGTTATATCCATAATCATCAACAACCTTCTCAATATCCTTAATTAAATGCCAACAATCTTTCGTTGTCTATTATAATGCAATATTGCCAACAATAGATACCAAATTTGGCCACAAGATCAAAGTACATATTGTAGACACCTAAAATTGTCTTGTCTAATTAAATAAATATTTTTATTTATTTAATTATTTAAGCCTAAGTCTTCTATTAATTAAATAAATCTTTATTTATTTAATTAATTCATTTATCCTTTTCTAGTCTTTTCCCTCATTTAAATAAATACTTATTTATTTAAATTGTGCTTTTCCTAAATTAAATAAATACTTTTATTTATTTAATTGATCCTATTTCCTCTATTAATTAAATAAATCTTTATTTATTTAATTAATTCATTAGCCTTTTCTACCCATGACACATGTCATTCATCTCTTTATTCCTACACTACCTACCTTCTCATTATTTTCTTAATTTCTTCCACCTACCCTTTAATCCTAGCCGACCATTTATCTTGTACACCTCTTAATCTTATCCCTCCATTTCCTAAAGTGTCTTCTATGTAAGAGGATGCTTCTTTCATTATCAATCTCCTAAGCATTCTAATCAATCTTATGCAATCAAGCCTTTTTGCGATCAACCTATCAACTACATTTCCGTTCTTTGTTGAGCTCTTTTGCACACATAAAATCTGAGAGCAAATATATCAAGCAAGATCAATGAAGATAGGAAGAGTGGAGATTCAAACCATAGTGGACATGTGATGGTATAATCTTTTTGATTTTGTTGATTTGCATTGTCTTAGGTAATCTTCATATGTTATGGTGGATCTTTGTTGTTGTTAGGCTAGGGTTTTGTGGTTAAATTCATACAATCTTTCAATATTGTTGTTTCCATTATTCACTTTTCACCATACACATTTTGGCACGCTCGGTGGGACATGGATTTTTGTTAGATCTATGTTTTTTTTTGCAGGTTTTTCTAACCCTATATTGTTGTTTTGTAAAACAATTTGGAGAATAACCTTGTGCAACTAGGGTTTTGGAGACAAGATTAAGATCTTGGAGAGATTTGATCCAATCTCACAAACGACTTGGAAATTTTGCACCAAATTATTTTTTTCAAGTTTAGAACAATATCAAGAGCTCTCAATCCAAAATTCAAAATTTTTGGAGTATATTTGAATTTATTATGAGTTTTTTATGATTTTTCATAAAAAAAGAATTTTGAGAGAAAATTAGCGAAATTTTTGGATTCTTTTACATTTCT
This sequence comes from Cryptomeria japonica, assembly GCF_030272615.1. Taxonomy (NCBI): domain Eukaryota; kingdom Viridiplantae; phylum Streptophyta; class Pinopsida; order Cupressales; family Cupressaceae; genus Cryptomeria; species Cryptomeria japonica. The sequence continues at coordinate 229,075,245 of NC_081407.1, forward strand.
AAAAAGTTCTCAAAATTCTATAGGGGGTCTATTTTTTGTGATTTAAATTTTGATGCAAAATATTTCATAAAAAAACGGATTTTAAGAATTAGTGTTTTTCATTATTTTGATTAGATCTCATAAACAACTTGGAATTTTGGCATCAAAGCATTTTCACAGATCAAGAACACTATCAGAAGTGCTCAGTAAAAAAATAAGATTTTTTGGAGAATATTTGAATTTTCTATGAATTTTTTTATGTATTTTCATAAAAAAATAATTTGGAGAGCAAATGAGCGAATTTTTTGGATTTTTTTACAATTTTGAAAATTTCTTATAATTATACAGAGGATCTTTTCTTTGTGATTTTAATTTTGATGTAAAATATTTCATAAAAAATCGGATCTTTAAACATTAGGTTTTTGCATTATTTTGATCATATCTTACAAACTGTTTGGAATTTTTGCAGGGATTTTTTTGTGAAGGTTTGGAAGGATATCAGAAGTTTCAGGTAAAAAAATCAAATTTTTTGGATCAATGTTGCATTTATATTAATTTTTTATGATTTTTCATAAAAAAAATTTTTTGGAGCAAATTAAATTTTTTTTTTGGATTTTCTTACATTTCTGGAAATGTCTTGAAATTTTATAGGTGGTTATTTTTTATGATGGAAAATAACCCTTGGAAAATCAGATCTTTGAATCTATCAAAAAATGTTTTATCGAAGGCCCCTATTTCACAATGTCTTTTGGATCTAAAATTTACCTAACTTGTGTGCTTGCAGGAGGGGTATTATTTCAAAACCTACTAATAATCTTGGTGCAGGAAATTTGGCAAAGATTTGATTTTAAAATTGCTTGCTTTGTCTTCTTAGTCTAGCAAACACTTCAACTGGTGAACTAAAATTGAACCAGTGTCTTTTGTGTCTTGAGCAATAGGCTCTTTGTGTTTAATGTTTAAAGGGCCTGCCTCCCCGTGTGGTCACTAGGACTACTAGTGAGGAGGGAATGAACCAAGTGGTAGCGAGGCAAATCCCCCTCTTTCAAACCACTATAAATAACTGTATCCATGGTGAAAGCCATGGGTAACGTGTGTTGATTAGTCCATACTGACACTATGTGTCCCCATAAACCCGTTTGATCAATAGTAGGGCATAACCCCTACCGGCTCGGAGCCTTCTGTATTTACAGAGCTGAAAGTGTTGCATGTATGGCCACACGAGCGGATACCCTTACTAGCACTTTCTTGTTTTAGAAAGCCAAAATCCTTCTAGTTGTTGGGGCAGGAAGTTGGACCTCTGGAGCGGCCCACACACATATGGTTCTTAGTAAAGGTACAAAATTCATAGCGGGGAGTTTTCATGGGGACTGGTGCTTGGCTGCCCTGGAGAAGTGAATGGCGAGGGTGGAGCCAATGGGGTCAAGCACCTAAGTATTCACTTTGAATAGCGTAGCCTCGGGGGAAACTCCATGTGGGATCAACAACTATTATCCTGGACAACCATAAGAATTATGCTTGTCTTCTTTTAAACATTCAAACATTCAAGATCAAACATCAAAACATTGTGTCTTTTGTGTCTTCAAGTGTATGCAAAACATTTTTACATCAAACAACACACTTTTCTTTGAGTCATTTTGATTCCAAACACTTGCAAACATAGAGTCCTCATCAATATTGTGTCCTCTTATCATGAAACACGTTCAAAAATTCAAATTTGATCACAACAACTTCACAAATTGGAAAAATTGCACTCAGGTTTTATAAACATGTCTATGTCTAACAGAAACACGTCTGTGTACTGTAACTGTGTCTATGTAGGACAGAAATGCATCTGTGTCATCATAGCAAAATTGTATTCACAAGATTCTCATAAATGCGTCTCTGCAGTATCTAGTTAAGTTTGTGTTGGCTAACTGCATATGTGAAGTATACAGGCACGTCTGTATTCAATATTGAGAAAATTTACAGTCCAACAAACAAGAGCAATCAGTTTCAAAATTCTTGAGCTTCCTAGGTTATTTCTCTGGGTTTTCATCTATAATTCAACCTATTTTTGCGTCTCACAAAGCTCATCATTGCTTTACACCTTGCATTACATTCAAATTTGTCTAAACTTGAGTCAAAGGGTCACTTGCTTGTCCTCATCTTACTTTGTCAACACAATACATACAACAACCTTTTGCTAAGTGGTCCCTCATCAAGGTCTATCACCTTTAGGTCTTATTTGGTCTTACTTAGGGTCAAGGTCAACTTACCTCATCAAGAGATCTATCATCTCTTTGGAAGTCACACCTACTCTACTACATACATACTCGGTCTTACACTTTGGACATTGCAAGTACACTTCAGATTCATTTACATTCCATCCAACTCTTGGTCTTCCATACTCTTTCCATTTTCATCTAGTCTCACGCATCTTGGTCAAGACCTAGTTCATGGTTGAAACCCATTCCCAAAAATATAGGAGGGAAGCTAAAGAGGCTTAAGAGTATGCAAACATGAGTGAATATGAGTATGACAACAATATCTTTTTCAATTTTGATCATACCATATTACATGACATGGACATCTATAGAAACATTCAGAATGTTGAGAACATGGATGATACAAACAACAATGATGCACAAAATGACAATGTCGACAACATTTCAGTACACTCAGCAAAAGTGGAAGAAACCATCATGGATCCCCATTTTAATAGATTGGTTGAAGAGATCATGAGAAGAGATAGACAATATTTCCTACAAGTGATGGCACAAAGTGGAGCTAAGATACCTCATGATTTTGACATGTCCCAAATAGTGGAAAATCAACCTACTCAAGAAAGTCAACTCAACTTGGATCAAGGGAGACGTAGTAGTGGAGGTAATAGAGGACCACGTTTCATGCCTGAGTCACCATCATCCTTGTTTCAAAAACTCGAGGTCCCAAATACACATGGTCAAGCTTATGATACTCATGAAAGAACATCTCATGAACAACTCTATCTACGCATACCTTTATAGAAATATTATGCGAATAAATACACTCAATCACATACCAATGCTAAGGACCAACCTCAAAACCAATTGGATATCCAGAGGTGTGCTCAAAATTTGGACACAAGAAAACCCCATGTCAAATTTGGGGGCAATAAACAAGAGAAAACTCATGACATGCCTTATGACCCTATATAAAGTGGTCCCTACACACATTATCATTATAAACCTCCTCCATATGAGCATGTTTATGATAAATACCATCCATATATGCAGTATCCTCCTCCTCCACCTAGTTGCTCAAGCATGGGATATGGTCCAAGAAGTCAGTCTCCACCCAAAAACAATTTGGAACAACAGATAATTGAATTACAAAAGAGGACGGAGGACATCAATACACCAAAACCAGCTTACACAATGAGAGATATATGTCCCTATCCATTTGATAAAACCATTCCAATGCTTCCATTTCCTACACACTTCGTAACACCAAAGTTTGATAAGTATAGAGGCAAAGGGGATCCTAAGGCACATATAAGACAATTTTTCACAACTTGCATTGAGGTAGTAGCATAATAAACGTACTTGATGAGATTGTTTCCACAAAGATTAGGTGAACAAGCTATGGAATGGTTCTCCCAACTTCCACCTGGAATTAAGTCATGGAGTGATCTAGCAGAGGATTTTATCCAACATTTCTCATACAACATAGAGACAGATGTATCGGTTGCCACTTTATGAAAAACCAAATAGAAAGATGGGGAGTAATTTTCATCATTCCTAAAAAGATGGAGGAACTTAGCCAACAAATGCTCTTGCGAAATTCCACAAAAACAAATGGTGGAGATGTTTACACAAAATGTCAACAAAGAGATTGGTTATGACTTGAGGAAAGCTTGTTTGTCCACTTTCAAGGATGTCATTAAGAAAGGCTTAGAAATAGAGAAAGTCTTAATTGAGCAAGGTATTATCAAGCTATTCAAAAAATATATATATTAAAGGAAAGGACAAACCACGATTTTGGAACAAGAACAAGAACACAGTAAATGATGGTATTGTTGATGCTAACATAGTGAGACCAAAAATCATTCTTTAGGATCAAGTTCTTCTACAAACAACCAAGTAAATACTCAAGCAATTTCAAAACCACAAAGGAAATACACCTTATTAGGAGAACCACTTGAGTCAGCTTTTAGGAAGCTTGTGGCAAACAAGATAATAACAATTCCAGACAATCCTCCATATGAGCCAAAAGTCAAACCAAACTGGTGGAATGATGATGAATATTGTGAATATCACAAGAGCAAGGGACATAAAACATGAAATTGCCATCGCTTGAAGAACATTATACATGATCTTATTGATAGAGGTGATATTGAGATCGAGGACATACATCCAATCAAGAACATGAGATGTTTAAGGAACCATTCCCTAAACATGACAAGGGAAAATCCAAAGCCACAGATAAGAAAGATAACTATACCAAAGTGTCCTATGACTATGATTCAACCGTTAACCATATTTCAATGGACAATTATGTTTCTACTATTATCATAAAGGACAAAATGCCTGAAAGTTCTACCCAAAGAACCAAAGTTGTCCTAAAAGGCATTGGACCCTCTTCTAAATCTACGTCTGAATGTAATGTCACAACTCGTCGAGGTAAGGTCACCCTACAAGGTGCTCCAACTAAAACCACCGCTTCCTCATCGACCAAACCTGAGTATGACCTAGTAGAACAATTAGGGAAGACACCCACACTTATCTCAATCCTAGAAATGTTGTGTATCTCTCCTTTGCATAAAACCATACTCAACAAAGTCCTAAGAGAAACCTCTGTACTCACTGATCTGAACGTGGACTAGTTTCAAGCCATGGTGGGATAACTTTCCGTTCCATATTCTCTTACATTCACTGAAGTTGACGACGCCTCTGTAAGCCAAATGTATAATGCACCTTTACACATTGAAGCCTTCCTACACAAAAATCGAATAAAACGAGTCCTGATAGATGGAGGAGTCGGTCTCAATATATGTACTTTGAACACAATATTACAATTGGGATATTCAGATAAAGTTGTGAATTCTACAAATAAGATAACCATAAAAGCATATGATGATGAAGAGAATTCATCCAAGGGCATAGTCACCTTACCTCTCAGATTTGGGCTAGTTACGAAGGATATGGTTTGTCAAGTCCTTGATCTAGATCTCACATTCAACATACTCGTGGGACACCCATGGATTCATGAAATGAGAGTTGTTCCCTCAACATATCAAGTTCCCACATAATGGAGTTCAAGTGACTATCAAAGATGATCCAAACCCATTCATATATTGCAACAATCTGCGACCTAGATCAGAAATAACAATCCCAGTCAATCGAGAGGTTATTTCTTCATCAACATATGTTGATCCATAATCCTTGAAAGCTTCTACATCAAAACAAGCAGAGATCAAAGAAAAGTTCAAGATTAAAGACATGAGATGTGGTGAGTATATCTTTCATGTTGATCAAATCCCACCATCTCCTAAGGTATTCAGTCAACATGAATAGTCTACAAGCAGTATGCAAGATCAAGGAATTAGTTATGAACCACCTAGTGTTGTGGCTACTAAGTCTGAATGCAAATCTCTTCTAGTGGTGCAAGCATCTCTTGATATCAATAGTCCTAAGAGTGGTTCCAACAAAGAATCTATTGAATGTATCACCAGCCCTCATGAGAACTCACATAGCTTTACCATTTCATCCACTCATTCCATTTCCACTCCTCTCCCAAACTTGGATCAACAAGAATCACAAAAGCCCTTACTAATTGGGGATCAAAAATCGAGCTTTGAAAATAAAAATTTAAAAGTAAAAAATAAAGAAAAGTCCTTTAGTACAAATCAAAATCAAAAGCTACCGGACTCTGCAAAAATCAAGGTCAAGGATAAAAATCCTATGAAAGGAAAAGAGCAAGAGATGATCTCCCCTAATATCAAAATAACTGGGGGAAAAGTTCTACAATTTTAAGTCAAAAAGCATACTTGTTGATCCTAAGTCTCCATCATTCCATGCTACTTTCACTTCTTTTCGCAATCATAAGCCTTCACCACTCATCTACTTGTTCCACACGTCCATCCTCTTTTGACGATACATCACATTAATGGACCTTTAATGGAGCTTCCTCAAGGGAATTTGTTATCAGGGATGCTCAAACCTCTTTAGGTGACACACATATAGGCCTACGCAGTTCACACATTAGTAATTCTACCTTCGTTCCTTCATCAACGAAGACAATCACTCGAGCTACACACCATTCAGTCGAGGAAAGCCATAGCTATAACAACAAAGTAAAGCCTCATACATTTGAGGTGGGTGACTTAGTTCTCAAGGAAAATCCTAAAATCAACAAGACAGAGAGAAGAAGGGAAAGTTCAAACCCAATTGGCTTGGTTCTTACGTCATCACAACAGTGTATGGGTCACGAGCATATCAAATTTCAACCCCAGATGGAGAACCTTTGGAAGATCCGATCAATAACATGCACCTTTGCAGGTTTTACACATAGCTCTTTAGAATATCCTAATTCAAAAATACAAAAAAATCCTAAAATATAAAAAACACAAAAAAAAAATCATAAAAATAAAAATATCGTTACTTGGTGAAAACTTGGCAAATAGGTGTCTTGTGACACAAAAAAATTTGAAAAATAAAGAAAAGTAAAGAGAAATAAATTCGTCCAACGGTGAAAACCACTTCGGTGGCACCCTGGGCAAGTACCATGGTCAAAACCGGGTTACTAGCGCCATGAGTAGAGAAATTGGTCCCCCCTCCTTCAAGATTCGATCTCATCCTTTCACTTTGCACACACTCACATCCTATCCATTCTATAATAAACTTACGCATTCCCATCATGGCTTGTTATTGATCTACCTAAGATTGGTTAACCATTCATAATAATCCCTCCTTTTCACCCTTTCCATCCATAATAAATCAACTCCTATATGTGGCTAAGGAAAATCCTACGTCTAGTGATGGGTGTGGAACTAAGAGCATCACACGTTCTGAGGAGTACAATTTCTTCCAGTTTTCTTCAGTCTATATGCACACAATCCACAATAAAGCAAAACTTGCATCACAGATCCACAATAAAGTTTCGCCTTCTCCGCAATAAAGTATCAATTTCATGGATTCGGTCACTTTTAGATGAGATGTAAACAACAACAATAGGCTTCAACAAATCAATTCTTTCAGCAGACTCAGACAACATTATGCTTTAGTGCTATCTATCCTTTTTCTGAAAGTAAACATTGTGACCATAATCAAATAGACTTATACAAGTGACAAGAGACACTAAATTTGAGGACTACAGTAAATGTTGGTGTCGAGTCTTGGTTTTCTTTTGATTTTATCTTTTGGTGACATGTCTTTTAGCTTTTTTGGGATGTCTCTGACTTGAGATTCTATCTCCAAGATGTCTTTGATTAGAAAGGCGAGGATGGGATATGTTCACCTATTGTTTTGTTGTCTATGGATTGTCTCTTAGTAATGCTATGACTTGTCCAAGGATATGAGGACACTATGAATCTAGTGTGAACTGGGGCATTCCTTGTTTGAAACTACCTAATCTCCATGAAAATGGGTACACTGACTTTCTAGGTCGAACCTATACCTAGATTGTCATAACCTATTTGTCATAATAAAGCTCAATGATGATAAAGCACAAGAAGCTCTTTCACTTCCATATCTTCTATCTTCCATCCCCCTTTCTTGATTGACCTCCATCGTCCTTCCTGAGTCCGTGTAGCTCGCTATCACATAACTGAGTATAATGACACGCCAAAAATATTTGCATTTCATGTAGTTTACACCTGCATTACCACATATTAGCGTTTCATACATATATATAGATATAAAAATTGCACCATATCCTACACACAAAACATGTTAGCACATTTTATATTCTCATCATGTAAATAGTTCTTTGCATTATCATATTCATCTCCATTTCATACATTCACATTTGCATTTGCATAACATATAAAAACATAAAATAACAAAAATATATTGTATTTCATTATATACATATTTGCATCCATATCACAAGCATCACATGGACACATGCATCATAGAGAACCAACATCACATAGGTACAAATACACATAATTTCACCCATGTCCCTTGCCTCTAAAGTGTATCGGTCATGTAACTGGAAGATGCTCATATGCCTATACCTATAGTAATGTCACTCCACATCCCAATCTTGCTTATCTGTGATACACAAACTGATGTAACTCAAAACACAAGTGTGCCAACAAACATGACCCCCATGCAAACCTGGTGTGCTTGGTCACCAATGTCTCTAGTGTCCTCCTCTATCCCACAACCAACCCTCGTGTCGCCCTATCCGAACAGAGGAATCAACTGATCACTCCTACCAGTACTGCCGGTAGAGCCAATCCTGTTGTTGTGATGGTGTCCCAGGCCACATGTCCTACTCTCATCTCTAGTTCGGGATCCTGGAACACTCGTCTCAATGCTTCCCTATCTCCCTCTCGATTGTAAGGAACCAAATCCCCATCGATCGGTATCTATAGTATCTTGTACACATCCTCTAAGGTGACTTTCATCTCACCCATCGGCAAATGAAACATGCATGTCTCTAAGTGCCATCTCTCATCTATTGCAGTCAATAACCCCATGTTCGCCCGAAACTCAGGCATATACATAATATATCATAATCCCATGGCCTCAATTGTTGCTCTATCCTCCAATGTCAACTTTGGTCGTAATCCCTGAGTTGAAGGAAATCTCTCGTGTGACTTTAGCATAGGTAGGTACTCCTACATCCAAGTAAATCAATTGTGTCAATTCCTAGTAGTACTCCTTGTTTGTCACAAAGTGCTTCTTTTTTATCCCAGTGCTTATATCTATCATATGGAACTCTATCCTAGTAGTACTCCATGTTCATCACATTATATTTCTTTTATCTTATCTTTTAGGGCACCTACTTGAGTGTATCCTCTTGAGTAGCTTATCCAATTGACAATGTATGTTCTATCACAAAATTGTCAATTTCAGCCTAATCCAATTGACAACATATGTTCTATCATAGAATTGTCAATTTCTTATGGTACTCCCTGTTTATCACAAAGTGCCTCACTCTATCCTATCCTAGGGCCTCTACTTGAGTGTATCTTCTTGAGTAGTTTCTTGATTGGCAACGTATGTTCTACCATAGAATTGTTAATCCTAGCCCTATCTGTTATCCTAGTCTTCCCTAGAGGACCTGTTTGAGTGTATCCTCTTAGCATCTTATCCAATCGACAACGTATGTTTATCACAAAACTATCAATCTAACCTTGAAGACATAAACGTGCATTCATGACACAAACACACTTAAATACTACACAAGTGTTCCTACATTTCACAGGCATGCCTAAAACACATAGACGTGCCTCTGTTCTGCATAGATGCGCCTGTCTTGCACAGACGCGCCTTTCCTGCACAGACGCGCCTTTCCTGCACAGACGCACCTGAATTTCACAAACATGCTCGCATTTGTCATAGACACCTTTCCAATCATAAACGCGTCTACACTCGCCATAGACGTGCCTAACCTACCCAAGCATGCCTTACCATCTTTTGCCCTGCTTGACAAGTTTTTTTTGACATACCTAATCTCCATTTATTGACCTACTTAACATGCATTTATGACCACAATTAATGCAACAAGGTACAAGGAGGTTTTGTGGTACTCACTGGCTCTTCTGCATCTGCTGGCCTCTGATATCGATGAATATGATCGAAACTATGCACCAATGCCATCGCCGCTAACTGCTCTCTGCTCTCTCTGCACTCTGATCTCTTAGGTGTGTGGATGACAATGAGGATGTTTTCCCTTGTAGTCTATCTTATAGACTACCCTAGCCCTAGTTTCCCAAGTCAGTCTTTTTTATCCCATGACTCTGTCACTCTATCATATCTTGTCAATCCTTTCTAGCCTTTCTTTCTTATCGAGAGATTGTCTGCGATCTTTTCAGACATTTTCATCCAATCTCTCGAGGGGGCATATCATTCCCATCTTGGGGCAACTTTGTATCAGTTCATCTTATCTTCTTTGAAACAACGTGACAAGCTACATTGTCTCAAAGAGGGGCAAAATGTAGACACCTAAAATTGTCCTATCTAATTAAATAAATATTTTTATTTATTTAATTATTTAAGCCTAAGTCTTCTGTTAATTAAATAAATATTTATTTATTTAATTAATTCATTTATCCTTTTCTAGCCTTTTTCCTCATTTAAATAAATAATTTTATTTATTTAATTGATCCCATTTACTCTATTAATTAAATAAATCCTTATTTATTTAATTAATTCATTAGCCTTTTCTACCCATGACACATGCGATTCATCTCTTAATTCCTACACTACCTACCCTCTCATTATTTTCTTAATTTCTTCTACCTACCCTTTAATCCTAGCCGACCATTTATCTTTAACACCTCTTAATATTATCCCTCCATTTCCTAAAGTGTCTTCTATATAAGAGGATGCTTCTTTCATTATCAATCTCCTAAGCATTCTAATCAATCTTATGCAATCAAGCCTTTTTTGCGATCAAGCTATCAACCACATTTTCCGTTCTTTGTTGAGCTCTTGTGCACACATAAAATCTGAGAGCAAATATATCAAGTGATATCAATGGAGATAGGAAGAATGGATATTCAAACCCTAGTGGACATGTGATGGTATCATTTTTTTTATTTTGTTGATTTACATTGTCTTAGGTAATCTTCATATGTTATGGTGGATCTTTGTTGTTGTTAGGCTAGGGTTTTGTGGTTGAATTCATTTAGTCTTTCAATATTGTTGTTTCCATTATTCACTTTTCACCATAGACATATATAATGAGATCAATCTAATCACACCATTATAAAATATAAGAAAAATCATGCACTTTCAAAAAAAGACACCCAAAAACATTATTGTAGGAGCAATAAAGGAGCCTCATGAGTTCCAAAATGAGAACTGCTTAGCAACACTTAGGAGAATATGCAATTTCTTTAAAAAAGGAAAAAATTAAAAACAAATTGCACCACTACGAAGAACATGAAATTCTACCCCAAATAAAAATATTGTTTGCAAAAAGGAAGTCTTAAGCCCAAGTTATGGTCTTATGTTGTTTGCTTGCAAAATTAAAAACACAAATGGTGAAGTGGTAGGTTAGAGAGAGGTGCTTATTGATGTCACCTTGATATCATGTTGACATCAACAACCACTAGTGTATGAAGTATGCTTTTGCATTAACAAAATATTCTCTTGCCTGTTGTTGGAAAAAATCTTAGAATATTCTTGCCAAAATATTCGTTGAGGTTGGTGGGCAAGTGTGGTCAACACTAGTGAATCTACATCCAACATGTGGCATGACAAGCATAGTTACTACTTTCTTGTGTAGGCCTCTATGTCAATTTTTTAAGTTTTAAATATATAATTTTCAAATTAAAATTTTTGAATAATTTTTTTAGTTTTAAATCAAATAAATATTTAAAATTTGAATTTTTTTACTCAATATGTGCCCTTTTTATTGTCAACAATGACATAGGCATTAATATCTAATTGTACGACAATATGATGGGGCGAGGGGTGAAGTTTTCTGTCATCATCATGTGCCCTCTAATTATAATAATTCGATAGTTGTTTGTGGGATTTTTGGGCCTTTTGAGCATGATGGGAGGGTCAATTTTGGCCCAAAGTGCTCCAAAATAGTAGCTACCTTTTAGATTTGGCAACCAGCTCTTAGCTTCAAACCCTCATAGATCTAGCCTTCGATAGTCGATTTGCATGAAACAAAAGGCAATCCCTCTAAATCCAGTGGTGAGCTTAAATTTGCATTACCAAACTCTAACTTTGACTTGCAATGTAAAACCACATAGAGAAACCCCCAAATCTAATATTTCTATCAAGTTTTTTTATTCTCTAGAATCATCATTCGATGCTAGAGAAGACCATACTCAATTTTTCAAGATTAGATTTGTAGCTTAGATCTCTCAAATTTAATTAACAAGAAGCAATCCCACAAGCTTTGCTACCATGTAAGAGTTGGTATATAATGATCTATAGCATGTAAGATTGGTTGAATATTATAGCCACCCAAGATCTAGGCACATCATGAAAGTAGAATCTGAGAGATCAACAATGAGAGAATGATGTTATTCTACTAAAGGATGTAAATTATAGATTATAGTGGACTTAAGAAAATTACAAAGGTAACCCCTTGGTTATATATGTCAAGGTGAACATAGGATTGCATAAGGTTATGACAGGTTTCTTAATCTTATGGCTTGAGACAACTAACATGATAACCTAAGAAATAAGAAGTAAATGTGATAGGATAAGATCACATGACAACTATGTTGGCAATTGATATTGTGGGTCACAAATCCCACCGTGGTTTTTCCTCTTTGAGGTTTTCCACATATAAATTTTGTGTGTTATGGTGTTCATTTATGTGGATGGTTTATTTGCTTCATGTTATATGTTTATATGTTTATCAGTTTATATGTGTATGGTATAAAAGAATAAAATCTTGTCTTACCGACAAAACACTGATTCACCCCCCCTCTCGGTGTTCTTGGATCCCAACAATTGGTATCAGATCCTGGTACCTCGGGATAAGTTTAACAACTTGAGGAAGATCCTGAAACCAGAATCTTTGAACATGGCTATGGAGAAGCAACCTAAGATGGCTCTTGAGGATTGTGATGCTGAAAGGATGAAGAACTTGAAATTGCAAGAAGAATTGAATTCTGCAAATGAGTTTATTCTTATCCTGCAAGAAAGGTTATCATCATCTCAAGCCAAGAGAAAATAACTTTTTCAAAACCCGGATGATGAGGAGAAGAATGCACTTAAGGAACAATGTCAGAAACTAAGTCAAACAAACATGCTCATGAAGAATGAAATGCAAGATCTGACTATGAGGTTATCAAAAGATATTGAGGATGGAAAGAAGAAGGAAGATAATCTTGTTAAATCTCTAAAAAACAAATTTGATGAATGTGGCAGATTGACTCATGAGAATAATCTATTGAGAATTGATTTGGCACACTCCCAGAACAATGAACAAGAACTTGAAAGACAAATAACTACTCTGAGAGATTATCTAACTACTGCAAGTGAGTATAAAGAGAAATTCAGGATTAGTGTTGCATAATTGGATGACTTATTGAAAAGACAAAGATAGATTGATGATTCTAGAGGACTTGAATTTGTACAAGGTGAAAGCTCCAGTATTGCAAATGAAGATCAAACAACCGGTATGCAGAACTCATCAGAACAGAGGAAACGGGTAAGGCAATCTAATGATTATAAATTCAATGGTAGATGTTTTGTTTGCAATAAATTTGGGCATATGGCTAAACAAAGTAGAAATAAAGAAAATCAAAACTACAATTCTGTTCCCCGTCAATGCATAAATTACAAGAAATATGGTCATAGATCAGAAGATTGCAAAATGAATGTTAAATGTCATGCATGTGGAAAGTTTGGACATTTTTCTAATCATTGTAGGTCAAGCAATGACACCGGATTTGTCAAAGCAATTCAGAAAAAACAATGTTACATGTTATGCATGCAACAAAATAGGTCATATTGCTAAATACTGCAGAAGCAAGACTCAACCGGTTAGCAATATAAAGATAATGAGAAAAGAAAGAAGAAGGTAGATGAAATACAAAAAGATCACACCAAGAGATGGGTTAGAAAATCTGAAGAACCAAGTGGAGATGGATCTACACTGGTAGAACATGGTATTCATCCACTGACAGAAAATGCCATTAGTAACTAAGATATAAGCCTTAGGGGTTGGCAAAGTCATTGCAAAATCCTTCATATTACCCCGGAGGAGATCTGGAAGAGATTTGGAGAGCTATGTTCATCATTGATGAAGGTTCACCCGACACAAGACTGTGAAATTGACATCCTTAGGGTTGTTCGAGAAGCATTAAATTACAGAGAAAGATTAGGGTTTTATTCGCTGATAAAAAGGGTAAGTGAATTCATTTTCACTCACCGAGCATTCAAGCATTCAGAGTGTATAGAAGATGAATTTCAGGGGAATTAAGAGCAAGCAAAGGCATTCTGAAAGGATTTCGAGCAAAAACAGTCAATCTTCCACCGATGTTCACATTTAGGTATTCTTCGAAATGGCATCTGGATCTTCAACTCCTACTTTCATTGCAAATCTCACCATTATCGAAGTCAAGGATAGGTTAAGGCCCATATTCAAGGAGGTTCCCGAAATTGCTAAGAAGGAAGACTCTACGGGAGCATTTTCTAGGGTTCTTGACAGCGTGATGTATGTTGAAGACATAAGGGCATACATTCACTGCACCCTAGAGGATATAGGCACAAAGGACATCAAAAGCATGTATCAATCCGTGATACTGGGAGACTCCGGAACCATCAAAATGAAATACAAAGCAATTGAGGATTTAGGGTTAACCAGTATTCTATACATATTGAAATTCAAGGATGAAGTTATCAGATACGTTCTGAGCAGGGTTCACAATGATTTTATCTAGCTGGATAGGCCTTACATGATCACTAAGGAGGCTATTCAAGCAGTCATCGGCTTACCCAAAGTCGGACAAGAACCTGGAAAGAAAATTTCCAACACAGAGGTCGAGAAACTCATCGGTGCAACTCCTGATAGCAAATCAATGAGGAAATGAAAAGATGCATAGATGTTGCAAATAGGACAATTTTCAGTAGTAAACCTCGACAAATAAGCCTGATGATGGGCAGACTTCATGATGTGATAAATGAGACCAGTAAGGGTTGGACCAAATTCTTCCAGAAGAATCCTGATCTTCTCACATCTCATGAAGAATTTGTTAACGCTACATCTTCCACCATTCCTGACAAATCAAAAGGGAAAGGTATTTTGGGTAGTTCAACTCCAATTTTGACTACATGTGTAGTAACTATAGACATACAAACACAACCAACAGTAAAGGAGAGTGTACAGTCCATACCGACTGAAACTATTTTTGAGCAAGGAAATGTACAAGATACTGTAAATACTGTGGATAATACTCCACCCGCAGTAATTGACACTGC
This sequence comes from Cryptomeria japonica, assembly GCF_030272615.1. Taxonomy (NCBI): domain Eukaryota; kingdom Viridiplantae; phylum Streptophyta; class Pinopsida; order Cupressales; family Cupressaceae; genus Cryptomeria; species Cryptomeria japonica. The sequence goes on from NC_081407.1 coordinate 229,090,313, forward strand.
ACCAAGTGGCGAAGCCACCGGTGCAAAAGAGGTTTTAGAGGATAAGGTTGTTAGGGTTTCAAGTAGATCCAAAGCAAATATGAACTAACAATTATATGCAGATTTAAATACAAAAGATAAAGAAATAAAACAAGACACAGATAACACAAAGATTTAACGTGGTTCACCCAGAATGGGTTACGTCCACCATACACAGTCGTCCAATCTTTCTTATTATCCAGCAAAAAATAGTATATCAACCTTACAATGCCTTAAGCATCCTAGCCGCTTATAACATGTGTTTTTAGGGCAACAAACAAAGTCGGCCTTTTTATCAACGAAAAACGGCAAAAAAAAATTTCTCGGGGGCTGCCGCCCCCAAACCCCTGCCCGGCCCTGGACCCTGACGAGGATACGTGCTGAGTGTATGGTACTTTGCTGATCAGTCGCCACATTTCAAAAATCTCCCACTTGGAGACTGATCAGGCTCCACACCAAACAATCTCCCACTTGGAGACTGATACTACACGACACCACTATACATGCAACATTCGCTGGATAAAACACTAGGACTTGACTGGTATAAATTCCACAATTATCAATCAAGAAGACCAACAGAAACTGATGAAGAAATCAACTTCTCCTGTGGAACTGCCTTTGTGAACATATCAGCAGGATTCTCACTTGTGTGAATCTTCTCAAGCCGTAACTGACCCTCCTCCAAAATAGTCCCGAAGAAGTGGTACCTGAGCTGAATGTGCTTTGTCCTTGAATGAAAAGCAGAGTTCTTTGCAAGATGAATGGCACTCTGGCTATCAGTATACAATGGGCTATCCTCTTGTGTCTGACCCAATTCCTTTAGAAAACATTGCAACCAAATCATCTCTTTGCTGGCTTTTGTAGCAGCAACATACTCAACTTCAGTGGTTGAAAGTGCAACAACCTTTTGCAACCTAGAAATCCAACTGACTGCAGTTCCCCCTATAGTAAAAACATACCCTGTAGTACTCCTCCATGAATCAATATCACCCGCTAGATCAGAGTCAACAAATCCACTTAGAGTAGCATTAGATCCTTTGAAACATAATGCCTTCGTAGTAGTTCCTTTTAAATACCGAAGAATCCATTTCACAGCATTCCAATGTTCCATACCCGGATTACTCATAAACCTGCTCACAACTCCCACTACATGTGCAATATCTGGCATTGTGCATACCATTGCATACATCAGACAGCCAATAGCTGATGAATACGGGATGTTAGACATTTTATTAACCTCTTCCTGTGCCTTTGGGCACATCTCCTTAGTCAATTTGAAATGACTAGCCAAAGGTGTACTAACTGCTTTTGCATCCTGCATGTTAAATCTTTTCAACACCTTCTTTATATACTCACTTTGGGACAAATTCAAGGTTCTATTTTTCCTGTCCTGTGTAATCCTCATACTGAGAATTTGCTTAGCCGCACCCAAATCCTTCATAGCAAATGACCTGGCTAATTTATGTTTAAGATCATTTATATGTTGCATGTTAGACCCAACAACAAGCATGTCATCAACATAAAGCAACAGGATAGTATAACTGCCATTATCAAAGCTCTTAAAATATACACAATGATCAGAATGACATCTATGATAACCGTGTTCAGCCATGAAACTATCAAATTTTAAATACAATTGTCGGGGTGCTTGCTTTAGGCCATACAGACTTTTCTTCAACCTGCACACCAAGTTCTCCTTACCTTTGACCTCATATCCCTGTGGTTGCAACATGTAAATTTCCTCTTCCAAATCTCCATGGAGAAAAGTTGTTTTGACATCTAATTGTTCAAGATGTAAATCATCTGCAGCCACAAGACTAAGTACAGTTCTAATTGAAATCATTTTTACAACTGGAGAAAATATTTCATCATAATCTATACCCTTTTTTTGTGCAAAACCTTTTACCACAACTCTGGCCTTATATCTTTTCTGACCTCGTTCCTCCTCCTTCAACCGATAAACCCATTTGTTAGGCAAGGCTCTTTTTTCTGCAGGTAAAGGGACTAAGTCCCAAGTCTTATTTTTCATCAAGGAGTCCATCTCCTCTTTCATGCCTAGTTCCCACTGTTGTTTGGCATCTACCTGCATTGCTTCTTCATATTCTTTTGATTCACCATAATCCGTTAATAAAATAGAATACAAAGAAGGAGAAAATCTTTCAGGGGGTCTACTTGTCCTTGTAGAACGTCTAACACTTGCAAGAGTTTATGGGACAATCTGTTGTTGTTGAGCATCAGGTACCTGTGACATTTCATTTTCAGGAATCTCATCCAACACCACATATTCTTGTTTGTCATGTTCATGCTTCTTTTCCTGCATCTATTCTTTATACATAACCTTCTCATTGAATATAACATCTCTACTTCTAATTATTTTCTTATTTTCAAAATCCCATAACTGATAGCCATATTCATCTATCCCATATCCAATGAAGGTACATTTATGAGATTTAGCATCAAGCTTGGTTCTGTTTTCTTTATCAACATGGACAAAAGCTTCGCAACCAAAAGTTTTTAGAAAAGAATAATTTACCTTTTTACCAGTCCATGCCTCCTCTGGAATACCACCATCCAAAGGGGTTGAAGGTCCTCTATTTATCAAATAGACAGCAGTATGTACAACATCTGCCCAAAAATGTAAGGGCAATCCAACATGAAATCTCATGCTCCTCGCACGTTCCATAATAGTCCTATTCATTCTCTCTGACACACCATTTTCCTGTGGAGTTCCTGGAACTGTCTTCTGCTTTCGAATCCCATTTAAGGAATAGTAATCTTCAAATGCTTTGCTGCAACACTCACCTCCATTATCCGATCTGAGACACTTCAACTTTTTTCCTGTCTCATTCTCAACCAAAGCTTTCCATTTCTTAAAAGTTTCAAAAACATCTAATTTTTGTTTTAGGAAATATACCCATGTTTTTCTAGTTGAGTCATCAATAAAAATAACATAATAACAAGAGCCACCAAGAGATGATACCTGAGCCGGTCCCCATACATCTGAATGTACAAGCTCTAACTTCTCACTCTTCTTCTCTCTCCCAACCTTGAGAAATCTGACTCTTTTCTGTTTACCATAAACACAGTTTTCACAGAACTCTAAATCAATCTTCTTTAGTCCTGGCAATAGATTTTTGGAGTGAAGGATTTTCATCCCTTTCTCACTCATGTGCCCAATCCTATGGTGCCACATTATCGAATTTGTTCTTGCAACATTTATTGTTGTTGTCCCTGCAGTAGCTTTATTTGTAGCAGCTAAGGTAGAGTAAGTGTTACCAGTACACAGATATAATGTGCCTACCTTCGTACCTTTAGCTACTACTAATGATCCTTTAGTGACCTTCCACATACTGTCTAAGAAGGCAACTATGCAACCTTCACTACCTAGTTGCCCTGCAGAAATTAAATTTCTTCTTAAATTAGGAACATGTCTTACCTCTTGCAGAAACCAGTCATTACCATTCTGCAACTTGATCTTTATCTTTCCTTTTCCAACAATTTGACAGGGCTCATCATCACCCAAATATACTTGTCCAAAATCACCTTGAACATAATCTAGAAAATATTTTCTATGGGGTGTAGCATGAAATGAAGCCCCAGAATCTATTACCCAGGAATCATTAACATTATTCAAACATAAGATTAAAGCATCTTGTAAAGTATTACTTGCAATATTAGCTTCCTTACTGTCATTTTCATTTTGTCTCCTTCTTTGTTTTTCCGAGACCAACAGTCTTTCTTTAGATGACCAGGCTTTCCGCAGTACCAGCAATCTTTCTTTCCTCTAGATTGAGAGTGTCCTTTCTTTGACTTCCGTCGTGACTTCTCATTCACAGGGCCTTTTCCTCTTTCCTTTGATCTTCCTCTATTCTTCACATTCAAAACACTACCCGATGATGTTGAAGTCTCACCTGTGCTTTTCCTTTGCATTTCCTCGCTTAGGATAACACCAACAATATCATCAAATACCAAAGTATTTTTACCAGAGACAGAGTTACTTACAGCCATAACCAAGCTATTCCAGCTTTCTGGCAAAGAACATAAAATCGAGAGAGCCCTAACCTCTTCTGCAAAGGTAATTTTTACCGAAGACAATTGACTAGTAAGTGTATTAAATTCATTTAAGTGCTCCGCTACAGATCCTCCCTCACTCATTTTCAAATTAAACAAATGCTTCATAAGAAATACCTTATTCGAAGCCGAAGGTTTCTCATACAACTTAGCCAATGTTGCCATCAAATCTACAGTCGTTTTTGCTTCTGCTATATTGAATGCTATAGACGATGCAAGGCACAATCGAATGGATCCCAGTGCCTTTCTATCTAAAATGTCCCACTCTTCATCTGATATTGTGGTCGGTTTCTTTACCTTTCCTTCCAATGGCCACCACAAATCCTTTTGATACAGGTAATCCTCCATCTGCATTTTCCATAACTGATAATTCTGGCCATTAAACTTTTCGACCTTGAATTTGGAATCCTCCATTGCTCCCACTCAAATCTGAAAGTCCTGCCAATTTACAGAAAACCTCGCTCTGATACCAATTGTTAGGGTTTCAAGCAGATCCAAAGCAAATATGAACTAACAATTATATACAGCTTTAAATACAAAAGATAAAGAAATAAAACAAGACACAGATAACACAAAGATTTAACGTGGTTCACCCAGAATGGGTTACGTCCACCATACACAGCCGTCCAATCTTTCTTATTATCCAGCAAAAAATAGTACATCAACCTTACAATGCCTTAAGCATCCCAGCCGCTTATAACATGCGTTTTTAGGGCAACAAACAAAGTTGGCCTTTTTATCAACGAAAAATGGCAAAAAAAAATTTCTCGGGGGTTGCCACCCCCGAACCCCCGCTTTTCTCGGGGCCTACCGCCCTCAAACCCTTGCCCGACCCCGGACCCCTGCGAGGATACGTGCTGAGTGTACAGTACTTTGCTGATCAGTCGCCACATTTCAACAAAGGTAAAGGAAGCTGAATCTATATCGACAGTTAAAACTGATTCCCTGGCAAAGGTTTTGGCAATTGACACTTCTCATGTTGAGAAAAAATCCGTCACTGAGATGAGTCCCACTGAGTTAATGACGATGGCTACTCAGAAACTATTAAAGGAGGGTACTGTAGACAAAAGAATAATTGATCAATCAGTTATAGTATTGCACAAATTGACACCTGATTGTCAGATTGAAGATGGAGCAAGCCCTTCCGGCAAGCTCAAGACTCTAATAGAACATATTTCTAACAATTTTCAATCCCTGAGGCAGATTGCAGACCGATAGGATCTAGAAAGATTCACTATAGCTAAAAGAGCAACCTTTGACCAGATAATAGAGACAGAGAAAAAAAATTGAGGCCAAACTCATTCTTATTGAGAATTGTTTAAAACAAGGTACAAATATCTACAGAGTGTGTTGTAACATAGGGATTCTTACAGCTAATGTAGATAGCAAATTAAAGAAGTTACATGATAAGGTAGCTAGTGTTGCAAACTCTTTTGATGGATTAACCGCACTGACCATATTTGTTGATGGACAAATTTTGTCCTTGGAGAACCAAATTTTGATTTTGAGAAGGAGAGAGATAAAGTCATTAGGAGAGCAAGAAATCTTAGAGGATTGGTGAGTCCCAAATTGGATTCACTGGGTGTTCATTAGAGAGAATGCATGGACATGATTACTAAACCCACACTGACATAATTCAAGGAGAAGGAAACACTTGCCCACTTATTAAGTGGACTCCATATCTGACACCTTCAAAACCAGCTGGGATACATATCTTCAGTTATTGAATAAGGCTTACCCAGAAATTTTGAAATTGGTTAAACTCCAGTGAAATTAACAGTATTCATTTATTCTTTTGTTCTGAATTCTTTCAATTTTTTCACCGGTCTTTGGCATTGATGCCAAAGGGGGAGTATGTATATATGTGAAAAATATCAGAAAAATCAGACAGGATCACATGGGAAGGATATCGGGATATCGGAAGGAGTGTATTGCTCAAGGGGAGCATATTTCAGATTGAACTGACAGGGAATCTATTTTTCACATGAGTATTGCCATCAATGCCAAAGGGGGAGATTGTTGGAAATTGACACTCATTGGACTCATTTTGTTATCATTGATGGCAACAAGATTAGATGGAAGTCATATACCGACAGACACCGACTTTGGAGCATTCAGACTGACACCGACACCGACACCGACACCAACACTGACATCAACACCGACACCGACGCCGATGCCAACACCGACATCAATTTTTGAAGGAAGCCGACATCAAGGGAGATTTATTTAGTAAATCATTTTGTAATTATTGTCGAGGCCGACATTGAATATATTTTGTAATGCATTGTAATTCGACATACAAAACATTATTTGTAATGGGTATATAGGTCAGGCTGCTAGGTCATTTTGAAGTGTGATAATGATATGACATAGGATGCGACATAGGAGAACATAGCAGAACTGTATAATGCGAAGTATATGCATGTAGATCATTTGTGTAGTCACATAAATCTGTCCATTTTAATTAAATGAATATTTTGTATTTATTTGATTAAAAATCCACTAGCCATCAATTAATTAAATTAATATTTAATTAATTCATCCCCAAACATTCTTCTATTAATTAAATAAATTATTCAATTTATTTTAATTAATTCATTAAATCAAATTCCCATCAATTAAATAAATAAAATCAATTTATTTAATTAAATCCCCCTTTTCCTCTTTTAAATAAATTAACATTTATTTAAATCATTTTAAAACCCCCCCCACTTGCATTTTCCTACAAATGCAACTTGCACACATTTATTGAAATAAATGAATTTTTATTTTAATAAAATCCTATTTTCCCTCACCCACCAAATCCACTTGCAAAATCTAATCCCCTTCTAGATTCTTCTAACCCCTTCCTGATTAGCCTAATCCATCCCCTAATTATTGTCACATTCCTAAGCAAAATGGAGTCACTTCTCAAAGACTCCAAAGTCTTTGAAAAGCATTTAATGCTTTGTGTGTTCAACCAATTAACCCCCCAAAGTCTTCCAAGACCACTAATGGCTCTTACATGACCATTTATGGCTCTTACATAACCATTTATGGTTATTTCAATCTTGTCTCCCCAAACATTTATTGTTTTGACCATATTCATCCATTTCACATTTGCACAAGAGTTTATCCATTTGATAAAAGCTTTATTCTTTGAATAAAGAGTTTATTCATTCAACCAACCTTGACTCAAAATCCCAAGGTCATATCAGGCATTTAATGCTTATTCCCTCTCCTCTCAACCTATCTCACATTGACACTTGTCATCCTGGGATTGGGTTGAAAGCCCTCACATGGATTTGAAATCATTCAATCCTGACCCTTGTTGAGATTACTCAATCTCAACCATCCATTGCTCCATTTTTCCTATAAATAGAGCCCATTCCTTCATAATCCAGATCCTGAAAACTTGTAAGCATTTAGACTATAGCCATTTTAGAGAGCATTTAGCATAGCATAACTAAATCTTGTCTTTTTGGTTAAAATACTTCATTTTAGCATTAAAATAGCTTTTCATTTCATATTTAGAGCTATTCTATAAATCTCAATCCTCCATAAGCATCCATAGTGCAAAAAGCTGCTGAGAGCTACACTATTTTGGAACTTGGAGAGGAGAGGAACAAGGGAGAAGGAACTAAGAGTATGTTAGGAGGTATTTGGAGATGCCTCATCATGTTTGCTTTGATAGTTAAATATGCTTGCATGCTTTTAGTCTCTCTTTTGGTATGCCTTTTTAGATTAGTTTTCGATTGACTAACACTAATGGTTTGTGTGTTTTTGTTTTTGTGGATCTTGGACTAATCTTGTGCCATTTAGGAGGGCATCAATTTGTATGCGAATGTTATATCATGCAATGATTTGTAGATATCTTGGAAAACATTCTTGAAGGAGAAGAGATACTGGTAGTAGTGTTCAGGGTTTATGGACCAATACAGAGAAGAGCTAGAACTGAAACTCTATTTGGCATATCAGATGCATTTTTGAGTTCAGTTTTATTGTTTTAATTCAATGGAAGCTTGTAGTCAGCAAGACTCTTTAGTGATGAGCAATATGCTCTAGGCAGTGTGCCTTCCTGTATGTGTAGGCCCCCATTATATGTAATATCCGTTCATATGGATAGTGAATTGATATTGTGGGTCACAAATCCCACCATGGTTTTTCCTCTTTAAGGTTTTCCGCATATAAATTCTGTGTGTTATGGTGTTCATTCATGTGGATGGTTTATTTGCTTCATGTTATATGTTTATATGCTAATCGGTTTATATGTGTATGGTATAAAAGGATAAAATCTTGTGTTACTAACAAAACACTGATTCACCCCCCCCCCCCCCCCTCTCAGTGTTCTTGGATCCCAACAAACTAATATTTCTAAAAAGATTCTTAGGAACTATTTGTGTACCCTAGGTAAACTTAAGTAACATGGTGATTAGGACCTAGGCGTTGAGTATGCTAGGTAAAATACCCATTTCACATTGAAGTAGTCTTATGAAGAGTCTTCTAACAACAAACTTGTAGAAAAGAGTAAAAAAAAATACATTAAAAAGGCTAAAAAGATCCTTGCAAGTAATTGGTGTTAATACCAAAGAGTCAAAACTTGGAAATGTGAAAAATAAAATATAGGCACATTGTTTCATTAAGCACATGCATATTGTAAGTGAACATATGCAAATACATCAAAATAAATTTATAGAGATGAAAAAATGTTGTTCTAAATGTATATACACTACTCCATTTTAAACATGGTAGACTTAAAAATAAGTAAGCTACTCAAAAAGGAAAAAAATACTAAAGTAATTACAAAAATGTTAAAATATAACAAATTGAACAAAAAATGCATGCACCACTACTAAGTGTGTATGTGTTATGAGTGTTGTAGGTGTGTTATGAAATGAGACGATTATGTTCATAAATTTGAATTTCTAATTATGCATGAGCTATGCCCATGTGTACATGCATTATAGAGGTTGTAGGTGGGCTACTTTGCTAAACACATGCTTTGAAAAAAAGCGTTTAGGGTTTGACATGTGAAAGTTATAAATACACTATAGATTATTTCACATACATTCTTTGATAGTCTCTAGATGCATCAAATTAGGATTGATAAGAAAACCCTAATAAATCTAAAATAAATTCTTAAAAAACACTTAAAAATGATAAGGGTTAGCTTGACACACTGTCCCATCAAGCTTGATAGAATGTGAGCACCAAAATATAGCATTATAACTGATAAGAAGCACCACACAATACAAATTCTATCCTATATTAAGTACTACACCTAGGATTAGAGGTAAAATGATGTAAAAAATTAATAAAACACTATCAAGCTCACACCATCACAAACCTTTGATGACCATACTGTTGAAATGTGGCGACTGATCAGCAAAGTACTGTACACTCAGCACGTATCCTCGTCGGGGTCCGGGGCTGGGCCGGGCCTTGGGCAGGGGTTCGGGGGCGGCAGCCCCTGAGAAAATTTTTTTTGCCGTTTTTGTTGATGAAAACCGACATTGTAATAAAACCCTAAAAAAGCCAACTTTGTTTGTTGCCCTAAAAACGCATGTTATAAGCGGTTGGGATGTTTAAGGCATGGTAAGGTTGATGTACTATTTTTTGCTGGATAATAAGAAAGATTGGACGGCTGTGTATGGTGGACGTAACCCATTCTAGGTGAACCACGTAAAATCTTTGTGTTATCTGTGTCCTGTTTTGTTTCTTTATCTTTTGTATTTAAATCTGCATATAATTGTTAGTTCATATTTGCTTCAGATCTGCTTGAAACCCTAACAATTGGTATCAGAGCGAGGTTTTCTGTAAATTGGCAGGACTTTCAGATTTGAGTGGGAGCAATGGAGGATTCCAAATTCAAGGTCGAAAAGTTTAACGGCCAGAATTATCAGTTATGGAAAATGCAGATGGAGGATTACCTGTATCAAAAGGATTTGTGGCGGCCATTGGAAGGAAAGGCAAAGAAACTGACCACAATATCAGATGAAGAGTGGGACATTTTAGATAGAAAGACACTGGGATCCATTCGATTGTGCCTTGCGTCGTCTGTAGCATTCAATATAACAGAAGCAAAAACGACTGTAGATTTGATGGCAACATTGGCTAAGCTGTATGAGAAACCCTCGGCTTCTAATAAGGTATTTCTTATGAAGCGTTTGTTTAATTTGAAAATGAGGGAGGGAGGATCTGTAGCGGAGCACTTAAATGAATTTAATACAATTACCAGTCAATTGTCTTCGGTAAAAATTACCTTTACAGAAGAGGTTAGGGCTCTCTTGATTTTATGTTCTTTGCCAGAAAGTTGGAATAGCTTGGTTATGACTGTAAGCAACTCTGTCTCTAGTAAAAATACTTTGGTATTTGATGATATTGTTGGTGTTATCCTAAGCGAGGAAATGCGGAGGAAAAGCACAGGTGAGACTCCAACATCATCGGGTAGTGTTTTGAATGTGGAGAACAGAGGAAGATCAAAGGAAAGAGGAAAAGGCCCTGGGAATGAGAAGTCACGAGGGAAGTCAAAGAAAGGACACTCTCAATCTAGAGGAAAGAAAGATTGCTGGTACTGCGAAAAGCCTGGTCATCTAAAGAAAGACTGTTGGTCTCAGAAAAACAAAGAAAGAGACAAAAATGAAAATGACAGTAAGGAAGCTAATATTGCAAGTAATACTTTACAAGATGCTTTAATCTTATGTTTGGATAATGTTAATGATTCCTGGGTAATAGATTCTGGGGCTTCATTTCATGCTACACCCCATAGAAAATATTTTCTAGATTATGTTCAAGGTGATTTTGGACAGGTATATTTGGGTGATGATGAGCCTTGTCAAATTGTTGGAAAAGGAAAGATAAAGATCAAGTTGCAGAATGGTAATGACTAGTTTCTGCAGGAGGTAAGACATGTTCCTAATTTAAGAAGAAATTTAATTTCTGCAGGGCAACTAGGTAGTGAAGGTTGCATAGTTACCTTCTCAGACAGTATGTGGAAGGTCACTAAAGGATCGTTAGTAGTAGCTAAAGGTGCGAAGGTAGGCACATTATATCTGTGTACTGGTAACACTTACTCTACCTTAGCTGCTACAGATAAAGTTACTGCAGGGACAACAACAATAAATGTTGCAAGAACAGATTCGATAATGTGGCACCATAGGCTTGGGCACATGAGTGAGAAAGGGATGAAAATCCTTCACTCCAAAAATCTATTGCCCGGACTAAAGAAGATTGATTTAGAGTTCTGTGAAAATTGTGTTTATGGTAAACAGAAAAGAGTTAGATTTCTCAAGGTTGGGAAAGAGAAGAAGAGTGAGAAGTTAGAGCTTGTACATTCAGATGTATGGGGACTAGCTCAGGTATCATCTCTTGGTGGCTCTTGTTATTATGTTATTTTTATTGATGACTCAACTAGAAAAATATGGGTATATTTCCTAAAACAAAAATCAGATGTTTTTGAAACTTTTAAGAAATGGAAAGCTTTGGTTGAGAATGAGACAGGAAAAAAGTTGAAGTGTCTCAGATCGGATAATGGAGGTGAGTATTGCAGCAAAGCATTTGAAGATTACTCTTCCTTAAATGGGATTTGAAAGCAGAAGACAGTTCCAGGAACTCCACAGGAAAATGGTGTGTCAGAGAGAATGAATAGGACCATCATGGAACGTGCGAGGAGCATGAGATTGCATGCTGGATTGCCCTTACATTTTTGGGTAGATGTTGTACATACTGCTGTCTATTTGATAAATAGAGGACCTTCAACCCCTTTGGATGGTGGTATTCCAGAGGAGGCATGGACTGGTAAAAAGGTAAATTATTCTTTTCTAAAAACTTTTGGTTGCGAAGCTTTTGTCCATGTTGATAAAGAAAACAGAACCAAGCTTGATGCTAAATCTCAAAAATGTACCTTCATTGGATATGGGATAGATGAATATGGCTATCGGTTATGGGATTTTGAAAATAAGAAAATAATTAGAAGTAGAGATGTTATATTCAATGAGAAGGTTATGTATAAAGAATAGATGCAGGAAAAGAAGCATGAACAGGACAAACAAGAATATGTGGTGTTGGATGAGATTCCTGAAAATGAAATGCCACAGGTACCTGATGCTCAGCAACAACAGATTGTCCCACAAACTCCTGCAAGTGTTAGACGTTCTACGAGGACAAGTAGACCCCCTGAAAGATTTTCTCCTTCTTTGTATTCTATTTTATTAACAGATTCTGGTGAACCAAAAGAATATGAAGAAGCTATGCAGGTGGATGCCAAACAATAGTGGCAGCTAGGCATGAAAGAGGAGATGGACTCCCTGATGAAAAATAAGACTTGGGACTTAGTCCCTTTACCTGCAGAAAAAAGAGCCTTGCCTAACAAATGGGTTTATCGACTGAAGGAGGAGGAAGGAGGTCAGAAAAGATATAAGGCCAGACTTGTGGTAAAAGGTTTTGCACAGAAAAAGGGTATAGATTATGATGAAATATTTTCTCCAGTTGTAAAAATGACTTCAATTAGAACTGTACTTAGTCTTGTGGCTGGAGATGATTTACATCTTGAACAATTAGATGTCAAAACAGCTTTTCTCCATGGAGATTTGGAGGAGGAAATTTACATGTTGCAACCACAGGGATATGAGGTCAAAGGTAAGGAGAACTTGGTGTGCAGGTTGAAGAAAAGTCTGTATGGCCTAAAGCAAGCACCCCGACAATGGTATTTAAAATTTGATAGTTTCATGGCTGAACACGGTTATCATAGATGTCATTCTTATCATTGTGTATATTTTAAGAGATTTGATAATGGCAGTTATATTATCCTCTTGCTTTATGTTGATGACATGCTTGTTGCTGGGTCTAACATGCAACATATAAATGATCTTAAACATAAATTAGCCAGGTCATTTGCTATGAAGGATTTGGGTGCAGCTAAGCAAATTCTCGGTATGAGGATTACACGGGACAAGAAAAATAGAACCTTGAATTTGTCCCAAAGTGAGTATATAAAGAAGGTGTTGAAAAGATTTAACATGCAGGATGCAAAAGCAGTTAGTACACCTTTGGCTAGTCATTTCAAATTGACTAAGGAGATGTGCCCAAAGGCACAGGAAGAGGTTAATAAAATGTCTAACATCCCGTATTCATCAGCTATTGGCAGTCTGATGTATGCAATGGTATGCACAAGGCCAGATATTGCACATGCAATGGGAGTTGTGAGCAGGTTTATGAGTAATCCGGGTATGGAACATTGGAATGCTGTGAAATGGATTCTTCGGTATTTGAAAGGAACTACTACGAAGGCATTATGTTTCAAAGGATCTAATGCTGCTCTAAGTGGATTTGTTGACTTTGATTTGGCGGGTGATATTGATTCACGGAGGAGTACTACAGGGTATGTTTTTACTATAGGGGGAACTGCAGTCAGTTGGATTTCTAGGCTGCAAAAGGTTGTTGCACTTTCAACCACTGAAGCTGAGTATGTTGCAGCTATAGAAGCCAACAAAGAGATGATTTGGTTGCAATGTTTTCTGAAGGAATTGGGTCAGACACAAGAGGATAGCCCATTGTATACTGATAGCTAGAGTGCCATTCATCTTGCGAAGAACTCTGCTTTTCATTCAAGGACAAAGCACATTCAGCTCAGGTACCACTTCATCCGGACTATTTTGGAGGAGGGTCAGTTACGGCTTGAGAAGATTCACACAAGTGAGAATCCTGCCGATATGTTCACAAAGGCAGTTCCACAAGAGAAGCTGATTTCTTCATTAGTTTCTGTTGGTCTTCTTGATTGATAATTGTGGAATTTATACCAGTCAAGTCCTAGTGTTTTATCCAGCAGATGTTGCATGTACAGTGGTGTCGTGTAGTATCAGTCTCCAAGTGGGAGATTGTTCGGTGTGGAGCCTTATCAGTCTCCAAGTGGGAGATTGTTCGGTGTGGAGCCTGATCAGTCTCCAAGTGGGAGATTGTTGAAATGTGGCGACTGATCAGCAAAGTACTGTACACTGGGTCCGGGGCCAGGCAGGGGTTCGGGGGCGGCAGCCCCCAAGAAAATTTTTTTTGCCGTTTTTGTTGATGAAAACCGACATTGTAATAAAACCCTAAAAAGGCCGACTTTGTTTGTTGCCCTAAAAATGCATGTTATAAGCGACTGGGATGTTTAAGGCATGGTAAAGTTGATGTACTATTTTTTGCTGGATAATAAGAAAGATTGGACGGCTGTGTATGGTGGACGTAACCCATTTTGGGTGAACTACGTTAAATCTCTGTGTTATCTGTGTCCTGTTTTGTTTCTTTATCTTTTGTATTTAAATCTGCATATAATTGTTAGTTCATATTTGCTTCGGATCTACTTGAAACCCTAACACATACATGATTTCACCAAGTGGTTGTTGTATGCTAAAGTAGAGTGTGGGTGCCCAATCTTGTAACATTACTTTGTGCATCCAAATGTTTTCCTTGACAATGACTTGGGAGCGATTCAATTTATATATTTTGAGTTGATTGAATGGATGTATTAGATGGAATCTCATGAGATAGAGGGCTAAGGTCAATTCCCATATAGGAGAAAGGGAGAGGATGACAAGTGACATGATGTGATTGGTGCACATTATTAGGGCAAGGATGGAGGATGAATGAAAGATGAAGATTTGATCAAATCCAGATGGATTGTGAAGATTGAAAAGATACTTTTTGGAGCCTTGTGCACTTGGAGCCTTGTGAAAGGTTGACCTTTTGATTACTTTAATATTTTTTGGATAAATTTGAAAATGATTAATTAATGAGTAAAAAATTTATTTTGTTTAACAAATGACAAGGGAGAATCTAGAGAAATTAAATATATATTTGTCTAATTTACAATTTAATTTATTGGAGAATGTTGGGGAAATGACTGGCTTAATTAAATAAATATAATTTATTCACCCAAGGTGGAAATATTAGAAGAAAATGTTTAATGAGTTGAATTAATGAATAAATATGTATAATTTATTTAATTAATGTTGAAGCAATGTTAGATGAATTAATTAATTAGTTAGAATGCATTTAATTAGTGTAAAAAAATATTTTTAAAAAGTTAAATAATTTATTAGAACATATTTTAATTAATATTATAAGAATCTTTGGCTTAGGCCTGTTATCTAAAAAGAAAAACACAAACATTATAAGAATCATTTGAATGCTTACAATAATTTTAGTTTTTTTATTTTTATTTTTATTCATTTATTTTAATTTTTTATTATTAAATGATAATTTATTGTTAAATATTCATATGAACATTATATTTATTCACGAGATTCTTATTTTGTCTTTTTAATTTCATAGGAGTATTGTGTGGATTCGTCCATTAGCTTGAACAATTGGTAAGGTTGTGCTAAGGCTTTGGGTTTTTCTTATGTAGGTCAAAAGTTCAATTCTTGTTGGTCGGGTTTGATTGGGTTGTTTGAGGTCGTCCTCACTGACCTTGAGGGAATTAAGGGAAGCATACCAGTACCCATTATAGCTAACTTCATGCACCCACAGATTCTAAACTATAAATTGGATTTTAACAATTGTTTTTGGGTTCTCTACATGCGACTTAACTACTTATAACTAATGTGTTGGCTATTGGGTAGTAATGATGCATGCCTAATGTGTTGGCTATTGGGTAGTAATGATGCATGCTGTGGGATCCATTATGCACACAAGGGTAAAATAGATTTCATGGTGTCGCCCAATATCTTCTTATTGTCAATACGTAAGTATGTATGCCCTAGTAGTCGTGCACTACGGGTACTAATAAATGTGCACAAATGAACTAATCATGATCCAAAAATGTTAAAAAATAAATGACTATTCATACACATGAAATTTTTTGATGAACTTTTAATTTTTTATTAATTTTTTAAAAATTAATAATTAGAAAATTAGATATACAAAGAATGTTCGATTATTGAAACTATAACAATTTCTAATGTTCTCACCAAATTGAAAAAAAAGTAGGAAGTCCCCGCCTGGGACGTCTCAAAGATTCGATCAATAATTTCGGTCGCCAACTAATCTTTAAATTCATTGCATTTGAACAAATATTGTCTGCCGTAACATTTTCAAAGTAATAATAATCCCATCCTTCCATTTGCAAGAAGGGACAAAATACAACGAATTTTACGGTCATAAAAAATAGCCTCTAGTTTTAGCCTTATCGCCTTTCTACATTGTCTTTATGTAAAATGTTTGTCCCATTCTTTTCTTTCCCACCTTTGTCCACATTCTTTCAGATTGCCTGCGCGCGGCAGCCTGAAGCCTGAAAACCCTCGATCCCAAACCCTCCTATTTTGATCCCCATCATTATTTTCACTATGTGCTCTGAATCTGAGCCATCCCCTCCTTTAATGGCGGTCACTACACAACAAAGGTAAGACTACGCACACAGACTCTCTCTATATCTGTGTCGCTACTGTTCAAGGGTTTTGTCAATTGTCTAAGGATTTGTGCTAATGCTCTTGTGATTTCGTTTCTGTTTTACCCTATTTATGAGCAGGAATTCTGATCCTCCTCCTAATCCTCTAGCTGTTCAGCCATTTTCGTTGCGGAAAATGAGCTGCAATGGCTGCAGGGTCCTGCGCAAGGGTTGCAGTGATGATTGCGTTCTACGACAAAGTTTGCAGTGGATCGAGAGCCCGCAATCGCAAGCCAATGCTACGGTTTTTGTTGCCAAGTTCTTCGGTCGCGCGGGGCTCATGACCTTCATTCAAGGCGTCTATGAGACCGAACGCCCCGGTAAGACTAATCAAATGTCTGAAAAAAGAGAGGATTTTACTGTATTTGGACTGTAAATCGCCATTTATTTGTTTATTGTTGTAGAAAGAAGTTTCTGAATTGTGATGGAAGAGAACTAGCTATTACAATGGCTCAGTTGTAGAGCGGCCCAACATTTCATTGGGAGATTATCTTAGGTCAGAGTCCATAGCAAACTACACTGCTGATTTTTAAATCACTAAATTGACCTCCTTTGGCATCTGGTCGTTTTAATTTATATATAAATTTCAACGAAGTGCGGTAGAATAGAAGCAGCTATAATAGTTGTTCAGTTGCAAAAGAGGCTCTTGATTCCATATGGAATTTAACAAATTTTGCCTTATATTAAATTCGTGCAGTTTTCACAGTTCATGAATATATGTGTGGAGATTTCTGGGTTAAACTGGGAATTTTTTTATTAATGTTGCAGATCATGATTTCACGATCCATCATGAAAATGAAATATTAAATATTAGAAAGCAAAGATGAAAGAGTAGCAATAGACTGACGTGACTTTTTTAATTGGGTAAATTGGCCCTTTCTTTTTTATTAATTTCGACAAAGGTCCAAGAAGCTTGCAACAGGCAGATTCAAAAATTGAATGTTCTGTATCAAAATTACAACGGAATTCCTTATGTGAAGATTACTCGTTAACAAGTTCTTTGGGATTTGAATCTGAACCTCCGGCGTCAGCTCATGTAAATTCACAAATCTCTAATTTTTATTATTGATCTTCCCTTTGTGGTTCTCGGTCAAGCTTATTTCAATTGGCGATTTCTGTATCTCAAACTAAACTGGTGCTTAAGCAATTTAAACATTCTCTTTGGAATGATTCTTGATCCTTTAAATAAACGACATTGAGATTTAAATTTAGTGTTTCGAATGAAAGTGTATTTCAACTTACAATTTGAATTTAGGGCTTTACAGTAATGAAAGCCTGCTGAAGATTCTAGCGGCTGACAATCTGTGCTTAGAGTTTTATACCAATGGAAACTTGGTTGAGCTTATTTGAGGTGACAATATCTTAATTTTATTGTTATCTTTCTTGCCTTAAGCTATACTTATGGCTTGCTCATCTAACCCTAAATTTTATAAATCCTTTTCAAAGATCAAATTTTTCCAATTTCGAATTGCTATTCCAACAATCAGCATATCTACGAAAGATTTAAACTTGCCACTGTGCAGTCAAAGCTCTGTAAATTTCGATGAAGATTTGTAAAATTTACCGCCCTTTTTTCCGTCTTTTGACATTTGTGGGGGTTTTTGTCTTGCAGCTCTGTTCAAATCTCTGTTATATGAAGCATGCGGAAGAACAATAAACCCTGTACATGGAGCCGTCGGTTTACTGTGGACCGGAAAATGGCATATTTGCCAGGCAGCAGTTCAGAAAGTTCTCAACGGAGGCAACCTGGAGCGGCCCCCTACGCCAACGAATTTTCCGTCAAATGACACAAACAGAGCCATTGTTTCCATCTCACCCTCAACGGACACCAATGGGGCTGCCGCTGCCCCAAGTTTCTCGTCAGTTGGCGCAAATAAAGCCATTGTTCTCAGTCTACCCTTGAGAGACTCCAATGGAGTCGCCGTGCCAAATTTCTCGTCAATTGACGGGAATAAAGCCACCGGTTCCAATTTACCTCCAAGAAACACTTATGGAGTCGCCGTGCCAAGTTTACCGTCAATTGACGCAAATAAAACCACTGTTCCCACCTTACCCCCCATCGACACCAGTGGAGTCGCCGTGCCAAGTTTCTCGTCAATTGACGGAAACAAAGCCATTGTTCCCACTTTACCCTCAAGCGACGCCTATGCCCTCGCCATGCCAATTTTCTCGTCAATTGACGCTGTTGAATCTCGGCCACAAGAGGGCAACACCTCGCAGGAAAAATTTGACATCCATAGACGTACAGGCATTCCAGAATTCTCCGTCCTTGACAATCAAGGAGCCTGCAAAAGACCAACTGATGACGATCTCTCCAAACTCTACGAGCTTGGCAAGGCCGTCACGACGGTAAACCGCAGAGTTCGTCAAAGAACAGAGGAGGGAAACAATATTGCTGTCGCCAACATTGACGGAAGCAATATTGCCGGCAACAATGATGCCATTCAAAATATCGGCCAGGTCATTAACGACGGAAATCTTACCGGCGGGAATATCAACGCCGCAGATGTTACGTCAACAACTGGGAGTGGGCAGCAGCAGAACGCGGGCGGTGACGTGAAACTGGATTTAAGCTTGAACTGCCAGTCTAAGTTGTCAAATTTGAAGCAACAGAGGATTTCAAGTCCGTCGGGTAATTCTGTCAATTCCGAAGGCTCCGTCAATAGACAGCTTCCAGGCCCTTTACCAGAGTCGCCACAGAAACTTCTGGACCTCCTTTGAGCTAAAAAGTTTGCAGTCACCTGTCAAAATCTCTGCACATTATTTAAATCCATAGGTCTTCATTTTTGTAAAGTGGGTACAGATAATCTGTTTGGCTTTTTCGTGCTGCATCTCTAATTTAAATCAGAAAGCCAGGCCATGAGATGACTGGAAAAGAAGAGAGTCAGTGAAATACGGTAAAACATGTTACGCTTCGGTGGCGATCGTGGAAATCAGGAACGGAGAGGCCCACCATCCACGTAAGTTTTTTTTGTGGCACACCATCTATTTCGGCCCATCTGCTATGCCCTAGGTGGATTGATTTAACCACGATGAATCAAGTTCAAAATTTGGGATGCTGATGTAATATTTTTATACCCTTTAACATTTGAAATTTAGATGTGTTCAATTGATTCTTTTTACTTCAAACAACTTAAATTAGGGTTTTCTTTAAAAATATATATTACTTTAATATGAATTTTAAATTAATTTAGTTTTGAGTTAGTTCATAATTTTTAATAGGAAAATTTGAAAATTTGGGATTTAGTCTTTGGAAGCATGACATTTAGAGATTTGAACCAGAGTTGGAAATGGGATATTTGGAGATGGGATAGGATAATGTCATTTACACACACACATATATATTTAGTCTTGGAAGCATGACATTTAGAGATTTGAACCAAAGTTGGAAATGGTGGGTTTCAGCTACAATATTTGGACATTGGATAGGATAATGTCATTTACTAACTCATATATTTATAAAGATGACTTAATCATTACAAGTCTAACATATAAGAAAAATTATTTAAAAGAATGATTTCAACATACAACAATCATAAGCAATATTTTTAATGTCAAATTTTTATATGAGAAAAAATATAAATTTAACACATTCTATGGTGGATTTAAGAAGTAGGTTTATAATCATATTACATTCAAAGATGGGTTAGGACCAAGATAATGCCATTTACCAACTTTCATATAAAAAATGTCATCTCAAACAATAATCAATAGATAAGATGAGGACAAGTCCAACTACAAGAAAAAAGATGATAAAATATCATTTTCAACATACACCAATCATAAGCAATATTTTTAATGATATGTAAAAAAATTATATAAGAAAAAACATAAATTTAATAATTTCTTGAGTAAAATAAGGACATAAAAAAATGAGGTTAGCTTTTATATATTATTATATTGTGTTGTGTAACAATGTTTTGATGTTTATAATCTTCTAAGGATAAAGAAAAATCTTTGCTTGGGACATAGGTCCTTGATTGTATTCTCAAAATTTCAATCACTAACAAATTTCCAACTCGAGCGAGTAGCTTTTAAAAAGTGTAAATTATACTAATCTACATTACATTAGCACATATAATGCCCACTATTTTCATGGTAAAATTTTATCCTTCCAGTTCTCAAAGGGTAAAATGCACTAAACAGTCCAAAGAAAGTTGTTTGGTGATTCCTTTTATTTTATTATTATTTAAAGGTAAAATTTGTTTACTTATATAATTTCTCATTTATTTTTGTACCTATTATGAGAGAGTTTGTATCTGGCAAATATGTTAATTTGTTCAAATTTGGGTTCCTTCCCCATGTTGTTTGCTCATCCTTATTCCCTTACACTAATTGACAAATTTATACATCTCCTTATGCACATTGCACCTATTTCAATACATTCATAGATTATACATTTCTTATATGCAGCCATCTATTTATCTCAATGGTTGATATTAAAGTATTCCTCTCCCATGCACATGAATGCAACAAGTCAACAATAGCATACAAATAATGTATTATATTTTGTGAAGTAAAAAGTGTGCATACATAATAGTTGTCAATGACATCTAATTAATTGGATTGTATCTTGATTTAGTTCATACATTTATCACCCAACTTTGCATGTTGTGTAATGGGATTTATAGTGCACGTGTTCAAAATATAATTTGGAGTGTTGGTGTAAAGCCTCTATAAAACCCCTTTATGCAAATTGATGAAATGAAAAATAATAATAGAGCAACAAATTTGATAGCCTAGGGAAGCTTTCATAACTTCATCAACACTTTGCCTAAATTGCTTTCTATATCCAACTCTACAATTTTAAATCTTGTTTATAGATGAGGGTACTATCATTATTTAGGGAAATGCCATAGCATTAAATTATACATGAGAGATTGTCATCTTGATTGCCAATGTTTGTTATCCCCATAGGTGAAACAAATATTATTTTGAGACTACAATGGCTTACTTCATAGGGGCACTTGACATGAACTTCCAAGAGCTATTCATGCACTTTCAATCGAGAGAAAGATAGTAAAATTGAGAGAGTTGCATACAACTCGAGATAGTAAACTTGAGTGAGTTACATTACCTCTTTTAGTTGCAGACTTATTTCTTATGGGAAGGATGATCACATTGTCTTTTAAGAGTCTCATAAAGATTGTATCTTCTCTAGACAAACGATTAGGTAAAGGTAAAAGTATTCTCTCATGTGGGAGATGAAGATTAGGTTTCGATGAATGAATTGGTAAGGAAGTTGTACAAAATCCTATGCCTTAAATATTATATTGAGATGTGGGTTTTATAGGGATCTTAATTCCTTGTTCCATATGTCCAAGACCTTGTCCACTATATCTTTGTTTAAAAAGCATGTTAAAACCAAGTTTGTTTAATATATGTGCAACTCTAATGGGGAAGGACTTTCATCATATACCTCATTAAAATCGGCAGTGTAAGCATATTTTGAAGCACCAATTGGATGAATAAGGATTGATCCTTGTTGGAAGATGCAAATCTTTATTAGCATCATTCGTATCCACTTGGGAGGTTAGAGAGTCCTTTTGCTTTAGGTTATTTGGATGAGAGAAATTGTTTTCATCATTCATTTATTCATTTCTACTCAATGCAATGTTAGGTGACACATCCTTAAGGAAATGATAACATCATCTTGCATTAAAACATTTTGATAATTAAGGTAAGCTCTAAGAGAATAAGGGCCATCATAGTCCATAGATTTGTTGGGATTTGGATTATCAATGTTTTAAGAATGCTCCTCTTGAACCAAAGCATCATTATGGGAAGAAGACTCATCATTACTCTTCAATGCTTCATCTCTAGTAGAGAGAACATTTATGAAAGTATTAACTATTTTCTCATGGATAAGGGAACCTCTAGGGGAAGGATAAGCATGATTCATCTCAACATCATTTGTAGGGGTTAATCAAATAACACGTCATGAACATTTTTTAACATCTCACAATATAGCAACATGCAAGGTTTATGAAAGCTTTTAGAAATGAAGTAAATGTCTGGAACATCCTTGAAACCCTCATTATGCAATATACATTAAGATGTAATGAATCAATGCCAACAACATGAAACATGTCTCCTTTCAACAAACAATTTTGATTAATGTAGCTAATTAGCAATGTAATAAAATGTGAAAGTGCAAACCAATCGGATTTTGTAGGATTCATAAATGAAAATAAGATCTAAAAACTCCAAATTAGAATCATGCAAAGTGTAAGTAGTGTCAGGTTCGCCAAAATGAAATGTAGGGAATTGGTATTTGAGCTTAGAGACATAAAGTAAGACCCAAATAACTATTATTCATTGGAGGAAATAACCATCAATATCCAACTTCAATGCTAAAGGAGAACTAGATGTCGTGTATGATTATTTCCTCTTTTTGTTTTGTCATGATATGATTAGAATATGATTATGATGTGATAATGCAAATTCTAGGTAGAGTGATATAAAATTGAGAAGATATAACATAAACAAAAATTAATAGAATTG
Source organism: Cryptomeria japonica (assembly GCF_030272615.1). Classification (NCBI taxonomy): domain Eukaryota; kingdom Viridiplantae; phylum Streptophyta; class Pinopsida; order Cupressales; family Cupressaceae; genus Cryptomeria; species Cryptomeria japonica. The sequence goes on from NC_081407.1 coordinate 229,113,312, forward strand.
TAAGCAAACCCAAAAGTACAAATCTAGAATCATGAGATAGACAAACTTGCGATGAAAATCTAAGGCAAAAAGCGTCGGAATATGGAGCAAGGCAAATTAGTCCTAATGGTGCTTTTGTCAAGTGAAAGTTCTAGATTTCGGCTTAAAGGGCTTTGTAGATCCGTCTCCCCATAATTTAGACAAAATGTGTCAGGATATGAAGCTAGGATCCAATACGTGGGGGTTTTCACCTATTCAAAAGTTGGAATTGTGTGTCTTAGTTTACTCTGCACAATTCTACAACTTTCAACTATTAGATATATAACCTACACATAGAAGAGAAAAAAATGTTGTGTTGTATGTAAGGGCTTGCCTAAGTCAAACCCCATGTTGGTGTATCCACCTCCACAACAACTATGATGATGAAAAAGAGAGCTTACCCCTGGCAGGGTAGAGGCTAAATTAGATTTGAAATGATATTACCTTAGGATGAATAATGGTGGTGATGCAATGCTCTTAGAAAAGTCCTTCAAGTGTTGATGCAATGGCATGACATGACAAGACATAACAAGATCAATAATGAAAATATACTTTGATATGTTGTAGCTCACTACTCCATAATTCTTGATCCTCAAATATTCTCTTGATTGAATTGAGTTAGGAATAATTTCTCTTTATAACCTAGCTTCTTCCACTTTGTGAATAATAATAGATTGCCTTACATAGGGCTCGCAAGTTATTTCCTAATTTAGATTGACTTCCAACAATCATATCAAAATATCGGAATTGAATCACAAATGGTGGGAATCGACATTTACATACATTTGATTTTGGGTCATTTTTGGAGGGAGTATGACATTAGACACCCTAGTCTACCTAGAAAGGGACTAGAGAAATATTCTTGCGGAGTGTAGGGCCCCAAGACATAGGATCTGGTCATGAGACTAGCATATGACAATAATTTGGATGTGATAGGACCAAAAATAGGATTAGAATGAGCTAAAGAGAACACACTTAAGCAAGGGCCCAAAAAGAAGTGTGAAATTGCAAGTGGATACAATTTACAACACCACATCCCAATAGCAAGGAAATTTTTGTTGTTCTTAGATCTCACAAGTTACTGCATCTAGAGCGTTGACCTATGTTGTTCCCTCTATTTGTATGCCATAACATCTTATTGCAATCTTGGCATAAAAAAGAAAACAGTTTTTAGGTGTGGGTCACTAAGTCTGACATTGTCTATAGGTGGTGGTGCCTGAAAAGCTCCCACACCCCTTCCTTGTTGTCCCCTTTGAATGCCATTTTCCAACTTGTTACGTGCTAACTTGAAATCTCAAGTGGGCATGAAGATCCATATCAAATTGCAAATCTAGAAAGAAAAAGAGAGAAGAAAATAAGAAAGAAAAAGAGAGAAGAAAATAAGAAAGAAAAGGAGTATATCAACTAAATTGAGGCTTGAGAGGAAAGGAGGGGTGTTTTAGGGTTGGGCTAAAGGTAGCTCTAGGGTTCACCATTAGTGACAATTTATTAATTAAATAATACATTAATGTTCTTATATTTTAAACCTTGAAGGATTAAATTACATCATAGGAGTATAACATCTATATAATTAATTTAATTGATAATTATCCTTTTATGAATTAAAAATAAGAGTTTGAGTATTAATTAGCACATATATAACTCATTTGTACACACGTATTTGAACAATACACATAGATGGTATTTACAATAGTTCACAAGGGCGAGAAATCAAATCAATCATGGGGGTAAACATTAGATATAATTATTAAATAACATGTATTTTAAATATAGTTATTACTATGAGTAACATAGTTAAAAACCTTAGAAATGTTTTAGGGTTTTGTTGAATGTCGCTGCCATCAAGTTCTATCTATTTGAGGATTTCCTCCTATCAATTTTCTTGTTTGGGGGTCGATTCTTCTACAAATGTTGGTGCTTTGGATATTGATCCCTTCAGTTTGGATTTAGGTTCCTAACAAAAGAAATGATGGTAGTACGGAAAATCCTTCCCATGGTTTGCCTTGGCTCTAGACTTTGCCCCCATTTCTTCTTGGTGCCCTAACTTGTGCCATGAAGATAATGTGTGATTGGACCCCAATCAAAACCTTTATGCTTCATTCTTTCCTGGATCAACGACTGGTGACATGGGGCAGAAGTGTAATGTCCTCTTCCTAACCAGTTGACAAGGGGATCCATTAGCTTGTTCACTCAAGTTCCTATAGGCTAATGGGTAAGAGAAAGAGAACTCACATTTTCCCTGGACTGACTTGGACAATTAATCCACACACAGAGAGTCTTCCTTAGCCAAGGAAACTCTAAAAGAGAAGGATTTGAATGAGTCAAATAGTGGGGACCATCTTTCCTTAGGTAGGTGTGAGAGACCTTCCACACCATTTATTTCTCCATTTTCTTATTAACTCAAATACTCTCTATGATTATGGCAAGATGATGTTTGGGAAGTGGTGAAAAAGAAGAACTCCAGTGAATAGAATGAAGTCTACAACAACATAATTTTGCATTTTCATTCCAAGAATAGTGGTAAGATTTCCAAATTGAAATAGAATTTGTTATTATTATCCCAACCGTGGGACCTACCCTTGTTAATGGGTTTGTGGCATTAAATCGTTTATCCCTCCACTTTGTAGCAACCTAGCTTATGAGGGTTAGATAGATAGATAATGTAATTTTCTTGATATTTTAATACAAAGGATGAAACCCAGTTGATCATGTTTATTGATAATAAACATAGTTAGAAACCTTTAGTTTGGAGTTATATATATAAAATAAGCCATTTTTGATAATTAATTATTATTTAAATAATAATAATAATTTTTGACACTGTTATATTTTATAAATACACGTATAATAGTATACATTTGATTTTTTATAAATATTAATGATATTTGATTACCATTCAAATGCAAAGGAGGGACTCAATTTATTTACTAAACACATCTATTATATCAATGTTGTCTTAATATGAGATACAAAAGTGCTTAACATATTTTTGTTGTATGCATGTTTTTGATTAAGGAAAAACAAGTTTTTAAGGGACCAGAAACCCTTTATAAGACAGGTTTTAGAAGGACCTGCAACCCGAACCGAAAGATAAACTTGAAAGACCACTCAAAGAAACATAACACAAAAGAGATTTGGCCCAGCCAATCAAAAGAAGGGGAACAACATTAACCCCCACCAAAAACCTACAGGCTACAAAAAACCAGCAGCCCTAACCCAACCAAGAAGGATCAAGAATTTGACCTACCCTTATGGGATTGAAGGGTCATATCAAAAGAGGACTGGGACAATTTAGATTTTTTACTTTTAACAGTAATCCATCCCTCCTCAACCCTAGCAGCAACCTTTTGCCAAGAGGATGGGTCCAAAATAGAGACCTCCCCTCATCAGGAGGAACAGAGCCAACATCCAGAGAGGCAGAGACAACAACAACAATATGAGATGCGAGAGAGTCATCCAGCGAAGAGGAAGATCCATCCTTTTTCAAACGATCACTCGGGATGCCACTGCAGGCATCCACACATTCCCGAGGCAAGGCAACACCAGAAACAAGAGGCTCAGTCTGAGGAACCTGTGCCACCACCTAGGAGAAGCTTTTCCTTTTAACAAAATAGTGTTCAGAGGATGCACCCTTCCACCAAGAAGCAGATCTTTTTTTCTTTTTATCTGTTGTATGCATGTTATACACTAAGGACATATGTGATATTTTCTTCAAGATATTAGAGTTAAAATTTTCTTGACCGATTACAAATTCTCAACCTTTTAGACATGAGTTAGAAAGGGAAAAGTTACTTCAGTTGTTTCCAAAAGAACTAGTCAACTTGATAAGTCAGTTTATTCAAATTATTAGTGTAATTGTCATTAGCGACAAGAGCTCAAAATTAACTCAATTTTTGTTTTACCTATACTTAAGATTTAAATAATATTTGAATGATAAAACAATGACCTTGCTAATGATATTTCATAGCCTAAATATGTAAATTGATTTTTAAGATAAATAGTGTTTCTCTAATGAAATAGTTCTAATATAGTGAGATTAAGTGAGAAATTAAACCGCAAAGTATAAATTTTTAGGGCCTTGGTGGTGTTATGAATACAAAATCCCTTTCATTACAACAATAGTGTTTTGAGGGGATCAACCATGGCAAGGTCATCCCCTTAAGGGTCTTGTATAGAGACCTAATTCTCTATAGGATGGCCATCATCGAAAGAGGCATGTGAATGAATCTGCACACCCATCTTGAAATCCTCTCTTCCCCACTCTTAGGTGGTGAGCCAATGTCAACATTATACATTCAATACCACATGGTGCACTTGATACGTTACCATGTCAAGCATAGTAGGTGCTTTAGTAACAATTTATTTAAAAAAGATCATTGGTTGTGTTTTTCCCTAAAGGTCAAAATTTTGGGCATGTCAATTAACAATGTAATAAATAAATTAGAGTTATAGATATCAACAAAAAATACATCTAGTTTTCAATGTTTCATTCTTGAAGAGGGTTATCGGGCAAAGATTCATAACACATACTAAGTTACTAAAGCTTGACGAAGAGGGAATAATAATTTTGGGTCTTGAGGAAATTCTTCAAATATGCACAAAGAGATTATAGATGAAGGCAATTATAGAGTATTTGATCAAATGAAAGCATACTCTAGTCAAAGATCCCACATGAGAAAATGAAGATTTTGTGCAAAAACATCCATAGTTGATTAGCATTAAAGAGATTGTTCCTTAGAAGGTGGGCGTGTGCACAAAGATGGTGGTCAAAAAAGTGGACACCACCCAAAAAAAACTTGGAAAAAAAGGAAGTGCGTACGCGGTTTTAAAATTTTAAATTCCCACGTACGCGCTTAGGTTTGTTCTTCTCGAACCTAGAAAAGGTAGCGCGTACGCGCTGCGTTTAGGAAACTGAGCGTGTACGCGCTACGGCTAGGAAAATTAGCGGGTACGTGCTGCTTATATGAAAATGAGCTCGTACGCGCTAATAATACTAGTAAAACCGCGTACGCGGTGCCTGATAAAATTTTTTTTAAAAAAAACTGGGTCCTCATTTACCCGAAAAGCGCATTTTTTAGTTTGTTTTTTTCCCATTTTCTAACCTAAACCACGAACGGGGTGCTAAATTTGTCCTCCAGGCTATGGATCAAGGTTAGTTCTTGTTTATTTTTGTCTTTCTTTCTAGTTTATGCAATTTGTTTTACATTTTGAATTTATTTTCATTAATTTTGATTAGGTTTTTTCATTTTTTGTTTCAAAAATCAGATTCTTCTAATCCAGAACAAGAACAACCAAATGCACCTCCTGAAAACCCACAAGAACAACCAAATGCACCTCCTGAAAACACACAAGAACAACCCCCAATTCCTCCTTTTGACTGCACAGTCGAAACACAGGAAGAATTAATTAATCAGTTAGGGCAAAATACATCCAAAATCAATAGACTGATTGTAAAATTGAAAACTTCTGAACTTGACCATCATCAATCCCTCACCACTAGCCTAGAAACATTAGCTAGTGGTGTCATAGCTGTTTCCACATAAATTACCAAATGGGGAAGCTTTAGGGATAGGTGTCGTCAATTCTATGCCAATGGGCTATCATACGATGGAGTTAAAAACAAAAATATTTCTAAACAACAAATATGTGCCCTTTTTGTTGACCCCAAAACTGGTCAGTCATTACCTCCTAATGCAAAGAGGTTTCCCATACATTGGTGTACCAATGTGCAGATGAAGAATCTTTTTTGGCAGAGGTGGTGGATGGTCTTTGACGATCCACCTTGTAATAATTATGAGGTGCCATTATATTTTTTGAGAAAAATATATTGTGAGTTTGTGCTCAATGTGCGTCCAAATTATTTTGACATGAGAGAGTTTCATGGTAGAGGTGGTGGCTCTGCCCAAGATAGACCTGGAGCCCGTAAGCGATTAGCCGCGGAGAGTCGTCGCCCCCTAGCACCCAAACCCAAGGTGCATCAGGCTGTCCCATTAGAGCTGAAAGAGTCGATGGAGCTACAGACTCTTCAGGCGGCCACAACATTGACTGGTGCCATCATCCAGCATGGGACATCATTAACACACCCTATTGTATTGGATGATGAGCCGTTAGAGGGCGACAGAGAGCCCATCGAGCATATGTGTGTCAGTTGCTCGGGGATAGATGATGCAGCCGGTGCAGATGGATACTCATATCATCTATGCACGATTTGCGGTTGTAGATGTCAGGCTCACACGGTTGAGGATGTCGCGCTGACAGATGAGTTGATGGACATGGTGTTTGCCCATGAGCTACAGGCACAGGTGTGTTGATTTGAATTCATAAAATTTTATTTATCAGTCACTTTAATTTTGTAATTACATAAATGAATTTTCATTTATACATCGATTTAAATTGAGACAAATAATATGCATTTCAGGATGCAGCAGCGGTATCCCATACACCTCCCCTAGTTACCACAGCTGCAACTTCGACGCCTGAGGTATAAATTTTGTAACATGTTAAAATAGAATAGTACACTTTGAATTCAAAAAAATACAAGATATACTAACTATCTTTAATGCTTGGTCCAATTTCTGGTTTGTAGGTGTTGACAGGGGATGAAATGTCCCAGATTGATGACATCACGCTCTCAATGATTGATTTTGGCCTACAAGGCTATACGGTATGATATTTTGTACAACTCTTTTTATGTATTGTTTTGATGGAATATGCAAGTCATTTCATTTTAGATTTTTAAAATTATGTTTAATTTATTATCTGTACTAATATCTCATGTTAATTTTGTGTTTTTAGGGTACCCCCTCTGTGTCTAGGGCTCGTCCTAAGAAAAAGAATTCCTCGAAGACACCAAAACGTGTGAAGAAGGTAATTGAACACATTTTTAGTTGTACAATTGTTTGAAAATGTTGAAATCAAGTATTAGTTGGGGTTTGTAGATTGATTAGTGTTTTTTGTCTATTTTACATGTACAGTGCCCATTGAGCTTTGTGGATATGTTGAATGCATCTGATTCGCCCGCGGATCAAGAGAGGGCGGAGGTATGTATCTCTACTTTATTTTCTTGATTTCATGATTATATGCACGCGTACATGTGAACTTGTGATATATTATAATCTTATAGTTTTTTCATACAAGAAATATCCATACCTATTTCGTCAATGGCGAACCCTCCTCCTTGCACTGGAGAAGCATCTCGGGATCCAGTACACTTTTGTTTGATATGTAAAATTAATTGTTTTCAACCTTCAATACTTATCATTATATTAATTGTATTTAATCTTTGTACATTTTTTGTATAGGTAATAGGGTCAGTTTCTACATCGATGGTGAGCCATCCTCAGTCCATTGGACAAGCATCTCAGGCACAGGTATGTCATTGTTCTCTATATTTTAGCTTTTAAGTGTTTTTGATATATTTATGTTAGTACATTGTATTAATTGTACATTTAATCTACAATAGACTCCTTCGCGGTACGACCATAACGTGGATCAATTTAAGTATGTCTTCAAGAAAACTCCTAAGAGTGACAAGGAGAGGAGAGTGAAGACATTAGCTCCTGGATCAGCCGATGAGGTAATCTACATTTCAATTGCAAAGGAATTAAAGTTAAATGCATAGTTATGATGTTAATTGTGAACTATTTTCTACAAAAGAATTCTAACTTGGCTTTTGAATTGTGGTTTTGCAGCCATCTACAGAGCCGTGTACTGCACCAAAGAGGCTTGATTTTGATGATCCACCAGAAGTTTAGGATCATATAGTGTTAGTTTTGGTCATAGAATGACCAATACATGTAGATATATTCTACATTTTTATTGTATATCAATTTGGACATGGCATATGCCACATTTTTGTAATACTTGTATTGACTTGGCAGACATGCCTTTTTATATATATATATATATATATATATATATAAATATCGATATTCGATCCAATAAATGTGTAATGAGTTCATTATTTTGTATTAGCTGTATTTTGTGGTTGTCCTTTTATAAATTTAAATGAATATTTGCATATGTAATCAACAATATGAATATAAACAACAAAAATATATGATATAAAGCATTGCAATCGTGAAATATGATTTGATAAAATTTCTAAAATGTTGAATTAACCCTACAAAACTCCTTGTATTCAGTTCATTATTGTGTATTCGCCGTATTTGGTGGCTTCCCTTTTATAAATTTAAATGAATATTTGCATATGTAATTAACAATATGAATATAAACAACAAAAATCGACAATATGAATTTAAACAACAATGTGTTTGGTGCGAGAGCACCCTCACACTCGCAATGGTCAAATTTTGTTCCTCGTGTGCACAAACCGACATCGCGAGCGCGTCCAGGTGGGCAGGTTTATGCTAGGCATGCCCCTGTCATGCATCCCAAAGCACTAGAACGTTGGGAGTCATACCCTACCGGTGTGATCTCTCAAGTGCCCTGAGTCCAAAAAATTGTCAAAATTTGACAGGCTGTTTCTTCGAATCCACGACACATATGGTCGATCTGTTTGATCCCGTGGGGTTGCGTGAGGCTCTTCTACAATGGCCTATCTCAGTTTTCGACGACTCGAAGCCATTTTCAATTAGTAGCATTTTTTTGCCTGCTCAAAAAACCGTCAGTTGCTTGCAAGGAAAAGTTGCAAGATTGGCTAGAATTGATTCTGTTCCTCGTGTGCACAAAAAGACGTCACGAGCACGTCCGGGTGGACAGGTTTACACTAGGCATGCCCCTGTCGTGCATCCCAAAGCACCAGAATGTCGAGAGTCATACCCTACCGGTGCGATCTCTCAAGTGCCCTGAGTCCAAAAAATTGTCAAAATTTGACTGACTGTTTCTTCCAATCCACGACACATACACTCGATCTGTTTGATCTCGTGGGGTCGCTTGAGGCTCCTCTACAATGGCCTATCTCGATTTTTGACGACTCAAAGCCATTTTCTATTAGTAGCATTTTTTCGCCTGCTCAAAAAACCGTCAGTTGCTTGCAAGGAAAAGTTGCAAGATTGGCTAGAATTGATTATGTTCCTCGTGTGCACAAACCGACGTCATGAGCGTGTCTGGGTGGGCATGTTTACGCTAGGCATGCCCCTTTCATGCATCCCAAAGCACCAAAACGTCGAGAGTCATACCCTACCGGTGAGATCTCTCAAGTGCCCTGAGTCCAAAAAATTATCAAAATTTGATGGACTGTTTCTTCCAATCCACGACACATACGATCGATATGTTTGATCCCGTGGGGTCGCGTGAGGATCCTCTACAATGGCCTATCTCGGTTTTCGATGACTCAAAGCCATTTTCAATTAGTAGCATTTTTTTGCCTGCTCAAAAAATCGTCAATTGCTTGCAAGGAAAAGTTGCAAGATTGGCTAGAATTGATTATGTTCCTCATGTGCACAAACTGACGTCGCGAGCGCATCCGGTGGGCATGTTTACACTAGGCATGCCCCTGTCGTGCATCCCAAAGCACCAAAATGTCGAGAGTCATACCCTACCGACACAATGTAGAAAAGTTGCTTGACACTCTTTTTGACAATTTTTTGACAACAATGACAATTTTTGCAGACAAATTGTATCTAGTCTCAATCTATCACCCCTATGACCCGATAATGACTCAAATAATTATCCATGATTATACAAGAATCAAGAATGCTCATGATTGACCAGGGACACATCACATATACTCAAAACATAGTCACAAAACATTGTCACATATTATTCAAAAATTTGCCTCTAAATATGGTCAAATTAGCTCTTGGCTATTTGATTATACAAAAAATTGTCTTACAAATAATCTCATGGGCTTTTATACAAAATTTGGCATTACAATATATGCGATTCAGCTCATCGCCATTTTAATATACAAATCATCTCATGGGCTTTTATACAAAATTTGACATACAATATGTGCGATGCAGCTCATCGCCATTTTAATATACAAAATTTGGCATGTACATATGTACAAATCAGCTCATTGCCAACTTAAATATACAAAATTATGCCCCTAAACATGTAAAAATAATGCTCATGGGCATTTATATATACAGAAAACGAATATAGAACAATTCGTCGATGATTTATACAAAATTCTCAAAATCATTCTATTCTGAACTGTAGAATCAATCAGTGAGCCTTCAGGATCGGCTCTAACCCGTATTGTGTCAAGTATTGCCTTGTGGTCAGATTCACGAACTTTCCATAAAATCTTGTTATGAGGTCTACCACGATACTTCATCAAATGATACTATTTGTTGCAACAACAAGGTTAGAGAAATGAAGAATATGTCTATGTGTTTCAAAGTCCTCGAACAACCAAACATCAGAATTCTTGATAGGGTATCTCCGAAGCATGTTCCTGTCATGACAACAGACCCTATTGGGTACTCAATACCCTCTCCGTCAATGATTGTGGTTGTCAATTTCTTTTAGGCTCAACACAACGACACAAATAGTAATTTGTTCCTTCTTCATTGTTCTCTCTGCAACAACTGCATACACATGACCTGCATTTTATAAAGTGTTAATTAATACCAAAAATAAAGTATGATGTACAGCAAAATGAACCAAAAAGAATACTTGCAAAAAAATTAACTCAAAAAATCACCCAAATCCACTAGGTCGAGATACATGGTCAAAATCCACCGATGTCTCCATCTGGCTCAATTGTAGTGCTTTGGGAATTTGATATGAATCAATGGGAACCAACGGCCTACAAGACATTTGTCAACCGCACTCTTCTGATTTACATTCTTCCCACAAACAATACATGCATGAAGAGAAAAAAGATACCATCTGTCTCATATAAATTACCATGTGAACTTGAATTTGAACTCATAAATGAGTGCATGTCACTCGATCCTGCAATACTCTTGTGTTGTCATGCCAAAAATTTTCAATAATGTTTTTAGTGCATCTACAACAACCTTGTCTTTGCGTCGGTAGTCTACCCGAGAATGCCCAAAGAGAATTATTGTTAGGTTCCTCTATTTGTTCTCGCCTCTTTAATGCTTTACTTAATGTTGTTCTACTAACGTTCAATGACTTACTTGTTTTGCTTATCAAACGATCTTTTTAATTTTCTTGCTCATTATGGTTGATGTAATGACACGTCAAGTAGCATTAGAATCTTACTACGTGATTTTGAACCAATAGATTGATATGCATCAAATATATTTCTGACTTGATAGTTCTTTCACTGTTACTTTCAGATGATCTTAGGCCTAGAATTTTCATTGTCTTTTCTAAAATTCAAATTTTTAATCATTTGAACAATTAATTGACATCTTGCGGTTTTGATTTAAGTTTTTAAAATAGTTTTGCCATATTCTTTTAACCATTCTCCTACAAGTTCGTTCATTCATTTTATGGGCATTGACTTCAATATATTCTCATCAATGTCAATTAGATACTTTGGTTTCCTACGAATGATTCTAGGAGGTGTTAACATCGGTGCATTATGTACATTCAATTAATCAAGTAGAGAAGCTGTAATGTGTTCATCATTTAATTGATTATTCAATGCGGTATCTTCTTCAATTGCATTAGGTTCAAACGGTAATTATCAAATGTTTCTTCTTCAATTGCATTAGGTGTATTATATTCGTTTGGTAAATCGAATTGAGATGTTGAGGTTGACATACCATCTTCTCCCATTGTTCTTATGTCACACAATTTCTTCATACGATGCCTTTGTCTTTCCTTTTGAGCCTCTTGTTGTTCCATCGTTCCTCGCTTGTTCTTTCCCATGGTTGAGATTGGTTGACCTAAATAGAATCATATTACATAATATATGTATAAGAAAAGTTCAAAAAATAAAAAAATAACCATAAGTATGCATCTTATCACTATTTTTTGGAATCTAAACTATTAAACAATCACAATTTAATCAGTTTGAAACCATGCAAAGAACAAATAAACTAATAAAAACAACAATTCAATCATTTGAAATCATGCAAAAAACAAAAAATTCACTTACTTTTATGTATACAAGCAATGATAGAAGTGCAGACACAGTTCCAGTGGGGCCTTCAACGACCTCAAAAACTTCTTTTTGAGGTTGTTGAGGCTCTGGGCAACTAAAATTATGTCTATAAACCACGTACGCGCTGATGGCATAAAATGTTGCAAGCCCAATGGTATTCTCAGCTTATGAGTTATAAGTACTGCGTACGCGCTACTAAAGCCTTAAAAAAGTTATGAAGGAGTGATGAGGAGGAAGGGAGAGGGACGGGAGAGGAGAGGGAGAGGGAGAGAAGAGAGAGGAGAGGAGAGTGAGAGGAGAGAGAGGAGAGAACATGGGGGAAGGGAGAGGACTAAGCCTTAAAAAAGTTATGAAGGGGTATGGAGGAAGGGAGAGGGAGGGAGAGGAGAGGGGAGAGGGAGAGAGAGGGAGAGGAGAGGGGAGAGGGAGAGAGAGGGAGAGAACATGGGGTGAAGGGAGAGGTAGAGGCGAGGAGAGGGAGAGAAGAGGGGAGAGAAGAGAGGAGAGAGAGAGAGAGAGAGAGAGAGAGAGAGAGAGAGAGAGAGAGAGAGAGAGAGGAGGAAGGAGAGAGAGAGAGAGAGGGAGGGAAGGGTGGAGAGAGAGAGAGAGAGAGAGAGAGAGAGAGAGAGAGAGAGAGAGAGAGAGAGAGAGAGAGGGGAGAGAGAGAGAGGAGAGAGGGAGAGAGAGGAGAGAGGGA